>NW_020954551.1:39756825-39782109 GCF_900497805.2 Vombatus ursinus
AAAGAAAGAAAGAAAGAAAGAAAGAAAGAAAGAAAGAAAGAAAGAAAAGAAAGAACTCAAATGAGTTGTTGGGACTCCCAGGGGCTTGGGGCTGGCCTTCAGTTTCCCCAGATAATTCTGCTCATCAGACACTCCTCTCTGGACATACTGGCAGGTAACTGTAGTTTGGCTCCTTGACTGAAAAGAGGCATTGCCTTTGCTGGGGTGATATGACTGTCCTATTGAATATGTAAGAAGGGAAGAATTTGCCTCATTTTGGAAGAGTCATTAAGTCTCCCAGCACATTGTTTGGGCATCAGGAAGCTGCCCCAGTGGCTGCCTGATACACAGAGTGACTTAATCTTCTTTTGAAGAAAGGCTATATTTACTGCTCCAGCTGGCTCAGCCCCAGGATTATTCTAAATGGATGCTGCACTATACATACATACATTCTTCGGGGCTTCTCCGTCCCCTTCCCTAATTATTTGTCCCAGCAGCCCCAGCTGGGTAAGTCAGAGGCACTTCCTCCAATCATTGATGAAATTCAGGCCTGATGAGATTGGACCTGCCCATCATCCCACAGCTTGATTGGAAGGCGGGAGTCTAGAGAAAAGTCAGAGGATCATAAATTTAGAGCTAGAAGGTACCAACCCTGCTCATTTTATACAAGAGGCAACAAATGAGTCCCAGAGATCTTAAGGAAATTGCCCAAGGTCACTGAGATACAGGGTAGCCAGGAAGAACAGTAGTCCACTGGGCTTAGGAAACAGCCTATATGGTCAGAGGAGTAGATAGTTGCTGTTCCTGCCATGACTTTCTTTCTTTTGTCACGGCTGGCATTCTCCTCTAGGTGGTAAATAATTAAGGTTTGAGCTTGCCCCCCCAATTCCAAATTCAGCACCCTTTTCAATACTCTGAGATATCTCTAATTCCGAGGAAGTATGGGACCCAGTACTTTAGAAGAAGGGAGAAAGGGTAAGGGAGGGAGGGAAAGTTAAGATCCAGAACAGATCATACCTTTACTCCCCAGTATCTTTATCCAGCTGAAATGAGGCAAAAATCAATCCCAAAGAGATTGTAGAATGAGAAAGGAGATCGTGGAAGGGCTTTCTGAGGCAGGCTAATGTAGCACATATGAAAAGAACATGTTTGTGGGTGGATTTCATTTTCAACAGTGCTTGGGCCTGTGAGCCTTATTCATTGGAGGAAAATTCTCTAGACCACACTTCTCAGAAAACAGTGGATGAATCTACTGCATGATGACATCATTCAGTGCAGCCTCTGGTAAGCATGCCCAGGTTTGAGGGTAGAGGGAGGAAGGGAAAGAAAGAGCTTTAAGAAATAGGCTATGAATGTATCTCTGGCTAGTTTCAGACACCGGAGATGGCAGTGGTGTGGAGACACACAAAGGGAATCAAGGACCTGGCCATCCCAACTTGATCATTTCCTAGTCAGTTACCAAGGAGCCCATGTGCTGTAGACGATTGTTCCTAGACTAAAAGGGAAATAATTAGGCAGAGCAGCTTTGGACTCTAAGATTCAATAGCTGTACCATGAGAAGAACTGCGTTCCTCTCCCCCTAGACACAGAAATTTGATTAGGACTCTTCTGGAGACATTTAGGAGGTAGAAGTCATTTATTTGGTATGGTTGAGGAAAATGTTTACTATCTAACTCAATTCCTTGTTATTTGCTTTGCTGGTCCCTTTCTTTAAATGTCTTTTGTTTCTAATTCATGTGTCATCTGTCATGATCTGGCATAAAGACATATTGGTGGGGGCTCAGAACCATGGATTTAAATAGATGATGACCCATATAGTATCCTGAACCTAGATGGAGCTGAAAAGAGTGCTACATATAATAACCAATTACAAATAACAATATGTTTATAGTGCTTCAAGGCTTAAAAAAGAACTTTTTTTCAAAACAGCCCTGTGAGATAGATAACACAAAATACTACTTTCTCCATTTTACAGAAGGGAAAATAGAGTGTAAGAGAGGTCACAAAATTAGTAAACATTGTATCCAGGATATGAACCTAGGTTTCTTGACTCCAAGCCCAGAACCTTTTCTCCTGTATTATACTGACCCTGGAGAGGAGAAGGATTTTGCCTTGGTAATGGAGGAGTTAACGACATACAGCAGGGATCTCACCATGGAGTCATCAAGAATTCAAACACTGAACTGTGAGTTAGGAGTCCGGGGTCCTAGTACTAGCTGATCTGCCATATAGTCTTAGGTAAGACTCTCTGAGCTCCAGTTGCCTGTAAAGTCTACAAAGCCAGTGTTACAGGACATCAGACTTGGCCATGACCTCTTCCTATGGAACTGCTCTTACAGATGTACTCTAGTATGATAACTATTTATCTATTATACCCAGGAGTATTACATGGTGCTTGGACTATGACTAGAGCCTGCTGGCTACCCTTGTATCATCAAGGATTATCCTTACATCCAGATGGTTCAGGAGCAGAACTGGGCTAGGCTAGGCTGGCTAAGAAGTAGAGAAAGGGGGCACTCTGGAGGTCAAGTCCTGCTCCACCGAACATCTCAGTCCCTTGGAATAAGTCTAACTGGACCTCTGTCCTAATTTTTGGAGGGTGATTGTGCATAGAAAAGAGAGAGCAGGAGTTATTGGGCAAAGACAATGAGTGAATGCATGCATGAATGAGAAAGCATTTGAAGCCCTTACTATGTGCTGGGAACTGCTAAGCATTGGAGACACAACCACAAAAGTGAGATAGTCCCTACTATCAAGGAACCTACATTGTAATAAGGCGAGATGACACATACATGGGACAGGCAGCAGGGAAGTATCAGACAAGTCTACAGAGAAGATAAGATGATCCATAAGGCAGTCAACTGACATATCCTTTCCTATCTGACATTGATTACTATGATCAGAGGAAGAGCTGGGAGGGGTAGTGGGTGGCAGTAGGGCAGATAGCTTGGATGGATGACTGAATGGATGGGGCTTGAAACAGGTGGTCTGATGGTTTGGACTGGGGTCTGGGGTGGTTTAACTCTACTGTACGGGTTGAGTTTATGCTCAAAGATTTAGAGAATCCCTGGATCTAAGAGTTAGGAAGGGCCTTAGAGGGCATCTCCTTCAACCTATCCAGGAAAGAAATTCCCATTTTATATCACATCCAACAAGTGGTTGGCCAGACTCTGCTTGAATCCTCCAAGGAAGAGGGACTTACTGCCTCTTGAGACAGCCAGTTCCACTTGGGGACAGCTCTAAATCTTCGATTTCTCCTGATTTCAAAGCTAAATTTTCTTCTTAGTCATTTCTACCCACTGCTCTGGCCTCTGGGGCCAAGAGGATCAAATATAATTCTTCTTCCATTTCAGAGCCTTCAAATACTTGAAGATAGCCAACATACCTAGTTACTGGCCAGTCAAAGTAGCATGGCCCCAGCGTCAATGTTCCAAAGCTTAGTGGATTCAGCTCCACAGAGGTTTTGGTGGGGTGGAAGGAAAAGCCAGGGATGTTTTCTAGAAGTTCAGTCCAATCTGCAGGTACTGTTTCCCATGGTAAGAAAAGGAGCAGCAGGGGGCAGCTAGGTGGCATAGTGGATAGAGCACCGGCCCTGACGTCAGCAGTACCTGAGTTCAAATCCGATCTCAGACCAAACACTTGACACTTACTAGCTGTGCGACCCTGGGCAAATCATTTAACCCCAATTGCCTGAAAAAAGAAAAGAAAAGAAAAGGAGCAGCAGAAGGATACATGACTACATGGACAGGGTGGACAGCTGGGAGTATACTGAACACTTAGGAGGAAGGCATGGTGATGAGGTTAAATACAGGCAAGAAAGCACCCTGGCCGGGAAGTCAGAGAATCTGGGTTCTAATTCCAGTTCTGCCAATAACTAACTGTATGATCTCAAGGCTTCTAAAGGTCTTACTTTACTCTTCTGTAGAATAAGGGAGCATAGAATAGATGAACTTTGACATCCTATTCAACTCCACAGTTGTGATTCTAAACAGTCAGTCAACAAGCATTTTTATGTGCCAGGTACTGAGCTAACTGCTGAGATACAAAGAAAGGTAAAACCATAGCCATTATCCTCAAGGAGCTAATGGGGGGAGACAACACACAAATAAATAAATACATATATGTGCGTGCAAGATCTATGCAGTGGAAACGAGAAGGTGCTGGAAATGAGGAAGGGGAGGCAAGGGGACTGAGAAAGGCCTCCTGCGGAAGATAGGATTGAGCTGAGTCTGGAAAGAAGCCAGAATCCAGGGGGCAGAGGTGAGGATGGAGAGGGGTCCAGTCTCCCTGATGGCTGAAAAACAAACAAAAACAAAAACAGAAGAGACCGAGGGGAAGAGGGGAGGGTCCCTGCTTCTTTGACTCTCACATGCCATCTACAACTTCACCCAACTTATTTTTTTTTAATTTCTAAAACAAAGTGATTGTTTACTTATTTTTAACATTATTTTCTTTTTTAAATTTTGGGTTCTGAATCCTCTTCTTGCCTCCTACCCCTCCCCCACCCACTGAGAAGATAAGCAAAATGATATCACTTATACAGGTGAAATCATGCAAAACATAGTTCCATGTCACAAAAAAGCAAAAAAAAATACAGAAAGCTAGAAAATGATACTTCAGTTTACTCTCAAAGTTCATTGGTTCTCTCTCTCTCTCTGAAGGTGAATGTCATTTTTTTCATCATGAGTCCTTTGAAATCCTTTGATTCACTTTTAAGGGACAAGGGCGAGAGGTGAAAAGGGGGCTCTAGATTTTTGGAAAGAGGGAGGAGCCAGATAATCACAAAAACTGAATCAGGGTAAGAGAACCTTTATGGAATAATAATAATAGTAATAATAATGATAATAATAGCTAGCCTTTATATAATACTTCAAGTTTTATAAAAGCACATCATATATGTTATTTATCACAACCATCCTGGGAGGCAGGTACTTTTATTATCCCCATTTTATAGAGAAGGAAGCTGAGACTCAGATGATGACTTACTGGGGGTCACACAGCCACACAAGTGCTTGAGGCAGGATTTGAACTCAGGTCTTGCTGACTCCAAGTTCAGTCCACCACCCAAAAATGAGAATACTAATTGCATCATGTGATGAGAGCTCACATTTCTATAGTACTTTAAGGTATGCAACAGGTACTGAGTTTAATTTTCACAATAACTCTGTGAAGTAGGTACTATTATTATCTAGTGGAAACTGAGGCTGCCCAGATAGGAAAAGAAATGGGCAAAGCCTGCAGAAAGTCAAAGCCTGGTCTGGCCTGAGCCTCCAAGGACACAGTTGACACGTTGACTCCCACCCCACCCCCAAACCAAGGCGATGGAGGAGAGCCCATCCCTCTTCACACACACAATTGTGAGTCAGGGAATCCCCCAACCCCCAAGCTTGGAGTGAATACAATGCCTGTCAGAGATCCAACATCTTCAGACGCCCACTCGGACATACCAGAGCAAATGGCTTTGGAGTCTCAGATCTAGAGGAGGGATTTACATCTTCTTCTGGCCTTTCTTCCCGGGATGATCTTGGCAGAAACCTGGGCGTGACGCGCCAGCAGTTGGGGAGAGTGTGGGGGCTGCTGCCTTTCTGCCAGTTCTGCTCCCTACCCCTGAAAGCTGGGCCTGACCTCTGCTGCCAGCCAGAGAGCCTTGTCTCTTGGGGCCTCTGAGGCTGAGAAGTCCCTTCTCCGGAGATCTGTCTTTACATGTGTCTGCTGACGACCCACCTGATAGGGTAGCTTAAGACCTGAGAGCATCACTGCTCTATTTAAAGTCAGTACCCTCAACCCGTCTCTGCTACTCCCACAGACTATGGCCTTCTCAAACCTCATTTCATAAAGTCTTGGGTGCCTTTCTAGGACTTTCCAAAGTCTGAAGGGTGACAGAGTCCAAGCATCTAAGTTTTAATCCCATCTCTGACAGTTACTACCTGCGTGACCCTACACAAATCACTTACCCTCTCTGGACCTCAGTATTCTCATCTGTAAAATGATAGGGTAGTAATAAATAGATGGGGGCTGCTAGGTAGTACAATGGATAGAGCACTGTGCTTGGACTCAGGAAGACTCATCTTCCTGAGTTCAAATCCAGCCCTAGATAATTACTAGCTGTGTGACCTTGGGCAACTCACTTAACTGTTTGCCCCAGTTTTCTCATCTGTAAAATGAGCTGGAGAAGGAAATGGCAAACTACTCCGGTATCTTTGCTAAGAAAACCCCAAATGGGGTCGCGAAGAGTTAGTTGGACATGACTGAAATGACAACGATAACAACAGCAAAAATAAATAGATATCTTCTAAGATTGTGCAGTGGTTAGAGCACTGGACCTGGAATCAGGAAGATGTGAGCTCAAATCTGGCCTCAGATACTAACTGTTTGACCCTGGACAAGTCACTTAACCTCTGTCTGCCTTAGCTTCATCCTCTGTAGAGGATAAAGTTTCTAAAGTTCCTATCAGCAGTAACTCTAAGATCTTCTGAAATGAGAAGATGTCATCCAGGTACGAGAGCAAGCGTACGTACAAATCTCCTCCATTCACAGGAGGTTGAAGTAGGGTTCTCTTGCAGAATATCTCCAGGATGATGACAAGGATAGAGACCCTGCTATATTCATGTCAGTGGAACCGGCGATGTTTGGCATCAAGAAAGGACCAGGTATAGGGATCATGATAGTCGTCTTCAGGGATTTGAAGGGTTAACGTGTGGTGGCCACTTGCTCTTCTCAGTCCCAGAGGGCAGGACCAGAAGCAGTGGGTGGAAATTGTAGAGAAGTAGCTTTCAGCTCCACCATTTGAAAAAAAACTAGCTAACAATGGGCACTGTCCAGAGTAGAAGAGGCTGCCTGTGGGCATGACGGGGCCCAACCCTGGGAGTGATAAGTAGAAGCTAGAGCTCCCTGCCAAGAGATGGTGCAGAGGGGATTCCCATTTGGGTACAGGTTGGACTAGAATGGTTCTGATACCTCTTAACATCTCTAATATCGTTCGACTCTTGGCTTCTGTGAACAGGGGAGTGGTTGATCAAGGTATAGAGTTCCCAACTTTATCCTCAACCTACTAGCTGACTTATGGTGAGGTCTGCTTAACAACTGTCTGTTCCTCCTTTCCTCCTACTCTATATCTCAGTATTATCAGTGGGCAGCTCGGTTGCTGGCTAGGATATTGGACTTGGACTTAGGAAGATCTGAGTTCAAATTTGACTCAGAAACTTACTGTTTTTTTGACCCTGGGCAAGTCACTTAGCCTCTGTTTCCTCCTCTATAAAATGGAGATAATAATAGCACCTATCTATCTAGGTTTTCGTGAGGATCCAATGAGATAATATCTATAGAGTGTGTTGAGTTTTCCATTCATTCTAGCAAGTTCTTGGCTTATCTTTCATAATTTATCTTGACGATAGTCCCCCTTAAAGTGCTACCATCATTGATGGTGATTGATGAAGATGGTGATCCCTGGCCTTCCAGAGACACAGAGGTGATGAGCTGACTGATGCTGGTACCTTATAGGCACCTTGAGCAATCGATTGTGTACAGAACATTAACTTCGCAGAATCAACTAAACCTGTACTTTGGTAAGGAGGGATGGGAAACACAATTAGCTTAAGGAGAAAGGAATGGAGAGAGGAGAGTTGGCCAGAGGGACAAGGTGCTGGACACGTGAGAACTGAAGAGGACCCTTCTTAACGATGGAATAAAAATGACAGAGTGAGATGCGGTGTCATTTCTTCTGATGCTTATTTATAGTTGGGAGTACAAATTCAACTCAACAGGTATTTATTTGTGCTAGGCACTGAGGATCCACTAACAAAAAACATTCTATGGGAAAGCAATACGTATGCAAACAAGAAATTTTTCTTTTTTTAAATTTGGGCTGCGGAAAAAAAAAAGGAATGGAGAAGACATCAATCAACTCGAACCCCGGCAGTGGATCACAAACTGGATTTAGCGCTGGGGGAGACCCTAAATTGATCGAGTCCAAATCCCTTATTTTACAGATGGAAACCTGAGTAAGTGATTTGTCCAGGGTCATGCAGGAAGTTAATAAAAGAATTGGAAGATTTGAACTTGGACCTCAGATGTCCTGTCCAGAACACCCCTGAATCAACATTAAATTAATAACAACTGTCTTTTTCTGTGATTAGACTGCCCTAGCTCCTTTGGTCTCTGTGAAAATGCTGACTCTTACTATGTGACCTTGCGCCACTTTCTTCGGTCTTATTTTCTTCATCTATAAAATTAAGGGATAATACTTACACTATCCACTTTGTAGAGTTGTTATGCCTCAGGAGCCTAGGAAGTGTTATAGAAATGGGAACGTTGTTACTATTATTATCACCATGACTTAGATCCCATGTTTTCCACTCCTCCATCCACTGTTCCATTCTAATGGAAAAGATCTCTACCCAAAAGAACATTGATCTGAATCTAGTAAGATGGAATTTAATGGGGAAAATGCAAAGATTTCTATCTAGATTCAAAACCTCAATTCACATCTTGTGATAGAGGAGGTATTTCGAGGCAGCACTTCAGCCAAAAAAAAAAAAAAGATCTAGGCATCTTAGCAGACTGGAAACTCAGCAATGGTGGGATAAGACAGCAAAGAAAGGTAATATGTTCCTAAGTGGCATTAATGAGGGATAGTAGGGACAGCTATGTGGCACAGTGGGTAGAACACCGACCCTGGAGTCAGGAGGACCTGAGTTCAAATCCAGGCTCAGACACTGACTAGCTGTGTGACCCTGGGCAAGTCACTTAACCCTGACTACCTCAAAAAAATAGGAGGGATAGTATCCAGAACCGGGGGGGGGGGGGGCAATAGTCCTATAGCATTGTCAGGTGACAGCCAGATTACTTTTTAGTTTTTAGTTCTTGAGGCAGCTAGGTGGCATAGCGAATAGAGATCTGGACCTGGAGTCAAGAAGATCTGAGTTCATATCTGGCCTCAGACATTTACTAGCTGTGTGACTCTGGGCAAGTCACTTAAGTTCTGTTTGCTTCTGTTTCTTCATCTGTAAAATGGGAGTGATAATAGCACCTACCTCTCAGGGTTGTCATGAGGGTCAAGTAAGATAACATTTGTAAAGTGTTTTGTAAACCTTAAAGTACTATATAAATGTTCATGGTTATTATTATTCTAAGTGCTGTATTTTATGAAGGACATTGAAAAGTTGTTGGGTATTAAACTATGCATACTCTTTGACCCAGTGATACCACTACCAAGCCATACTGCAAAGAGATCAAAGAAAGAGGAAAAACACCCAGATGTGCAAACACATTTATAGCAACTCTGTTCCATGGCAAAGAATTAGAAATTGATGGGGTGCCCATCAACTTAGAAAATGGGTAAACATGTAATAGTATAGGAATGTAATGGAATATGATGATGCTTGAAGAAATGACAGAGGGAATGGTTACAGAGAAGCTTGCAAAGTTGATTGTTTTTACAACATTGTTTTTATTGCATACATTGTTCTCCTAGATCAAATGAGATATTTGTAAAGCACTTAGCATCTTGGCTGGCACATCCATGTTTATTCCCTCTGGTTCTCTTCATTTCACTCTGCATTAGTTTAT
The DNA here is from genome assembly GCF_900497805.2 of Vombatus ursinus. Taxonomy (NCBI): domain Eukaryota; kingdom Metazoa; phylum Chordata; class Mammalia; order Diprotodontia; family Vombatidae; genus Vombatus; species Vombatus ursinus. Next base: position 39,766,372 of record NW_020954551.1, read on the forward strand.
ATAAGTCTTCTGAGATTTCTCTTAAATAAAAGGAAAAGGGTGCCCTACTATGAGTCTGAGTTGTTATTTGGCAGCAGTAGAGAAAGGGAGACTTACCAGAGTCTGGAAGAAAAAAGTGTAGGTTCATCTAGTGAAAGCTTAGAAAATGAGGAGGTAGCCAGGTAATGGGTCTGGCCCCAGGCAGTCCTCACCTGGTAGCTAACCCGCCCAAGGTGATAAACAAGGAGAAATAAAAGCAAAGAGAGATTTTAATGTGAACCTTCATCCACTAGACACCACATCTCCATATACATGTATATGTGTGTGGAAATGTGCATTATACATATATATATACATGAATAATATTATATTATATTTTAGTGGGCATAATAGCCAAGGACAAAAGGGGAATAGAGAGGGAATACACTACTTGGGCTTTTTAGGATTTCTCTACCAACACATGAACCTGTGCTACATTAGTAAGATCACTGATAAGATGATATCCAGAGGAAGTCAACCAGAACAGTGAAGGACCTTGACTCCATTTCTCATGAGGACCAGTTGAAGCTACTGGGAATGTTGAACCTGGACAAGAAAAGACTTGGGGGTTGGGGGAGAGCTGTCACCAAGTATTGAGAGCCCAACAGCGATTAGAGAGATTAGACTTGTTCTGTTTGGCCCCAAAGGTCTAGGAAGTGATGGGTTGAAGTCACAAAGAGACAAGTTTAGGCTCGATCTAAGGAAACTGCCTGAAACACTGGAACTCTCCAGGGTGGCCTGGGCTGTCTTGGGTTGGCAGTGGGGTCTCTTACAGTGAATCTTCAAACAAAGGTGAGAGGACTGCTGATCTACCATTTGTGGAGGTAATTCCTTTTCAGGTATGGGCTGGGCTAGATGGCCATTGAGATACTGCTCAAGTTCAATGAGCGTGCAGTCCCCTGCCCTCTAGGAGTTTGAAGTCCAAGAGGAGAGGGGAAACATCAACACAAACCATTAAAATAAGGAATAGAATGTTTTAGGTGCTATAGAAGAGTCAAAACAAAGTGTTCTGGAAGTCTAGAGAATCATGGTGCCATGGATAGGCTATTGGACTGGGAGTCACAAAGACCTGAATTCAACTCCCACCATAACCACTTTCTTGCAGATTCCCCAGCCTCCAGGTCCCTCCCAGTGCTAATTTTTTGCCACTGATCATATCACTCTGAACTCTGTTAATCTTTGATTGGTAGGTAGAGAGGAGACAACCTAGGAATAGCAGGTGAATACAGGATCCAGAGGCTAAGCACCATGCTCAGAGTTCAAATCTTGTCTCAGATGTCTAACTGTGTGACCCTGGAAAAGTCACCAAACTCTCAGTCTCAGTTTACTCACTTGTAAAATGAGAGAGTTGGAATTGATTATCTGGTGATCGGTCAGACAAATTCCTTGTCTCTGAACACAGAGATTATGCTTTGACAAAGACTGTTCTTGCTTCAAGTCTGAGTGACCCTGGAAAAGTGACTTCTCCTATCTGGGCCTCAACATCCTGGTCAATAAATTGAGAAGCCAGCTAAAGATGACCTTGAATTCCCTCACACTCTGAGGCCTGTGATTCTAAGGCAAAAGATGCTGCTGCCACCACGTTTGTCAACAGCTCTATAGATCCCAGGTGCTAACAGCTCTGACTTGCCCATTCCCGTGGGCCTTCAACAATTTTAATAAACAAAGACATAAATATACAGTTGTTGGTGCCCCTACCCTCTGTGCCAGCTGAGGGCAACATTCCCAACTCCTTCCCACGCCCCCCACTTTGAATACACATTCCTGATACACAGCCAAGTAGCCTTCAGGATCAATTACCTCCTTTGAAAATATTCAGGAAATCCCCTTGAATCTGATTCCTGAAACCCAATCCCCACCTCCCACTCCCACTGCCCAGCTTGCCTCCCCCCACCCAGGCCCACTTGGAAGGATGGCACCAAAAAAAGAGCGTAGTGACAGGCGGAGCCGAATTCCATAGGGGACTAATCAGCTGCTGGCTGGCACCTGGAGAGGCTTGCCCTGAACATTGTACAAGTACTGACCTAGCATGCTTTGTGTGTTCACGTGTACATGCACACCCAGACACATGCATGCATGATGCCCTCCTCGGATACACAATGCAAGCTTGAGGACACAGCTACATGCACAAACATACAGATAGGTGCATACACATGCATACACATACTCCATAGGGGCTCAAGGTTTCACTCATCCTCTCCCTACACATGCACACTCTCATGGTTTCCAATCAGGGGACCCAGGTTCTAATCCTAGGTCTGACATTTACTTACCTGCTGTCACTCAATCAGCAAGAGTCCTCAGTGCCAGACTCATGCTGGGGATACAAGGTACTTACTTTCTAATGGGGAAGACAAGTGCACAGACAAACACATGCAGCAAAAATAGAGAGTGAAGAAATAGAAACATATACAAAGCAGTTAATGCCAGCGAGTTTGATAGGGCATTAGCAGTTTGGGGAAGGGGGACAAAGAAAGGTGACCTGGAGCAAACCTTTTCTACTTTTTGGACTTTAGTTTGCCCGTCTTTAAATGGAAGGGTCCAGACTAGATGATTCCAAGGTCCCTCCCATCTCTTTTCCATGATGCTCTGGATATAGCATAACATGTGCATATACCCCGCAAACACAAAAATATGCACACAGACATGCATTCCTACATCCACGTCACACCACTGGGAATTCCTCAGATTCTTTTGGGATGCAGGAAACAAGGAGGCTCTCTGCTTAGTTGACTAGCAGACAGAAGCCCCTTTTCTATGTACAATGTGAATCAGTGAGTGAGTGAAAAAGCATTTATTAAGGAATAATAAATGCTCAAATAATCATATACTGCCTCAGATAAACCCTCAAATAATTAAAAATTTTCTTAGCCTCGGCGAGCTGGGTCACTGAATTTGGGGTTGGGAAGACTTGAGTTCAAAATCTGACTTCACATACTTACTAGCTGTGAGCAAGTTACTTAACATCTCTCAGCCTCAGTTTGCCTCTCTGTAAAATGGAGATAAAAATAGCATCTACTTCTTAGGGTGGTTATGAGTATAAAATGAGATGAAATATATCTAAAGCACTCTGTAAATCTGAAAGGACTATATAAATGCTGGTTATGATTATTCAGCCTCTAACTTTAAGAAGGAAACCAAAAATGATAGAACAGTTTTTAACTCGCAGCATCTAAGGTGCAGCCTGACCCAAGTGGGATCCCTCACCATCTGTATAGCATGTTAGCTCCTGGGGACCACATTCACTGAAGGACATGGGCAAAGTGGAGCACAGTCATCCAGGATGGGCAGCAGAATGGGGAGGGAGTCTGGAGACCATGATATACCAGGGACAGCTGAGGGAACTGGGAATGTCTCGCCTGGAGAAGATAAAACTTAGGAAGGATGTAACAATTGAATATCTGAAATTATTAAGCTTAAATAACACAGAGTAGTTAAACACTAGATAGTTCGGGAGAAATGACATTAGCGGTTGAGGAGAAGGCGCTAGGGAAGCTGACCTTGACCAAGTCACTGGAGCAGGTCCTCTCAGGACCTCAGTTTTCCCATCTCTGGGACTATGATTGGGACTGTGAAGGGACTAGATTGTGTTTCTCCAGTGGAGAAACTCTCTACTAGTACTATGTGGGTCCTTCATTTATTCAAACCAACTGCTCATGAGTCTCCATTCCACGACCCTCCCGCACCAAGCCCCACATTCAAAACAGTAGGCATTTAATGAAACAGAATGCAAGGTTAATAGCTAGGAATCAGATAAAGTATTAAGCATTCCCAGCACCCATCTTTAGCCTTACACAACTACTTTCAAGAATCACTATCCCTAGCTTCCAGTTAACCCCTCTGAATCCTCAGTGATCCTCAGGCGATGGTAATGAAGATGAGAGCATGCTCAGGGAGCCAACTGTTGGTTCCGTATAAGAAGTACAAGAGCTGTCCAACAAAAAGATGAAGCAGACCAACCGAGGAGTAAGCTTGCCATCGTGGGACATGTTCCAGTCTAGGCTGGATGACTACTTGTCAGTAAGATTTTGGGAGGGATTCCATAATTGGACCTCAAACTATCGTGTTTAAAGTACTTCCAGTTCCAAGGTTCTAACTCTTACCTCGAGTCCACTGCCTTTTCCTATACTATGTGGAAGTTCAAAAAAAGGCCATCAGGATCTGGAAGAAGGACCCTCCAGCACCAAAGGGATTTCATCTCACGGTCACTAGACTCTGCTCACTGAGGCAGGTAGGTGGTCTCAGACAGTTCTGGAGTTTCCATAGTTTCCAACACGGACTGACGGTCAAAGGAGCATAGAGTTACAGATTTAGAACTAGAAGGAAGCCATTTTACAGAGGAGGAAGCTAAGGCACAAAGAGGCTAAGTGGCCTGCCTGGGGTCCCACAGGTATCTGAGGTTGATTTGAACTCATGACCTCTTGACTACAGAGGTCCAGCCTCTAACCACTGTGCCACCTAAGTGCCTCAAAATAGGAAGGAAAGAAAATCATTTATTAAAACTTACTCTATACCAGGAATTTTACAAATATTATCTCACTTACTACACTATTCCCTCTGGGACTCTGCTGTGCTCCCCACTGCTACCACCACCTTCATCATCATCATCTATTGCTAAGGATGTTTCTTAAAAATAGCTGGGGAAGGCTAAGGACAGGTGCTGGGAAAGCTAAATGCTTAGTCTGATTCCTTGCTATTAACCTTGTATTCCATCTCATTAAATGCCTGCTGTTTTGAATGTGGGGGTGGGTGTGAGAGATTAATGGAACAGGGGCTCCTGAGCTGTTGGTTTGAATAAGTAAAGGACTCAAACAGAACCTGGAACTTGGGTAAGACTTTCAGAGGGTCATGTTGGAAGGGGATCCTATGTATCCATCCTTGTCCTCCAAGGCTCACCTAATGTTCCTCTAGAGCTCACTGTGGAACCAGATGTGAACTCTACCAGATGTTTCCTGCACTTCTTGGACATTATTCAACTAAAACCTCTAGAGCACAAGAGAGATAAGTAAAAGGGGCACATCTGCAAAGTCTTGGGGGATGGAGTTGGCAGAGCATGGCTGACCGTGGCACCTTCCACAGGCAGAATGTGCCCATGGCCTTTGGCTGGGGTTGGCAGCCAGGGCGGATTCAACCTTCCTCTCCAGCTTCATGGTGCAGGATTCAGGGAGGCAGGAGAGGTAGCTCTGTCACATCCTGTAGAAAATAAGGAGGGGCGCAGGAAACCAATCAGTCCTGATGGGTAACCCTCTCCCCTCAACGTCCGGGGCTGCCTACTCATGAATTTATTCACCAGCCATCGTCCTTATAAGCCTTGCAGTTAACTAACACAGGAACTCTGTGTAATGGAGTGGGAGGCAAACTAGCCCAGGAGTTCGGAGTCTGGGTTCTGAACCCCCTTAGCTGTATAAACCATGGAAAGTCACTTTATTTCTCTGGGCCTCAGCTTCCTCCTCTATAAAATGGGGGCAATAATGCTTGGGTTCCCTATCCCACTGGGTTGTTCTGAGGAAAATGCTTTGTAGAGCTTAAAACATCCTAGAAACATGGTCTCTGGCTACTAGATTGCTGTCTGGATCCAAGAGACTACAATAGATTTTTCCTTCAGAGCTTAATCTCTCTCTCTCTCTCTCTCTCTGTCTCTCTGTCTCTCTGTCTCTGTCTCTCTCTCTCTCTCTCTCTCTGTCTCTCTCTCTCTCTCTCTCCCCCTCTCTCTCCTTCCCCTTTTCCTCCTCCTCCTCCTCCTCCTCCTCTTCTTCTTCTTCTTCTTCTTCTTCTTCTTCTTCTTCTTCTTCTTCTTCTTCTTCTTCTTCTTCTTCTTCTTCTTCCTCCTCCTCCTCCTCCTCCTCCTCCTCCTCCTCTTCTCTTCCTCCCCTGAACATACTCTAAGATTCAGCAATAAGACTTTAATTCTCCCACCTCAGTGCCTTTTCACTGGCTGCCCGCCATACCTAAAATGCTCTGCTCCTTCACTTCCACCTCTGAGCTTCCCTAGCCTTCAAAACTCAATTCAAATCCTCCATTTTTCAGTTCTTTCCTAATCTTTTCAGATACTAGCACTTTTCCCTCTGAGATTATCTTCTAGCAACTCTGTATGTAGCTTGTATGTACCTAGTTATTTATATTTCCTTCCCCATTAGGATGTAAGCCCCTTGAGGGAGGGTACTGTTTTTGTCTTTATGTCTCCAGCACTTAACATAGTACCTAGTCTCTAGTAGCTGCTTAATGTTAGTTTATTGGTTGATGGAAAATGAATCACTTGTATGTGAAACAAATTCCACCATGAAACTATACCTTCTCCCAATCTCCCAAATCCTGAAATGTCACCCACGTAATCTCCTACATATCACTCCCTGGCCACCCCAGGGTCAAAAATGAGGGAGCTGTACTGGACCATCTCTGAAGGGCCCTCTAGCCCTAAGTCCTCTGAGGTTCTGCCATTTAGTTACCTCATTGGAACAAGATGCTGAATAGGAACCTTCGATATTATCTGAAAAGGGGGAACATGAAGTCTTTGTCAACTTGGATAAGTCTTTAAAACTAATCTTCAAGGGATGGGACACAGGAGGCATTCCTTTTAAAGGAGCAAGGGGGGGAAGGGACGGAGGAAGGATAAGTTTTAATGGCATTAAGGGAGAAATGGCAAGATGGCTGAGGCAGGGTACTTTAGTCCGAAATCCTGGGCAGTGGGGGGAGAGGGGGCAGGGAGGGGCAGTGGGAAATCATGAGACACCTGCGAGTATGGCGGGGTGCATTCAGCAGAGAAGCAGGGTACCACAAGAATGGTGGAGAGAGTAAAGACCACTTCAACCTTCTTCACAATTTTAATTCAAGCCAAAGCCAGAAAACAAGAATTCTAGCTAAAATACACCCAATGAATATTATATTTGTAATCGGAGGACCCGGAACTGACTCTTCCAACAGACACTACTTATGTGACATTGGGGGAGGGGAGGGACAGTTGCTTTCCCTCTCCAGGCCAGTTTTCCCTCATCCGTAGAATTATGGTGTTAGAGTGTATGGTCTCGAAGGTCCCTCCCAATTCTAAATCTTCTGAGCCCCATGGTTGCTATGAAAGAAAAGGTTTCTCACAGGCCAGACAAGCTAGACATGCTCCACACACACACATACACACACACACACACACACACACACACACACACACACGTACCTCTCCGCTCTCTCACGAGAAGGAAAAGTCAGGCCAAACAGGATGAGAAGCTCTTAAGAATGAAATTCTGAAGACAAAATGTCCAGTGATAAGGGAACATGAGAGTCATCTGTAATAACTAAGGTGGATGCCCAGGGAACTCACCAACCAATTTAGATTTTTTTAAAACAGACACAGAAGGGGGCAGCTATGTGGCTCAGTAGATAGAGCAGTGGCTCTGGAGTCAGGAGGACCTGAGTTCAAATCCAGCCTCAGACACTTGATATTTACTAACTGTGTGACTCTGGGCAAGTCACTTAAACCCCAACTGCCTCACCAAAAAAAAAAAACACCTTAAAATAGACACAGAAGCTGGGAGCTAAGGCAGGTGATAACAGGTATGACAGGATACTGTAAGAATAACTTTGAGAGTACTAAAACACAAAGCAAACTGAGTTTGGTAAAGAAAGCTAGAGACAGCTGGGTGGTGCAGTGGATAGAGCACCAGCCCTAAAGTTCAAATCTGGCCTCAGAGACTTACTAGCTGTGTGCCCCTAGGCAAGTCATTTGACCCTGTTTGCCTCAGTTTCCTCATCTGTAAAATAAGCTGGAGAAGAAAATGGCAAAACCATTTTAACTACCTTCGCCAAGAAAACCCCAAATGTGCTCAGGGAGAATTAGACAGAACTAAAATAACTCCAAACACAACAAAGAAAGTTAGTGGCAATCAAAGGGGATTGGGGAATCTTAAACTATACAGGAAGAAAAAAGATTAGATAAGGAATAGGACCTTCTGCTTAAAGGAGATAGGAGGATGATAACATGCCCAAGGATAATCAAAGCTGCTCAATTCTTTTGCTTCTGTTTTCTCTGATAAGGAGAACATCTTCAGTCTGCAAGGAGAGAATGAAAATGATTAGTAGAAAGCTGATACTGAGGATGGGCAGGAAGATTGTAATGGAGCACACATCCCAGTCTTCAAAGGGGAGAGAACAGAATCTCAAACTATACCCCAAATAACTTGGTTTCGATTCCTGGCAAAATTCCAGAACAGATCATTAAAGAGGTGGTTGGTAAATATCTAGAAAAGGAAAGTGATGACAATAAGTCTGCACAGCTCCTTCATTTCCTTTTTTTATACAGGGCTATCAAGCCAGAGAAGGAGCATGGTGCAGTGGAAATATTATTGAACTTCAAGTTATGGGTCTGGAGTTCAAATCCTGCATCAGCTACTTACTAGATTATGACCTTGGAAAAGACACTTCTTGGCCTCATGTTCCTCCACAGTAAAATGAAGGGGTTGGTCTCTGAAGTCCTGTCCAGTTCTAAATCTGGGGTTCTAGCAGATCAGGGGACTGCTATAGATATCATTTACCTGTATTTTAGCAAAGCATTTGAGGAAATATCTTATACTCTTATGGTGGAAAAGATAGAGAAAAGATAGAAGACAGTTCAAATAGATGGATTAAGAATGCGATGAATGGATAAACTCAAAAAGTAATCATTAACTGTTCAGTGTCATATTGGAAGAAGGTCCCCACTAGAGTTTCTGGGAAGAGTGATGCTTGGTCTTGGGCTGTTTAGTATTTTTATCAATGACTTGAACAAAGGCATCAGTAGGTGAGCTTATCATATTTGTAGATAACACCAAGTTGGGTGGGAACACTAACATCCTGGGTGGCAAACTTTCTGTAGAATTGTTTGTCTCTATTCTGCTTCTCATTGTTTCATGAGGCAAACATCAAAAGATATCTTGCTGGCCTAATGCATTGGGCTGAATCTAATCAAATGAAATTCACTAGGAATTCATGTAAGTCTTATACTTGGGCTCAAAAAAATCAACTTCACATGTGCAAAATTGAGAAGGCACCATTGGACATTGGCTAATGGTAGTCATCCATTTTTGTCTCTTTCGTTTCTCTGAAAAAAAGTATTAGGGTATTAGTGGATCTCAAGGTCGATAGTCATCAGAAGCATGATGTAGTAGCCTACAAGCGACAAGCAATCTTTTGCTGCATGAAGACAGGCATAGGTTTCAAGATTAAGGAGGTGATTGTCTCAATATATTTTGTCCAGAAGAGACCACATATGGAGACCTGTGTTTGGTTCTGAGTCCTACAATTTAAAAGTATATTGACAAGGAGGAAAGTGTCTACACGTGGACAACCAGGATGTGAAAGGTTTTGAGTCTATCTTGTATGTGTCATGTGGGGATCAGGTGAAGGAAATGGAGAGCTTTAGTTTAGGTAGAGAAGATCAATAGGGACTCAGTAACTGTCTTCAAGTATTTTAAGGGTAGTCACCAGGAAGAGAAAAGAGATATTTTCTGTTTGGCCTCAGAGCAGTGGATAGAAATCCCAAAGAGGCATATTTTGGTAAGAGATCAAGAAATAATTAGAGCCACCCACAAATAGAATGAGTTCCTTTGAGAGTGAATGGATCCTTCCATTGACAGTCTTCAAGCAGGGGCTTAATAGACCATTTGATTATGTTGTGGTGGACATTTACCTTCTCCCATGTGATACTTCATTGATAATGTGTTACAGCCTATTGACATCCACTATGTATCTCTTCATTGACCCTTGGGTGACCCACACCCTTGATTCTTCAGAGACTGTTGTATTCCATGATTTTCAACCAAACAGCATCACCAAAAGGATCTGAGAAGATTGTTATGGAGGAATATGCTCATTGTTGGCATGAACCTGCATTCCAAAGTGTTTTTTTTATTTGTTATTTGCCTTTTTTTTTTCCAAGAGAAACTTGGGATCATTAATAATTTCTTAAAGACAATCCAGCCTCTTCTCTTGCTGATCGATTCTGATCCCATTTCCTTGTCTTTAAGCAGAGTCTGTGTCCAAAACATCCGTACTCCTGGATCAGTTTTACAGGTTGTCCATCCAATTGCATATCATAGTCTGGACAAGGGGCATTCTTTGTTCACTTGTTTTTTCCAATGTGGATAGTTAGGCCAAAGTCTTCTGAATAAATATTGACTTCATTTAGGACACTCTGCAATGTTCCAAGGTTTGATGAAATCAGTGCAATGTCATCTGCAAACAGGAACATATGGAGGACTTCATCATCTATAGGGAATCCCTTTTCCACTTGGATTTTGTGTTGGGCATCCTCAATGATGGTGGCAAATGCCTTTTATGAGCTCATCACCCTGCCCTCAAAGAACTTACATTCTATTAGATTGTCATTTGTAAAATACACGTGGAAGTAGGGGCCAGGGGAAGGAATTTCATTTTGGGGAGTAATGAGGATGATGAGTGGTGTCCTAGGGCAGTCAGGAAGTTTATAGAGACTTCTTCTGTGTATACTTGGTCTAGTCCAAATGTTTTCTAAATCCCATTTCTACTTCCTCTGGGAGCACAACAGGGACTGTTATGTTGATGTCCAAATATAGTGGCTCCACTGCCATTGATGGGGAAGAGAATTTGTTATAAAAATCTTCACAAATCTTTCCCGCTTCTCCCTCCTGGTTCATTTGTCTTCCCTTTCATTTCATCTCTGACTGCCTTTGGGATAATGAGACTTAGTTTAATCTCATGCCAAACTTTCTATAAAATTGTTTTTCCCTTTCGCTGTTTCTCACTGTTGTTCATAATCTTCATTCTCCTTTGAAAGATTTTACAAACAAGTTTGTGCTTTAAACCAGCGCTGCCCTTGAGCTGCCATATCTCTCCACTTGGCAAGGAAATCGGTATTTGCTGGCAAACGCAGTTTCTAGACTCCGTCGGTCTCCTCTTTGTGGTGATAAATTTGCTGAGGTTAAATTCATTAGAAATGGTGGTATGATGTGAGGATGTCTTTTCTTTTATCCATTTCCCATCTTTCAGGGCTGACAACTTTTTGACAGGGTCAGTTAGCATTGCTTCAATTGCATACTGTATTTTCTTATTTTGTTCTTTCTTATAGTTGTATATTGATTATGATCTTTGGTAGTTTTAGCAAGTTGGTAGTCAGATTATATACAGACAGTTGTTTCTAAGTGTATTTCTGACTCCCACATCAGTAACCAGTCATTTCCTGTCTGCTCAGATATAATCAATTTCATTTTTTTACGATAGTGTTCATCATATCTAGCACCTGCCAAATTGCCTCTTAAATTAAAAAAAAAATATTCATTGTCTATTGGCATGAAGCTTCTGTATAGTCTACAAGCCTTTGGCCTCTCTGGATTCTTCCTAATCAAACATATTTTCCAACTATTTTTCAGCACCCTCCCTTAGGACAAACTTTGCATTGACGTCTCTGACTCTTAAAATAAGGTGTTGATGTGATTTTCAGGGTCTCATCAAATTCTCCTTAACGATGATCTGCCTCCTCATCCTTGGCAACAGATGGTGGTGCCATTTTTGTCATGGAGTTCTTCTTGCAAATGTTTACCATGAGCACTGAAATGTGAGGCGACCCAATGTCCCATAAATGGATGATTCTTATTGCCTTTGGACAAATGATAAGACCAGCTACACTGACTCCTTTGTTTCCCTTTCCCAGAAGAACTCACGAGTCATCCTTTCATTTAGCTTTCAGAAGCAGTGGGGCATAGTAGATAAAAGTATTGGACTTGGAATCAAGAGGACCATGACGGTTATCCTAGCTCAGGCATTTACTATCTATGTGACCTGGGCAAGTGATATAAGCGCTCTCAGCCTCAGTGTACTCATCTGTAAAATGGGGCCAGAATACCGGTAACACCTGAGAGGGTTGCTGTGAGGATCCAATGAGACAATGCATGTAAAGTCTTAGGTAATTGTCAGTTATTATCCACTGCAACTTCTTTTTGTCTTCTGGTTTACTTTACAGAGAATGTCAAGGTTGATACGATTCAGTTTCTCCAGTTGTTTGTCTGCTCAGTTATAGGACAAGGGGCTCACTTCTTCACTCGGCATTCTTCTCATCAGCTTCACAAATTGGGTGAGGATCTCTACGCTGATGATTCTCAAATCTCCCTTTCCTGACTCAACCTCTCTGCTGACCTCAAATCTCATATTTCCAACTGCTTTTCAGACATCTCAAACTGGATGTCCAATAGACATTTTAAATTCAACATGTCCAAAACAGAACTCATTATCTGTCCCCCTAAATCCTTCCCCCTCTTACCTTCCCTATTACTATAGAGGCAACACTATCCTCCCAGTCCAGGGGTGGGGCACCTGCGACTTCAAGGTCACATGTGGCCCTCTAGGTCCTCAAGTGTGGCTCTTTGATTGAATCCAAACTTCACAGAACAAATCCCCTTCATAAAAAGATTTGTTCTATAAAACTTAGACTCAGTCAAAAGGCCACACCTAAAGACCTAGAAGGCCTCGAGGCCTCAGGTTCCCCACCTCTGTCCCAGTCCCTCAGGTTCACGATCTAGGGACACACTGATTCCTCACTATCTCACACTGTACCCCCAAGATCCAAGCTGTTGCCAAGGCCTGTAGATTTCACCTTTGTGACATCTCTCACATACACCCCCTTTTCTCCTCTTGACATTGACCCCCACACTGGTGCAGGCCCCCATCGCCTCATGCCTGGACTACTGCAATGGCCTATGGTGGGTCTGTCTGCCTTCATCCTCCATTCTGCCGCTAATGTGGTTTTACTAAAATGCAGGTTCAATCAAGTCACCCCCCTATTCGATAAACTCCAGGGCTTCTTGATGCCTCCAGGAGCAAGTACAAAATCCTCTCTTTGCCGTTCAAAGCCCTTTATAACGGGTCCCCTCCTACCTTTCCAGTCTTCTCACACTTTGCTCCCCAGCCCGTATTCTTTAATCCCTTAACGCTGGCCACAACCAAGACTCTCCATCTCTTGGCCCTGGGGCATTCTCTCTGACTATCCCTCATGCCTTGAATAACCTCCCTCCTCCTCTCTGACTATTGGCCTCCCTGGCTTCCATAAAGTGCCAACTGAATTCCCACATTCTACAAGAAGCCCATTTTAAATTCTAGTGCCTTCCCTCTGGTAAACATTTCCTGTATATGTTTATCCTGCATATAGTTTATTTATATATACATACATCTATATATTTACATATAATTTGTTCTCATGTTGTCATCCCTATTAAATTGTAAGCTCCTCAAGGTCAGAGATGACGTTTCTCTCTTTGTGTACCCCCAGCACTTAGCATAGTATCCGGTACATAGTATGTGCTTAATAAATGTTTATTGGTTAATTAATCGATTGAGATAAGGAAAAGAAAGGTTAAGTAATTTGCTCAAGGTCATACAGATAGTGAACAGCAGAGCTGCATTTTGGGTCTGTGTCCTTTGACCCCAAATCCAGCATCTTTTCCATCATGCCCTGCTGCTTCTCCCATGTTTCCCCTACGTCTTCTCCCCTCCAGGCTAGGCATCCCTAGGTCCTTCGACCAGACTTCTTGTGATACCATTCCCAGGTCCTATGCTCTCCTGTTCCCCTTTCTCTCAATGCAGCCCCATTTATCAAGGACCTTTCTAAAATATGGCACCCAGAATTGACCACAACATTCCAGAGATAAACTGATAAGGGCATAATACAGGGAATTATCACCCCCCTCTTTCTACACACCACTTTGAGGTTCTCATTCACTTTTTTAATGAGCTCACATTGCTGATACAAATTGAGCCTGAAGTCCTCCACAGTCCCCAGCTTGTTTTCTCACATACTGCTCCATACAAAAGTGCGACCCTCCTTCTACTCGGTAATTAGAAAATTGATATCTTGAATCCATGTGTAGAGCTTTAAATTCAAAATAATTACCTGCCTAAGTAACATTTCAGCTCTGCTACTTACTATCTGAGCAAAATCACTTCACCTGGGGCAGCTGGGGGCTCCATCATGCACAGAGTGCCAGGCCTGGAGTCAGGAAGACACAAGTTCAAATCCAGCCTCAGAAACTTAAAAGCTGTGTAGCCCTAAAAAGTCACTTAACTTCTGTTTGCCTCAGTTTCCTCAACTGTAAGATGAAGGTAATAACAGCATCTACCTCCCAAGGGTGTTGTGAGGAACAAATGAGATCATATTTGTAGAGTGCTTAGATAGTGCCTGGCACATAGTAGGTGCTATAGAAATGTTACCTATTTTATTATTGTTGTAATTCAACTCTCTGAGCTCCAAAGATATGACAATATAGGTTGTACTTCTTCCCCTCCATCTGACATGTGTCATTTTTATCCTTTCAAAAATATCTCAACTTATGGATGTGAGTCAGCCCATATCTGGATCAATGGAGTATGATGAGTGCAGGATGCAGAACCAGAAGGAAACTCAGAGATCATTGGGCCCAGCCACCTTATTTTACAGATGAAGAAAATGAGTCACAGAAAGAAGAGGTGATTTCTCTAGAATCACACCACTGAGATAAATAGCAGAGTCAGAATTTGATCCCAACATTGCCTTTTAACACAATGGTCCTGGGGCAACTAGGTGGCACAGTGGATAGAGCACCGGCCCTGGAGTCAGGAGGACCTGAGTTCAAATCTGGCCTCAGACATATAACACTTACTAGCTGTGTGACCGTGGGCAAGTCACTTAACCCCATTGCCTAGCCAAAAAAAAAAGAAAAGAAAAGGATTTATTTTGGGGCAGCTAGGTGGCACAGTGGATAGAGCACCGGCCCTGAAGTCAGGAGGACCTGAGTTCAAATCCAGCCTCAGACCAAACACTTCACACTTACTAGCTGTGTGACCCTGGGCAAGTCACTTAACCCCAATTGCCTAAAAAAAAAAAAAAACCACAATGGTCCTTATTCATGGGCAGACTAGGTAACCATCTACATAGTATGTTTGTTTGTTTTTTAAGGAGTGTCAGAAAGAACATTTTTGCCCAGAGATCTCTTCCCCATTCATACCTGAGACTTTTTTATCGTTAGCAAATGATTCTACTGGGTTAAACATTGCTTGAAAACTAAGAGTTCTCCAAAATTAAAATGCTCCTAGCAGGTTAATAGGGGGTGGGGGTCCTTAAACCCTTAGTAATAATAATATCTGCATTTAAAGAGTGCTTTAAGATTTGCAGAACATTTTATACCATGACTATGCTATCACATTTAATCCTCACAACAATCCTGAGAGGTAGATTCTATTATTAGTTCCATTTTACAGATGAGGAAACTGAAGCTCAAAGACATGAAATGATTTGCCCAGGGTCACACAACTATGAAGTGTCTGAGGCAGGAATTGAAGTCAGGTTTTCTTGACCTGGCA
Source organism: Vombatus ursinus (assembly GCF_900497805.2). Classification (NCBI taxonomy): domain Eukaryota; kingdom Metazoa; phylum Chordata; class Mammalia; order Diprotodontia; family Vombatidae; genus Vombatus; species Vombatus ursinus. The sequence continues at coordinate 39,781,720 of NW_020954551.1, forward strand.
TCCATTACTCTTTCCACTATTCCATCTAGTTGCCTCTAGAAACACTTTTCTCTCTGATAGGAGGAACTGAGGGTAGTGAGAGGGCACAGGAGCTTCAAGGAGACAGTGATGAAAGGGAGAGAAGAGTCTGTGAGAAAAGGCATTGGAAACCACTAGGGAACTTTGTTTCCTTTACCATGTTGTCCTGGGCCTGGACCTGGCCCGCCTCAGGACCTTCCCAGGATGAAAAAGTAAAATCCTGGTTTAAGAGTTCTAGACCTCTCCCATTAACTCAAAAGCTCTGGGAAAGAAAGAAAGAAAGAAAGAAAGAAAGAAAGAAAGAAAGAAAGAAAGAAAGAAAGAAAGAAAGAAAGAAAGAAAGAAAGAAAGAAAGAAAGAAAGAAAGAAAGA
>NW_020954551.1:39782119-39788636 GCF_900497805.2 Vombatus ursinus
AGAAAGAAAGAAAGAAAGAAAGAAAGAAAGAAAGAAAGAAAGAAAGAGAGAGAGAGAGAGAGAGAGAGAGAGAAAGAAAGAAAGAAAGAAAGAAAGAAAGAAAGAAAGAAAGAAAGAAAGAAAGAAAGAGCAAGAATAAAAAAGAAAGGAAGGAAGGAAGGAAGGAAAAGGAAAGGAAAGAAAGGAAGAAAGAAGGAAAGAGAAATAAGTGAAGGAAGGAAGGAAAAGGAAAGAAAGGAAGAAGGAAAGAAAAAAGAATGAAGGAAGGAAAAGGAAAGGAAGGAAAGAAAGATTGAAAGAAATAAAGAAAGAAGGAAAGAAGGAAGGAAAGGAAGGGAAGGGAGGAAGAAGGAAAGAAAGAGGGAAGGAAAGAGGAAAGAAAGGAAGGAAAGAAGAAGGAAAGAAAGAAAGGAAAAGGAAAGGAAAGAAAGATTGAAAGAAATAAAGAAAGATGGAAAGAAGGAAGGAAAGGAAAGGAAGGAAGAAGAAAAGAAAGAGGGAAGGAAGGAAAAGGAAAGAAAGAAGGAAAGGGAGAAAAGGAAGGAAGGAAGGGAAAGGAAGGAAGGAGAAGAAGGAAGGAAAGAAAGAAAGATTGAAAGATTGAAAGAAAAAGAAAGAAGGAAGGAAGGAAAGGAAAGGAAAGGAAGAAGGAAAGAGAGGAAAGAAAGGAAGCAAGGAAAAGGAAGGAAGGAAGGAAGGAAGGAAGGAAGGAAGGAAGGAAGGAAGGAAGGAAGGAAGGAAGGAAGGAAGGAAGATAAAAGAAAGGGCCAGGTTAGTAGGTGCTCAGATTGTGACATCACTAGAGCTCAGTTATTGACCATATGTGGCCCAAAACACTCCTGAGTGCCCAAAACTGATTAAAATGTAATTGGGAACTCTTTAACAAAAATTAAAATGCAATACAACCTAGATGATCTTAACGTGTTTTTCTAATTCAATTTGAGGCCCACAGGTATCCTTATATATGGTTTAATGGCCCCACTTCTACTTGAGTCAGACCCCACTGTGGACTGGACAGCCCACAGAGAAACTTCTTCAAAGAATTTGACCCAAGCACGCAGAAGCACAGATATGGAATCAAAATGGGCAATGGAGCTCAGCTGCCCCAACCTCTTATTTCCCCAGAGAACTAAAGGAATTTTTTCATGGTCGCTCAGGCACTCAAAAGCAGGGCTGGGAATTGAAGCCAAGTCCCCAAAGCTCTTCTCCCAACATCACACTGCCTCTTGCTCTCTGTGCCTGAAGGGCTGCATCCTTTCCCTCTGTGCCTTTACCCCCGACTTCCTGAATATGTTATTAACACATTTTCTCCTCCCTCTGTGGCATTAATCCCATTTACCTATCACACAATTCTGTGTCCTTGAAATTTCATTTCCCATGGTGGCAGCGAGTTCTGCAAACTCACCCTCCTTGATTCCCACCCTGCCCTCTGCTCACTCCCATTTTCTAAATCACCTGATAGAGCTGTTCAGCCAAAGGTGGGTGACCCTTTCTCTGTTGGGGTTCACTGACTGACAAGTAGGAAAAAAATCAATTGAGGACTACTCAGGAGCAAAAATCCATTCTACTTAGGGTCTGAAGTATTTTTACTGAGACATATCTAAAAGGTTGGTCTTATCTGATTATGAAGTCGAGAATAAGAGGTGTAAAACAGCATGTGGTGGTATAAAGGTCGCTGTGCTGTGAGTGAAGAGAGCGAGGTTTTAATCCAACATCCAACAATGCCATATGTTACCTTGAGAAAACTGCTTGACCTTCTGGAACTTAGTTACCTCATCCGTAAAATAACGGGGTCAGAAATAATCATCTCTAGCATCCTTACTGGATCTAAGTATCTGAAATATTTCAATCCTGCTAGTTAAGTGGGAAGTGAAAGGAAGAATGAGGAGGAAAGGGAGAGAAAAAGAGTTGTCCCCTTCTGTAAGGGGAGAGAGAGGAAGTAGAAAAAGGGGAAGAGGAAAGACTGAGAGTAAGAGAGAGAAAGAGAAAGGTAGACCCGCTGAGAAGCAGACCTATGGGAAGAGACAGAAAAAGAGAAGGGAAGATGGACAGAAGAAAAAAAGCTCAATAAAGTAATGTCAAGTTTATAAAGTACTTTGATTCTGTAGTCTGGCATGATAGAAAGAATGCTAAGCATAAAGTCAGAATACGTGAGGATCAAGGCTGTTTCCAACCTTTCCTAACTATAGTCACTGAATTTCTAAGGGCTTCAGTTTCCTTATCTGTAAAGTAGGAAAAAATAAAATTTTCATAGACCTAGAAGATGCCTTTGACACCCTTTAGTACATCTCCTTTGTTTTTACAGATGAGGAAAGTGAGGTTGAGAGACTTGTCCAAGTTAATTAAATTACATTAAAGAATTAAAAAATGGGATTTAACAAAAACAGCCCTGAGATTTTACCTCACACCCTTCAAACTGGCAAAGATGACAAAAGATGGAAATAGTCAATGTTGGAAGGGTTGTGGAAAGATAGGCATACTGGTACATTGTCGGTGGAGCTGTGAATCATTCTCATCATTTTGAAAAGCAATTTGGAATTATGTGAATAAAGTGACTAAAAATCCAAACTCTTTGATCCAGAAATTCCACTACTAGGCTCATACCCTAAGGAGGCCATTTAAGAAGAAAGTTCCTATAAACACCAAAATATTTATAATAGCAGCTAGATGGCACAGTGGATAAAGTGCTGGCCCTGGAGTTAGGAAGTCCTGAGTTCAAATGAAACACTACTTGTGCGACCCTGGGCAAATCACTTCCCTGTTTGTTTCAGTGTCTTCATTTGTGAAATGAACTGGAGAAGGAAAGGGCAAGCCACTCTAGTACCTTTGCTAAGAAAACCCCAAATGGGGTCACAGAGAATTGGACACGATTAAAACAATGCACAGCCAAAAAAAAGCTAAAGGCAATTGGACATGATTGAAATGACTTAGCAACAAGTAAGTGGATGCCCATCAGCTGAGGAGTGGCGAAACAAATTGGGGTACATGAATATAATGGAAGACTGCAGAGCTGTGAGAAATGACAAATATGAATGTGGAGAAGCATGGAAAGATTTAAACAAACTGGTGCAGAGTGAAGTGAGCAAAGCCTATCTATCTATCTTTCTATCCATCTTTCCATCTATCTATCTATCTATCTACACACACACACACACACACACACACATAATGACTGCAGCAATGTAAATGGAAAGAACAAACATACACAACACACAAAAAAATCAATAGTGAACGTTGTGAAATTAACAACGAACAAGCATGGCTCCCAAGAAGAGATAAGACAACCTCACTCCACCCTTTGGCAGAGGTAGGAGGTTCACAGGCTTGGCATATTGCACTGATTTTCAGACTTTTTTTTGATATATTAATCCGTTTTATTGATTTTATCTTTTATCTTTTTTTTAATATTATTTGTTATTTAGGATGGCTCTCTGGGAGGGGCAGGGGAAGGATCCTGGGAGAAATTTTGTTGATGTACTAAACAAAAGATATCAAAAAAATTTTAAAAATAAAAAGAAATTTAAAAATAGTATTAGGATCCTCTGCATCCTCTGGTTTCAGAAGCAGTGTGCAGTTTCTCCACACGGCTCTTCCTTCATTTGCCTACTTCCCAAGGATGCTGTAGGAAATCATTTGTAAATCTTCAAGGTCTATAGAAATAGGAGCCAGTATAACCGTTATTACATCGTGGAGGGGATCCTGAGGTGATCCTGTAAGGCAAGGCAGGGGCACAGAAGAGAAGGACACGATTGAACACAAAGCAAAGGGGCTGAACTAAGTGGCTTCGGGGGTCCACGCCTGGTGATTCTAAATTCTGAAAGTTTTGCCTACAGTATGATTAATGTTTCAGCCATAGCAACTCTTGGAAGACAGTGGCTACATTATAGAGGGTCTGCAAACTGCACCAGTGGAGGTGATATCCACATTGACAAAATCCGATTGAAGTTCATAGCATTTTATGGTTCAAAGGCAGTCAAAACAAGCCCTTTTTTAAGCAGCTCCTCTATGCCAGGCACTGGGAATACAAAGACAAAAAAAGGAAACAAGCCCTGCCCGCAAGGAGCTTACGTTCTTTCCTTTTGGGGAAAGTGACTCGCACATCATAAATGAATGTCTTACAAGTATAAGCAAGGTAAATTTGCTGGGGAGGCGCTGGTAGGGAAGGATCAAGAAGAGATTCTTGCAGAATGTAGAGACTGAGCAGAATTTTGAAGAGAGGAGAGATTCTAGGAGGTGTGAGTGAGGTAAAAGTCCATTTACGTCATGAGGAAAAGCGAATACAAGGCACAGAGACGGCATGTCATGAATGAGGAATAATAAGGCAATCACTTGGGCTGGATTGTAGAGTGCAGGAAGGGGGCTAACCCACCAGACTGGGAGCTTTTCGAGGGCAGGGACTGTCACACCTTCCTTTGTATACCCAGCCATTTAGCACAGTGCCAAGTCCAAAGTAGGCATTTAATTGATGTTTATTGACAGTCGACTCTTTAGTGATGTATAATGAGGTTGGAAGGGTCAGTTAGGGCCAGATTGTGAAGGGTTTTCAAAGCCAAAATGGTGAGTTTATATTAGCTCCTAGAATCAATGAAGAACCAGAGGAGTAATATGCACTTTAGGAAAGAGATTTTGACAGCTGCAGGATGAATTGGAAAGATGAGACTGAGGAAAGAGAGCAAATATTTCGACAGTTCAGGAAAGAGGTGATGAAGGCTTGAACTAGATTATCTGAGTACAGAGAAAGGGACATATGGGAGGTATGCTATAGAGATAGCAATGACAAGATTTGGCAATTGATTAGGGATGTAGGCTAAGGGAGAGTGAAGTCAAGTGAAGGTAGACCTTGGTGACCTGAAGAATGGTGTTATCCTTGATAGAAGACATTTGGAAGAAGAGTGAATTTGGTCCTCAGGATACCAATGTTGGGCTGGCTGCAACATCCAGACTAGATTCTGGACTCCTGGATCCCCCATAACATGAGCTCCCAGGCTAAATGGGAGACTCCACTCCCTGTACCCAGAATGGAAAAAGAATGAAGGGAAAAGGCTCCAGGCCTGTTTCTTGGGGCTTTGTGACGCTGGAGAAAGAGAGAAAGAAGACCCTAGGGCCCTCCTCTCTTAGTCTCCTAAGCTCTTGAGTGAAGGCATCATTTTCACGTTCAGACTCCAGTGAGCCCCCCAAAACCCCAGTAGTACTAAGCTGAATGTCCACACTTGTCCCAGTTCCTCAGTCTCCTAGAAGATCCCCTAGCATCTTCTTTGTGGGTGATGCCATTGTAGGAGGTCTAGGTACGTGCCAAACCCCCATTACATAGCAGTGACAGTCTAAGTGTTAAAGTCTCCATTTTCTAGATAAAATTTTGTGGATTTTCCATGGTCACAGGGTGAGTAAATGTCCAATTTGGGACCCCTACCCAAGTCTTCTGACTATATAGATTCCTGTCCTCAAAACCCGTCCTTTTACTTGAGTAGTAATATCCTAACAGAGCTTTTACATATTATCAATGGCCTTTAAAATGTGTATTAGCCAATGAGTATTAGCACTTTTAAGATGCGAATTACATAATTAACCACTTAGTTCTCAGCTTTTCAGCTGCTCTAATTCCTTAAAACTTCCCCAGGCTAAGAATATTATAACAGCAGTAACAGTGGACCGGGAGGAAAACGGGGCAGAACTATTCTCTGAGTTGTATTCCTGGCCACCGAAGCAATATGACCCCAAGAATTATATTAAATTAGGGGTTAGCTATTCCTGTCCCACCACGACCCATAATCATTGAGGTTTTTTAAAAAAATTTTAATTTTTTTTAAATTTTTAATGTAAAGTCTGGGTCCACATACATTCATTTAGAGAGTGCATTCTGACTACCCCATGGAAGCAGTCCCCTTTCCCCCCACCACAGAACAAAAGAATCTGTCCAGGTTTTCCTGGAACCCTTCTATTTTTCCAGAACGTGGCGTTCCAGTTCCAGTCCCAAGAAAATTACCCAGACGCCCCAGCAGAGTGTGAAATGTCCTAGACCACTGCCTGACTCCTCAGAAATGTCGCCAGCCAGGAGTTGCCAGAGTTGAATTCTTCAGGGCATCCCAAAGGTACCTCCTGTATCCCACTCCATTAATGCCCAGGGCTCCTAGTACCCCATAGCTCCTGCCTCCATCAGGCAAGAGGGAGAATCTAGTGCATCCCGAAGCAAGGTAAGCTGGCTCCTAACTCACCCACTCAGCGCTGAGGGACCCTTAACCTCTCCCTGCGCCTAATGTTTTAAGTTGGGGATTGAGTCTAAATAAATATACAGTTATGTCACTGCCCCTTCTCCTGCCACCCCACCCCCAGCCCCCACATGGAATAGTCAGCCCTTAATCAGCTAAGGATGAACCTCGGGATACACAGATCCCCTGGCACAGCTATGACTCTTACATAAGCGGCAACGGTGTCCTAGAAACCCCCACACACTCAGGCAGGCACACACACATACACACACACACACACACACACACACACACACACACACACACACACA
>NW_020954551.1:39788646-39870259 GCF_900497805.2 Vombatus ursinus
CACACACACACACACACACACACACACACACACACACACACACACACCCCTATCACTCCCCCCCTCCAAAAACATTCCTATCAGGAGCCAGAACAGCTTGGTGTTCGACTGTGAGTAAGCAGCTCTACAGGCGAGGGGGTAGGGGGGGCGGGTTCAGATTGGTCATCTATAAATACACTGTCATTAACACCAGCAAGTATAGCAAAGAGGGAAGGGGTGGGGGCGGGCTTCGAGCCTCTCCTGCTGAAGAATGCCATTCAGCGCCCAGAGAGAGGCTTGGGAGAGCCATTAGAAAAAAAGAGTATGGAAACAGAAAAGGGACCTCCGAGCATAGAATGTTAGGCCTTGGTGGGGCTCACTGGAGGGCACAGAATTTCAGGAATGGACGGAGCCTTCCTTAGAGCTTAGAATGTTAGAGTGTGGCAGGGCTGGGAGGGACCTTAGAACAGAGAAAGTCAGAGCAGTGGACCGCTTTGAATATAAAACAGTAGAGCATCCTATCTCCCCGTTAAAGGGCAAGCTCCTTGAGATCAGGAACTGTCTTTTGCCTCTTTTTGTATCCCCAGCACTTAGTACCTTACCTGGCAAATACTAGGCACTTAATAAATGTGTATTAAGTTGACTTGAATTACAAAGGATCTTAGAGCATTGAATGTCAGACCTGGGAGGGACCTTTGTACACAAAATGTCAGAGCTGAAGAAAAATTTAGAAATGAATGCTAAGAGCTGGGAGGGCCCTTAGAACACGGAATTTCAAAGTTGGAACGTACTTCAGAGATCATTTGGTCCAACTCTCTCATTTTGCCAGTGAGAAAACTGAGGCCCAGAAATAGGAAACCATTTACCCAAGGTCACCCAGGGAGTCAGTGGCAAAATTATAGCCATTGCTGTCTGCGACAAATTACCTTCCCTTGATTTGTTAATAGACCCAGGCGAATCCACATCAGGAGGACTGGCTGAATATTACCTGGAATTGTCTGCATTGTCTCCAAGAGGTGCCATTGGATGGTCATGCCTTTAGGCAGAGCACCCTGTGGTTCCCCACCCCCAGGGCAAGCCAAATCAGATTCTGCACTCTCCTCCCCTCCCTTCCACAACTCAAACAAAAGAGGGTGGGGTGAGAATCCTGTTGGAATTTATATCAAGGACTGGATTAAAGGGGAAAGAGGTCACAAAAGGACAACAGGAGACTTGTGAAACTGGGGAAAAGATAGAGAGAAGGGGGTAGCATGGAAGGGGTAGTCATATCCACTTTGCTTCGGGGTGATTTACAGGCTGAAAGCAGGTTTAGTAGTATTTTTAGAGCCAGCTGGTAAAATTTGCTCCTTCTCTGCCAGAAGTCATTTCCCTGAGTCACCTCCAATAACAGCCTGGCAACCCCGGAAGCCTGTGAAGTCTCTCCAATTTACCAAAGCTAGGAATGGCTCTGTCTCTGGGTGAGGGATACGGGGCCACCCAAGCACCAGCCCTAAGGGTCAGCCCAAGTCTGACTCTGCCTAGATTCCCTGTGTTGTTTTTGTGGTTGTTCAGTCATTTTCTGAGACGTCCAACTCTTTATGACCCCACTTGTGGTTTTCTTGGCAAAGGTATTGTGATGGTTTGCCTGCTCATTTTACAGATGAGGAAACTGAGGCAAATAGGGTTCAGTGACTTGCTCAGGGCCACACAGCTAGTGAGTGTTTGAGGCCAGATTTGAACTCAAGTCTTCCTGACTCCAGGCCCAAGCTCTATCCACTGAGCAACCTAATCTAGAGTAAATTACTCCAGTTAAATGTATTTTTGAATCTATCTAAGTGTCATGTTTTAGATGAAGCACCACCAAGTTCTTCAAGGATAGAATGAGAAGGAAGCCTTCAATAACTGTTTATTGGTTGATTGATTGATTGATTGATTGATTGCCAACAGGTAAATTACAGCACTCAGCATAGTCCCAGGACACAGCTTTGTTTAAAATGAAGTTCTAGGGTGTTGGGGGTGAGCCACCAATTCTAGACTACAATAATTACAATTTCAAAAAGAATTTCTTTTCTCCTTTAGGGGCCACTATTGAGAGTCAGTGTGGTATAGTGGGTAGAGTGCTTGATTGTGAAACTTGGGTTCAAATCCTTACTTAAGAGTAAGGATTTACTAGCTCGGTGACCTTAGGCAATCTTTCTGTGCCTCTGTTTCCTCATCTGTAAAACAGTAATAACAGCATGCATTTAGAGGGCTCTTTGAGGTTTACAAATCGCTTTACAAATAGTATGTCATTTTATCCTCACGACAACTCTGGGAGGAAGATGCTATTAATATCCTGACCTAGAAAGGACAACCTGTGAGCCGGGACACTGAAGGATCAAAGATAGGAGCTTCTGCTGATGCTAATATAAGGGTCATTGCCCTCGATGGAAGAATTTCGTGGCAGTCCAGCTAAAGAGAGCACAAAACCAGCCAGCGGCTAAAAGTGAAAAATAGACCACAGCTGCTGCTGCTGTTTGCTCTTCGTTCTTGAAGAAGACCATGACATCAGGGGGGTGATGCCATGACATGCAAGTGAATTGGATCTAAGTGAGGAAGTACTGTGCAAAGTCACCAGCCTCATTCTCTCCTCCGGAGCCATCTGGGTCCAGTGGCCAGATATAGATCAGGACTGGAGCCATCTTAATCTAGTGTCAAGATATAGATCAAGATGACTGGAGATAGCCCTGGAGCCATCTGAGTCTAGGGTCAAGATATAGATCAAAACGACTGGAGATGGCCCTGGATGCTGTGGGAGACATGGGCATTTTTAAACTAAGGTCTTTCCCAGGTCTCAGTTTGACTGAGGCAACACCATTCAGTGATTAAGGCTTGCTAAGAAGAAATGAGGCTAAGAAGAAATGAGGCAAAGAATAGCCTCTTTTACCTAGCTAAAAAATAAATAAATAAAAATAAAAAAATCAATCTGGGAGAAGAAGACCCTTGGGGTTTCTGGCCAAAACAGAAACAATTGCTATTTACCTTCAGTCTGAGTCTTCAGGGCCCAAATAATGACCAAGTGAGACTTGGACTGGGACCTATTGTTGGCCAATCAATGAGAGCCAGAGGGATTTAGGTTTAAGGGATGGTCTTTAAGAAAGGAATCTAGCCGCTAAAGCCTTGCAAGGTTTCAGCATCAAAATTTACACTAGGGACCCAAATAGTCAGTTTCAGTTAGCCAATGCAGCCCCTTTCTCCCTTCCTTCCTTCCTTCCTTCCTTCCCTCTTCTCCTCCCTCCTCTCCCTCCCTTATCTCCCTCTATCCACATACCTGCCAGTGCTCTACCCAAAAGAATGTAAATTTTGATCACCGAAATCTAGAAAGATATCACGGGGTTTATAGGCTAGATTTCTTTCTTAAGGACCACACCTTAAATCCAAATCACTCTGGCTGTCTTTCATTGGCCAACAGTAGGTCCCAGCCCAAGCCTCACTTGGGTCCAGTTTGGGTCCTGTGAAGCTCAGAGTGAGTGTAAAAAGCAATTGTTTCTGTTTTGGCCAGAAACCCTAAGTGTCTTCCCTTTCTAGATTGATTTTTTTTTTAAACTAGGTAAATCACATCCCGTGGGCAGCCTCCTACACCTTTTTTCCTTCCATAAGCTGACTGGACCTGTCTGGGTTCCTAAGCCCAAAGAGCCAGTCCAATCTCCACATATTCATAGACCTTGTGAAGATAAGGTAATGGATAGTCTCAGTCTATCCCCTCCTCATGGTGGGGGGGAAGGGGGGAGGGTGCCCAACATATTTACATAGCATTTTTCTGCCCACAAACTTCAAGTACGTTTCCAATAATAGCACCCACTGATCCTATAGTAAATAACATTCTGGAATTTACAAAGCACTTGCTTCACATTAATACTGGAAGGTAGAAGGGGGCAAGTATTAACTATACCCCCATTTAACAGGCATGAAGATTGAGGACAAAATGTATCTTTACTGAGCACTTACTATGTGCCAATCCCTGAATCAGGATTTGGAGGGGTGGGGTGGAAAGAAGGAGAATGAGTGACAAGGAGTTTTGGGAAAAGTCATCCAGGATACAGATGAGGCCAGCAACACGGCTTGATGGCTCAGTAGACAGCGCGCTGGGCCTGGGGGTCAGGAAGACCCGAGTTTAAATCTAGTCTGACACTTCCTAGCTGTGTGACCCTGGGCAAGTCACTTAATCTTTGTTTGCCTTAATTTCTTCAACTATAAATAGTATGATTAATAATAGCACCTAGGATCTCTGTGAGGATCAAATGAGATAATATTTGTAGACACAGCATGCTGCTTGGCTCATAGTAGGCACTTAATAAATGGATTGTTTCCTTCCTTCACACTCAATCAGAGGTTCAATTCAAAATCATGAATGAAGGACCTACTATATAAAGACAAAAAAGAACAGGGCCTGCCCTCAAGGAGTTGACTTTCTACTAAGAGGATGCACAAATGTTTAGACAGGAGATAGCTACCGGGCAATCTGGAAAGGCCTGTCTTAGGAAGTCGCTGCTGAGCTGAGCCTTGAAGGCAGCTGAAACCGCAGAAGCAGAGGGGACCATAAAACATCTGAAACTTGTAAAGGCAGCATGAGACAACAGAAAGAACATTAGGCTAGGAGTCAAGAATCTTGGGTCCCGTTCCGACTCTGCCACCAACTGTGTGACTGTAGGTGAGTCATCTGGCCTCCCTTCTGTCAAATGAGGAGGTCAGACTACGTGACCTCAAAGGCCTTTGCCACCTAGAGATCTCTGATCTTATCTTCCCTTTCAATCCCACAGTTTCACTAGCCAGACGGGAATGACCTCCATCCCAGAATGTCCTTAGGCCAGAGGGGCAGAGAAGGGCCTCCTGGTGGTAAGGTTTGCTAATATTCCCAGCTCAGGACCACAGTTTGGGGATGAGTGGCCGGAGAGGAAGCCTGCTGTCTAGACAGCAGATGGGAGGCATGGCATGGGCTCCAGGGTCCTCTGAGCACGAGGGCTCCTCGTGACGGATGCCTCTTGGTCCTGCCAACATGGTTCCTGTGCCTGTTGTCACTCGACAGGATACCTCATCACCCGGAGCAGACAATGCCCTCCCAGGTGTCCCAGGACAGGAAGGGGGAGGCCACAGCCCCAAGCTGGAGGGGCCAAGGGTGGAGTGGATGGCACTCCATTTGTGTCTCTGTTTTCCTTGGTTGGGGGGAAGGGGCGGAGGTTAGCTTGGGGAGCGGAGGGAGAGAGGCAGACACACATACAACTCTATTTTCTAAAAGGCTCATAAACAAGCCAATTTGAACCAGATGGGAGCAGAGCAGACACGAGACCCCCTCTGAGCACAAACACCATGTTCTCATTACAATTACAAAACCTCCCTTGGCACTGCCCTGCCAACTGCCGGAATTCTGCTCCCAGGCTGGAAAACAAATGATCTTGGTGGGGGGGAGAATCCACATACCTTCCCCTCAAAAAAAGGGGTTTTCCCTAAAACCCCCTGAGGAACTTGATCCTGGCACTCAGGATAACCCGAGGGGCCCGTTTAACTGTCTGTGAAGTTCTCTGTGACCCGCTCCTATTTGCACCTCAATTTCTTCATCTTCAAAACGACAGTAATAATACCTCCACTGCCTATTTTACAGAAGGATATGGGAATTGAGTGGGCACAAAGATGTTTTCCCAATATTATAGTGAGATTTCTTTCTTATTATTCATCCCCTGGAAGTTGAACTAAGACATTCCCCATACCACCTCTCCCCCCTACCACCCACACCCACACCCACACACACACACACACACTCACCCATACACACACCACAAATGGAGGCCAAAGACCCTGGATGATAGTCTCAGGCTAAGCTTGGGGTTCTGAGTTCCAACTCCTTCAGGTCAGCTTTGCATGCTTTGGCCTTAAGACAGAGTGGGTCACTGGAGCTTTCTGGCCCTGGTCTCTCTTTCCTGTTAACCATTAACCTTGGGGAATTATGACCACGGATTTGTAATTAAAGCAGCTTGGCGGCATAGTGGACAGTAGCATCAGGAAGATCTGCGTTTGAACCCTGCCTCAGATACCAGCCACATAGCTCTAGGCAAATCACTTCATCTTTCTTGGCCTCAGTTTCCTCATCTGTAAAATGGGGATAGAAATGATAGCACTTTCTTCAGAGGACTGCTGTAAGGATGAAACGAGGTCACATATATAAAAGAGATTTTGAAGATCTTAAGGTGCTATCTGAATGCTAACTATCCCCATTATTGTTGTTAGAAAGGACTAAAGAAGAAGGGAGGGAGAGGAGACTCTAAATTTCAGACTGATAACCTTAATCCACCTGCTTCTCTGGCAAGAAAGGTGATATCCAGTTCTCTTTACTGGGATTCAAGAGATTAGCAATCATAGAATCTCACATCTGAAAGAGTCCTTACAGATCATTTGGTCCAATGCTATCCAAAGCATCCAGGGACATCTCCAGTCATCCTGATCTATATCTGGCCACTGGACCCAGATGACTCCTGAGGAGAAAGTGAGGCTGGTGACTTTGCACAGCCCTCCCTCACGGTAATCCAATTCACTTGCATGTCAGGGCATCACCTCCCTGATGTCCTGGTCCTCTTTGAGAACAAAGGACAAACAACAATGATTCAAAGCATTAATCACCTCTACAAATGATGACAAATGGCCACCAAGATTCTTTTTGAAGATATCCAGGGAGAGTGCATTCCTTAATACGCCTAACTCTTTTCGCCTTCCATTTTCAGATGGGAACTTCTTCCTTATATTATGCCAGGATCTACCACTCTGTAACTTTCAATAATTGATCCAGGTTGCCCAGGATCATAAAGCCTAGTATATGTCAAGATTTGAACTCCAGTCTTCCTGACTCCAAATCCAGCACTCTATCCAGCCTCCTCTTAGAGGGAGACACTTTGTCAAATATCTAAGATCTAGAAAAAGCTGTCTAGAGCAATCCCTTCATCTGCCAATCCAAGAAAGAGATACGGTTGGTCTGCCATTACATCTTTTTGGTGAAACGGTGTAGGCCCTGGGTAATTATCTTCCTTTTCTGGGACCCTCACTTTCATAGCACGTTCTAGAATGTGGCCAGGAGTCAGAGTCATGTTTATTAGCTTAGAGTTTACAGACTATGAATTCCACTCTCTTTCTTTTTTGAAAATTGAGATGTTTGCCCTTTGCAATCTGCATTTCTCCCATTTTCTGTGGCTGTTCTGATTCAGCAATTATCTCTGCCACTTCTTTCAGGGTCAGAAATAGGGTCACCTAGACCTGCTGACTTTGGCCTGGCAAGGACAGCTAGAGGCCCTTTGACTCTCTCCATGCTTTATCTTGGGTACTAACTTCCATTTAGCTGGTTTTGTCGTTGGACCAATGAAACCAAAGGTCCACTATCTAAGCATCATGCTATTTTCATGGGAAAATATAAACAGCTGCAGGCTAGGTCATTTGGAACTGGCCTGGAAGCTAAGTGCCTTAGTGGATGAAGGACTCTGAGTCAGGAAGACCTGAGTTTGAATCTCACTTCAAATGCTAATTAGCTCACTAGCTTCTTTCAGCCTCAGTTTCCCCATGTGTAAAATGAGGATAATAACACCATTTACTCCACTTGATTGTCATGAAAACCGAAAGAGATAACCTATGTCAAATGCTTTGCAAATCTTAAAGTACCATGTAAATGCTATTATCACTAACGCTGTTTTGCTCTTCTCTTTCTGGTACAAAGGCATCCATATCTCTTTGGATTGACTCTACCTCCTAATTAGAATTTGTGTCTTCAGAATCTCATTGTTTAGAGAGCTTCCCATTCGTCCTGGGCTGATCTTCCCTGTAGAACTGTAGTCTCTACTAGGATCCTACTTATTCTTTCCATGAGTTCTTTGAAATCTCTTTATAATCTTTCTTACAGTCTGAAGACAGTGATGATGGTTCTCACCAGCCACCCCAACCATTCTCTACCCAAGTTAAACATCCCAGGTCCTTCACAGCTGATCTTCATGGGGCTCAATTTCTCATCTCCTCATCGTCCTGGTGGCCCTCCTCTAGAAACCTTCCACCTCATCGTTATCCCTCCTGAATTATGATGCTCAAAATTGGCTGAAATACTCCAGCTGGGGTCTACAGAGAGCAGAGGGTTGCACATCTATCTCTTCTCTTGCTTTGGACTCTGCACTTGTATCAACGTATTAGTTAACTTGCACTCTAGGCCTGACTTTGATGTTTGACTTTGAGCAAGTCGAATAATGTTTCTAAATATGTTTCCCCATCTGCTTGGCACACTGGAAAGACTTATTAGATGTTTGTTGATTGACTGATTGACTGACTTACCTTGGGCAAGTCATTTAAATTCTGTCAGACTCAGTTTCATCTTCTATAAAATGAAGATGATAAAGACACTTACTTCACAGGGTTCTTGTGAGGACCAAATGACATAATTTATATAAAGTGCTTTGTAAACTTAGAACATTGCATAAATTTTAGCTATTGTGATAATGATGATGATGATGATGATGATGACCTATGTGACTTTGGGCTAGTCACTGAAGCTGTCTGAATCACTGTATTCTCATCTGTAAAATGAGGGAGTAGGGCCAGATGACCTCACAGGTCCCTTCAAGCTGAAGATCTAGGATCCTACCCATCACTTTGGCCACCCGTGTTTTTCCAGGGCGATGGGATGGAGCTTTGGCTGTTGTCCATCATGTCAGAATTGGGAGCATTCCAGCCAGTTTCATCCAGCTCTCTCCATTGGCAAAGCACATAAAGTAACAGGCTGGAGGCCTCTAGTCCTAAGACTCCCTCCCACCTCCTGCCCCCTGGTAGAATTCTGGATGAAAGAAGAGAGCACATCTAGGGATGCAGAGAAGTCTGGAATGTGCGTCATTTTAGAGTAGTCTACATTTCATCATGAGACATTCCACAAGTTTGGAGGATGGAGATCTCTCTTTTAGCAATGAGGCTGTATAAGTCAGTGGGGAAAAGTACCTCTTACTAAACTCATGTGAGGCCAGCCCAACAGGGACAATTCGGGGAAATAATTATTTCATCTTTGGGAACATCGCACTCACTTAAAAATGTGTTGTCTCTCCTCCCCACCTCTTCAATTCTTCCTAATCCCTTTCTACCTCCCTGCCCCCGCTAAGGAATCAGTAATTATTGGCCTCCCTGCCCAGAGATAGCTTCTCCATCATTCTGAAGTTCCACCATTATTCGCTTAGAGTTGAGAACTGCAAAAATGCAAACATGTCACTCACCTGGCAGGGTACCCCAAGAAGTTATTAATTTCTTGGCATGAATGAGTTGATTAGGACAGGCACTTGAATGAAGCTCCCCGTCGGATGAGAAACGTAGCAGGTAAAATCTTGGTATCATGGGAAGGAGGAGGGAGAAGGATGGGCATTGCATAGGATGACAAGACTGGGGGAAGGTGGGGGATAGATGGAAGGGTTCAAGAGGGAGGGGGAAGCAGAAAAGGGAAGAGTTTTGACAATCTATGAGAGGAAGCAGGGAGAATGGTCAGGGCATTAAAGACACTATTTTCATGGTTTTATTGAGTAGAAACCTTGCCCAAGGGAATGAAGCTATACCTAGGCTCAGGAATAACTTTATAAATGAGGAACTAAGTAACATTAGACTGGACTAGACTGGACTGGATTATAGTGGACCGGAAAGAATAGGAATCATGAAAGGAGAAGGGACCTTAGCACACGGAATGTTAGACTAGATGACATTGAACATCAGAAGGATCCCTAGAGCATCGACTATCAGAGCTGGAAGGAAGCCTGGAACATAAAATGTCAACGCTGAAAGTGGCCTTAGAAAGTGGCCCAGATTGTCAGTCCTTGATGGGGCCTTGGAACATGGAATGTTATAATAATAAAAAGAACGAACACATTCATAGTGCCTGCTATGTACCAGGCACTGTGCTAAGTACTTTACAAATATTTTCTCATTTGGTCTTCACAACAACCTTGGGAGGTAGGTGTTCTTATGATTCTCATTTTACAGTTGAGAAAACTGAGGGAAACAGAAGTTAAGTGACTTGCCCAAGGTCACACATTTAGTAAGTATCTAAAATGGATTTGAACTCAGGTCTTCCTGACTCCAGGCCCAATACCTGGTTGCCTCATAGAAGTAGGAGAGACTTTAGAACATTAAATGTCAGAACAGTAATGGACTTTAGAGATCTCCAAACCCAGCATTTTCCTTTTACTGGGACTCAAAGAAAGGCACACATCCAGTTGGCCAACCATGCTCTTACACCATGATGACTTTCAAGCCCCCTTTCCAAAAGAGAAGAAAAAAGACAAGGTCATAATTAAAGAACCCACTACTATTTGGCAGACGTAGAAGGAACTGTTGAAACTCACCAAATGTCCCTCTCCAGTGCTCTCCTTCCCCCTCACACACCTATTTCATCCCAGAAACCATCCAACTGGGTGGGACCTTTAGGCACACTGAGCTTCTGATTAGTCCCTGCACCCATCTAGTCAACAAGCAGTTGTTAAGTGTTTACACACTTACTCTGTGCCAGGCACTGTGCTAAGTGCCGGGAATACAAAGGGTGTTGTTCATCCTTTGGTTTCAAAGAAGACAAATGACATCATAGGATGATGTCTTGACTTGAACTGGATGGAAGCGAGGCAGAACTGCACAAAGTCCCAGCCTCACTCTCTCTTCCAGAGATATCCAAGTCTGGTGGCAGGGACAGAAGTCAGGATGACTGCTGATGGCCCGGGGCTCAGTGGATGACCTTGGTGTTTTCAATGTCTGACCAAGCTCTACGTGCTCCACAGCACCTGCTTTAGCCACCTTCATGGCCCTTGGAACAAATTGTTCTCGTCGGCGGAAATCTTCACACACTTGGGGTAGACATAATTCTAACTCACCAACAGGTTTGAAGCGTGTTGGTTACTCTCAACTAGGTTTAACCCCTCTCGGCTGGGTGTGGCTGCTGCACATGCTGCAGCTTCTTGGAGCCACAGGTGAGAGGCGGGTGACAGGTGGACACCAAAGGTGGATGAGCATCCCTGAGAAGGGCTCAGCAAGCCCTCATAGCAGAGGTGCTAAGTCCTTCTGCAGCACCCCGTACAAATGCAAGAAAAAAAGACCGTTACCTGTCCTCGAAGACCTTAAAGTTTTAGTGAGGGAAGGAACGTTTCCAAAAAAGCTTCAAATTGGGGCAGGATAATGGGACAGATGAAGATACCTGGCTGTGGATGTGGCAGAGAAAGTCTAGAGAATCAGGAGAGCAGTCTGGAGAAAAATAAGGACATGACTGGCCTGGCCATCTCCCTTAGAATTCAGCTTCTGGGAGGAGCCAGCTAATAGGAGGGAACTCTGACTTTTAGGGCCCTTCACACCCCCTTCTTACCTCTCCAGACATCTTACTTTCTGCTTTTTATTGCCTTTGCACATATTCTAGGATCCTATGACACGAGCCTTCTTGTTGTTCCTGGCACAGGCTGCTCCAGACTCTGGACTTTTGTCTGGCTGTCCCCACACCTGGAACACTCTATCTCCTCACCTTTGCTGTCTGACACTCCTGGCTTCCTACAAGACTTAGCTCCTATCCCAGTCAGTGCTTTCTGGCTAAGATCACTTCCCATTTCAAACGTCTCTATCTTGTTTGACGGAGTTGTCTGCACCTCACTTCCTGCATTAGGCTGTGAGCCCCGTGAGGGCAAGAAATGTTTTTGCTTTTCTTTGTACTGTTAGAGCTTAGCACAGTGCCTGGCACACAGTAAACACTGTTGACTGATATTAGCTCTCTTTCCAGACAGTGAGCTCCATGAAGGTAGAGGCTCTCTGGGCTTCCGTGATCACCTACCCCTCCTATGTGCAGGGCTTAGCAAATGAACAAAATGGATTGTTGGTTGACCCTTCCCTGCCTCAGACACTTATCTGCTGGGGAAAATGCCTTAACCACTGCCTCAGTTTCTTCATCTGTAAAATGGGGATAGCAATAGAACCTATTTACCAGAGTTGTTAAGATAAAATAATATTTGTGTTTTGCAAAATGTAAAGCACTATATAAATACTAGCTGTTGTTATTATTATTATTTTTATAATCACCATCAGCTCACCTCCAAGCAGCTCTTGCTTTCTCCTTGCTAGGATGTCCTTTGGATATTATATGTGATTTTTAGATCTTTTCTTAATCAGCTTGGATAGCCAGGCCGGGTATATTTAGCTCCCTTAACCTTTTCCTGAAGAACCAGTAGTGAACAAAACTGAATTTGCCATAAGATACCCTCCTCCTTCTTCTCTCCACCCCCTCCTCCTCCTTCACTTCCTCCCTCTACCCCCTTCCCCCTCCTTCTCCCCCTCCCCTTTTCTTTCCTCCCCTTCTTCCCCCCTCCTCCTCTTCCTTCCTCTCCTCTCCCTCCTCTTCCTCCCCTTCCTCCTTCTCTCCTCCTCTTTCTCCTGGTGCCCGAGGACACAGTGAGCAGCTTTCTCAGAGGATCAACTCATAGGAAAGAACCCTGGGTTTGGAATCATGGCACCCAGTCTGAATCCTAACTCTGCCACATGTCACCTGGGTGACCTTGAGCAATCACTGTGACCTCTGGGACCTCATTCACCTCTTCTAGAGAATGAAGGCCTGGGGCTAGAGGATCCCTAAGGTCAGTTCCAAGTCTAGCTCCTTCGGTGGATATTGATAATGGCGGTGAGCAGGACCTGCCCTGTTTGGGGGCAGTCAATAAGTGGTGTAGGGTAAACCACTCACAGCGTATCTCCCACCAGCATTCTCTTCTGCTCTCCATCCCTGCCATGGCCGTTCCTTTGGACTGAAGGGCGCTGTTTTAAACTGAAAATAGGTGTTGGAGATGGGGAGACAGGGAAGACCCTGGAACCAGCTACATGCTGCAGTGGATAAAGTGTGGACCTGCAGGCAGAAATACCCTAGTTTAAATCTTGCCTCAGACCCTTTAGGCAGGTCCTTTCACTCTACTCAGCCCCAGTTTCTTCATCTGTTAAATGGGGATAATAATAGAACATACTTCACAAAGCTGTTGTGAAGATCAAATGATGCAATATATGTAAAGTTCATCGCAAATTTTAAAATAACATAAATGTTAGCTATTATTAAATCACTAATAAAAATCTGATACCCAAGATACATAAAGAATTAACACAAAAATGTAAGACTAAGAGCCAATCCTAATAGACAAGTTGTTAAAGGATATGAACAGTTTTCAGAAGAATTGGAATTGGAATGATCATTTGAAAACATGCTCCAAATGACTGATAGTAACGGAAATGCAATCAAACAGCTCAGAGGTTTTACCTCATCCCCACGTAATCAACGAAAATGACCCCAAAAAGAGAAATGGTCAATTTTGGAGGAATTATGGAAAGACAGACACTATTGGTGGACCTGTGAATTAATCCAATACATTGTTACTGGAGTTGTCGGTTTGGAATCATGCAAGAAAAGTGCCTAAGCTATTCATACCGTTTGGTCAGCACTGTTTGTAGTAGCAAAAATAAATAAATAAATGAAGCAGGTTTACATTGATTGAAAAAGGGCTTAAAAAAAAAACCCAGTTGTATGGTATTGGAATGGAATGTTATTGCACGGTAAGGGATTAAGAACATAAGAATTCAGAGAAATGTGGGAAGATTTGTACACACTGATCAAAGTGAAATGAGGAACACCAAAGAAGGGCCAACAAAATGACTATAACAATGAAAAAAATCACCTGAAGAAACCTAAACTAATTGAGAAACCAACGGCGCTCCTGGGGAACGAATAGCAAAACATACACTCCCCCACCTTTGTAGCAGGGAGGCAAGCTACTAAGAGAAACAAATGCAGTATAATTACTTGGATGCTGTCCTTGTATCTTTGTTTTTTACCTAATTGTTTTTCTTCATTACAAAGCAGGATTTAATTTGGAGACGGGATAGAGGTTGGACTTTCTTTCAGAAACCACTATGACGTAATAGCAAAGACATCAATAAATCACGTTTTAAAAAAAACAAATTCCAGATAGGGGAGCTGGAAGGAAGATTGCTTTTATGCACATAAGTGGAAAACAGCAACTTTGCAAAGGCCTTCCACCTGAGAGCTTCTAGTAATTTTAGTAGTTTGAGAGAACTGTCCCACGTAGTGATACATTACCCACCTACGTGTGCCCAATCCTGAAATTCCACCTTTAGAGATTTATTCCTTTGGGTCTTCAAGGGTACATTAGGGGTTCTGGAACATGCCCAGATTGCCTAAGATGGAGGTACCCTGCTTCTGGAAGACAACGTGCCCTGTTCCCCTGTGACAGTAGCTTGCTTCAATTGGCTGCATAGCTGGAGCGGGCTACATCTTCAAAACTACAAGACTGGGGATAGTCACCCTCTTCTTCTTGCTTGGTATCCAAAGAAAGTGAAGGGTCGTCCGTAGGGCAAGTGCCATGAACTGAACTGGTGAGAGGGAAAGGATACCTTTCCCCACTCTCTCTTGTACCCCATGACCCCCCAAAATGAGCATAGGGCATTTGCCTTGTTCTGTTTCATTGTCTTCAGTTTTAGGCACAGGGGATGGAATTCCCACTGAACCCCGAATTGAACTATGGTGACCTTAGAGACAAGATTCCAGGCTAGATATTGAAGCCAGACAGCCCAGAAGGGGGCGGGGGGAAACCCCTGAAAATCTAGGTGCCTCCATGTTAGGTGATTTGGGCATGCTCCAAAGCCTTCATTACAAAAGTCTCCTGTGAAAAAAACAAATTCTCTTGAAAGGATAAGCACAGAGTCACAGAATCTCAGAGTTGGAAGGGACCCCAGAGGTGATTGAGTCCAATCCATGGGAAAAAGAATCCTCCCTCCAAAATGCAGGGTTGAGTGGTCATTCAGCTTCTGTTTGAAGACTTACAGGGAGAAAGAACTCACTAGTTCCCAAAGTAGTACATTCCACTTTGGCAGAGCTCAATTGTTTGAAAGTTTTTCCTTATATGAAGCCTGAAATTCCCCTTTTTGCAAAATCATAGGATCACAGATTTCAAACAGAGATCTCTTAGACTTATTTAGCATAATCCCTTCATTTACAGATAAGAAAATTTTTTTTTTCTAAAACATAGGTCTGACCATGTAACTCCTCTACTCAATGAACTCCAGGGACTCCCTATCACTCAGATCAAAGATAATCTCCTCTAATCTCCTCTATTTGGCATTTAAAGCCCTTCCTGACTTGGCCTTTCCTATCTTTCCAGGCTTCTTCTACGTCACTGCCCTCTACACACTTTAGAATCCAGCTACTGAGAACTGCTTACTAGTTCTAATACACAACACTCCATCTTCTATCTCTATGCCTTCACATTAACCTTCTCCCACACTGGAATCTCCTGTCTCCTAACTTTTGCCTCTTGGCATCCCTATCATCCTTCAGGACTCAACTCAAGTACCATCTTCTGCAGGCCTAAACCACTACTAGGCCTATATCCCAAAGAGATTTAAAAAAGAGGAAAAAATATCTACATACAAAGATATTTATTATATTGGTGAAGAATGGGAAAATAAGAGGGTGCTCATCATTTGAGGAATGGCTGAACAAATCATGGTACATGAATGTAATGGATACTCTTGTTCTATAAGAAATAATAAAGGGGCTGGTTTCAGAAAAACCTCATAAGACTTAAATGAACTGATACAGAGTAAAGTGAACAGAATCAGAACAATTTATATAATAAAAACAATGTCATCAACACAAACAACCTTAGAAGACTTCAGAATTCTAAGCAATACAATTACAAGCCACAATTCCAGATAGCATGCTGCCCTGACACAAAGGTTATGGACACAGGGTGCAGAAAAAGATATTTTTAAATGTGATTAATATAGGAATTTGTTTTGCTTGACTATGCGTGTTTGTTACGACGGTTTTGTTTTCTTTTTTTTTTTTAAATAAACAGAAAGGGGAGGAGGGAGAAAGGAGATACAATAGCCCTAACCCAAACCCTATGAAAGCTGCTCTTAGTATTTACACCCCACACTTCAGAAGACCACACACTTCTCAGAATAGGTGATGTCATTGGTCCTCTTCAAAAACAAAGGACCAACAACAACAATTCCAACAGCAGTGGACTGGGAGCTAACATAGACTCATAGATTGTTAGAGCTGAAAGACTGTAGAGATTATTTAGTCCAACTCACAAGATTTCAAGAGGGAGAGCAGAGCATAGTGAGGGGGGAAATGAGAGACAGGTCTCATTTCCCATTTTGCAAATACGGAAATTGTGGCACAGAGACTCATTTCTATGTTAGGAGACTCATTCAGCCTCAGTTTCTTTATTTGTAAATTAAGGGTCTGAGCTAGCTAATCTTTAAGGCTCCTCCAGCTCTAATACTACATATCCTAAGGTCCAACTCGAATATGCTATATTCTCAGATGGCATGGTGATAGAACCAGTAACAAGACTTTTTTTTTTCAAATTTTATTTTATTTTTAAACAAGGATCAGCCTTCTCTCTCTCCCACTTTCCTCCAAATTGAGAAAGCAGGAAAAGCAAAACCCTAAATTGAGAAAGCAAGAAAAACAAAACCTCAAATTGAGAAAGCAAGAAAAACAAAACTTATCACAAACATGCCTAGTCAATCAAAATAAATTTCCACGTTGGCTGTGTCCTAAAAATATTTGTCTCACCCTGCATTCTGAGTCTTTTACCTCTCTGTCAGGCACTAGTTAGCACATTTTTACCATCAGTCTTCTGGAATCCTGGTTGGTCATTACACTGATAAGAGTTCTGCACAAGTATTCCATCACATTTATATGCTATAACTTGTTCATCCATTCATTAATTTATGGGCATCCTCTTAGATTCACATTCTTTGCCATCTCAAAAAGAGCTATAAATATTTCTGTATACCCTTAGAATTTGTATTGCATAGGACTAATCCCTCCCTTAATCTGCCTTCCTTCTAATTCCCACTCCCTTCTTCTCCCTTTTCCTTCCTATTTCTTCACTATTGAGTGAATATTTCTATAATCAACTATGTGTATGTTTGTATTCTTCATCTTTTTTTTTTGTTAGGCAATTGGGGTTAAGTGACTTGCCTAGGGTCACACAGCTAGTAAGTGTCAAGTGTTTGGTCTGAGGCCGAATTTGAACTCAGGTCCTCCTGACTTCAGGGCCAGTGCTCTATCCACTGCGCCACCTAGCTGCCCCCATATTCTTCATCTTTAGACCAAGTTGGATGACAATGAGGTCAAGCATCAGTCATTTTCCCACCCTCAACTCCTTGTTTTATAGATATCTCCTTGTACACCCTCATTGTGTGAGATAATTTTCCCCAACTTTCCTTCCCCCATATATTCCTCTTTCCTTCTCTTTCTGTTATTTTTTAACATCATCCAGACACAACAGAACTACTCCTCTATGAACTCTGATGATGACAGGAGTCAGAGGGGATACATGTATCATCTCCCCATATTCGAATGCAAGTAGTTATATCATTGTTCATTCGTGTTTGCCTATTTATGTTTCTCTTTATTCCTGTGTTTGCACTTGGAAGTTTCTTCATAGCCCTGGTCTTTTCATCAGGAATGCTTGAAAGTCCTCTATTTCATTAAAGATCTATTTTTTTTTCTTCTGTAGCATTACATTCAGTTTAACTAGGTAAGTTATTCTTGGTTGTTAACTCATATCCTTTGTCTTGTAGAATATCACATTCCAAGTTCTCCACTCCTTTACTATGATAACTGTAAAATTGTGTATGATCTTTGTTGTGACTCCTTAGTACTTGAATTCTTTCATTCTGGCTACTTGCAATATTTTTTCTTTGATCTGAAAGCTCTGATTTTAGCTATGATGTTCCTGGGAGTGTTTATTTTAGTATTTCTTTCAGAAGGTGACTGATGGATTCTTTCTATTTCCACTTTGCCTTCTGGTTCTAAGAGCTCTGGGCAGTTTTCCTTCAAGATTTTTAAAAATAAGATGTCTAGGCTCTTTTTTTGGTCATGATGTTCAGATAGTCCAGTAATTCTTAATTTTTTTTCTCCTTGATCTGTTGTCCAGGTTGGTTGTTTTTAGTATGAAGTATCTTATATAGTCTTCTATTTTTCCAGCCCTTTGACTTTGTTTTAATATTTCTTGTTGCCTCATAGGCTTCTATTTGGTGGATCCAAATTTTCAGGGAGTTTGTTGCTTGGGTAAGGTTTTGTTCCTCTTGTGCCAAGCTGTTAATTCTCTTTCCAATTCTTTCTTTTGTAACTTTCATTTCTTTTGCATTTTCCCTCAAGTGCTCTCATTCTATTTATAAAAAAAAAGTTTTAAAACTCTTTTTTTAAAAAACTACATTTCTTCCAAGAATTCTGATTGAGTTTGTACCCAAGCTATGTTTTTTTTTCTGAGACATTGCTTATAGATGTTGTGGAGTCACCTTTTTCCAGCCCGCTCCCTGACTTTGGACTTGACATTTGGGGTAGTGAGGCCCTTCTGTGGGGGAAGTTCTGGGCTGGTCCTGTTGCTACTTTCTTGGGGTATTGAGAGTTAGACTATTGCAGGGTCTTAGGCAAAGGCTGGGGACCTGCAAGCTTTCAGGGCTTCCAAAGTGATCTGATCCAGGGTAAAGTCTGATTGCTGACCCCCTGGTCTGAGCTCTCAAGTTCCTAAACTGGATTTGGATATGAGCAAGAGTAGATTGCTGCTGGGTCCAGTCTCTATCAGCCAACTGGAAAGCTCTGTTGGTTCAGAGAGACAAAATTGTTTGGGATTCTCCCCTGGTTATTCCTCTGCAAGGTGGGGTAGTTCAAAGTGATACCTTGCTTTGCATCCGAGGCCTCAACCACACTAGGATGCTGCTGCTGACTTCTGAAAGTCTTCCTTTTGACTCCAGGGATGGTACTCTATCCACTGTGCCACATAGCTGCCCCCAAATTGATATTTCTTTTTTTTAATAAATTTATTTTTAGTTTTCAACATTTACTTCCATGAGATTTTGAGTTCCAAATTTTCACCCCATCTCGCCCCTCCCCCCACCCCAAGATGGCATGCATTCTGAATACCCCTTCCCCTAGTTTGCCTTCCCTTCTATCTCTACCCCCTTTCTCTTATCCCCTCCCCCTTCTATTTTCCTGTAGGCCAGGATAGATTTCTGTACCCCATTTCCTGTATTTCTTATTTCCCAGTTGCATGTGAAAACATTTTTTTAAACATGTGTTTTTAAAACTTTGGGTTCAAATTTTCTCCCTTCTTCCCTCCCCACCCACCCTCATTGATAAGGCAAGCAACTAAATATAGGTTATACATGTGCAATCATGCAAAACACTTCCATAGTAGACATGCTGTGAAAAACTAACTCTATTTCCCTTAATCCTATCCCACCCCCCCATTTATTCTATTCTTTCTTTTGACCCTGTTCCTTCTCAGAAGTATTTGCTTCTGATTACTCCCTTTCCCAATCTGCCCTCCTCTCTATCATCCCCCTACCCCGTTGTCCCCTTCCCCCCTATTTTCCTGTAGGGTAAGACAGATTTCCATACCCAGTTGAGTGTGTATGTTATTCCCTCCTTAAGTCAAATCCTATGAGAATAAGATTCACTCATTCCTTCTCACTTTCCCCCGTTTCCTCTCCACTGTAAGAGCCCCTCAGAACTGTGACCCAAATCCAAGCATGGGCAAAGCAAGAGATCCCTGCAATCCCCCTCTGATCAGCCACTCAATTCCCCCTCAGTCTGTGGGCTGAGTTCAAATCTGGCCTCAGACACACAATACTCACTAGCTTGTGTGACCCTGGGCAAGTCACTTAACCCTGATTGCCTCAAAAAAAAAATATCAATTTGTCACTTGTGTGGAAGATAGATTAGATGAGCAAGAAACTAAGGGCAGGGAAAACAATTAGAAGGGTAATGTAATAGGAGAGGACTGATTAAGGCCTAAACTAGGTACTACTCTAATGTGCTATGTTTTTACCATCTTGTACTTGCACAAATGATTTTTTGGATCCAATGTTTATCCTTACTAAATTTTCTCTTCTTAGCTAGCCCAATGTTCCAGGATGCTCAGATATTTGTGGATTATGATTCTATCTTTCAATATATTTATTTTTCCTCTGAGTTTTGTGTCACTGATAAAGTTGATAAGCATGCAATAAATAAATTAATTAATTAATTAAATTTAAAAAAAAAGAAATAAAAGTCTTCCTTTCTTTGTAAACTTCCTAGGGTCCCTCCCCCTATGAGAATACCACTGCCCTACAAAGTACCCTTCTCATTCTGCCTTGGATCTGTGATCTTGGACTAGGTAGTGGGGTCAATTGGCACCTGTCTCTTTCAAAACACTACAATATGGGTCTAAGGGTGCCTAGTATGGGTCTGAGACTTCCTGTTTCCCTGGTGCACAGACTCTCCTTGGGTGCTAGAATGTTCTGTATGTGCTCCTGATCTGTCCCAGAGTCCACAGACCTCCCTGTCTATCTCCCTATGCTTGGCTAGGCTGGACAAAGAACTCACGGTGACTTTTCCTGGATTTCCCCATTGGGATTCCATCTGGTGCATTTTCTAGGTCTGTTAGTAGGGGTTCATGGAAAGGAGCTCACAGTCTTGATTCCTAATATTCCTCTATTTTGGTTTGACCTCTAAGCCCAAAGAATTCATGACACGTTATATATGGCAGGTGAGGAAGAGTGAAAGAAGGGAAGTTAGAAATGTTTGTGATGATCCCTGGGCTTTTCAACATGGAAGACAACCATAATCTCCTCTAAACTGTCCCTGACTTAGATTTGGAGGAAGTGTAGGGCTGACCCAGGCAGACCTAGCTGATGCCCTTTTCTTATTGTATGTGATATCTTTGTATGTTCACTTCAAGCAAATAGAAATCAAGGTTCTGCCCACAGTGGCTCTAGACCTCCCCTTATCTTTCCCCTCTCATCTAAATGTACTTTTTTCTGTCTCATCTCCTTAGCTCCCTACTAGAAGACTGGCTTGTTCCACTCAAAAACCCTTAGTAGCCCCACCATATTGCCTAGCAAATAAAGTATGAACTCTAGCTTCTGATGTTGAAAGGCCTTCCATAACCGGGCTTCACTTTACCAGCTCAGTCTTTTATCATAGTATGTTCTCCTTTATATATTCAATACTCCAGTCACACTGCGCTCTGCTTCCACCCCAAGGTCATAGCCTGTTTTGATCCTGCCTTCTTCTGCCTCCCTACTCTCACCTATACCATCTGCCACCCTTGGAATGCACTTGTCTTTGCACACCCTTCTTTGACTGCTGAAAACTCTTCCTTCCTTCCAGATTTAACTCAGGAGATACCACCTGCACGAAGCTTTCTTTGTTCCCTGCGGGCCAGATGAAAGTGATCTCTAAAAGCCTCACAGCATTTGGCCTGGGCCTCCCCTTTGCCCTTATCTCACTCTCCCCTGTGGCATAATTATTGTGCACATGGCCATTTCTCCCCCATTAGATCATACCCTCCTTGAGAGCAGGGCCTTACAAATAGTAGAGGCTTAAAAAGCATTTGTTAAATTGAGTCAAACTAAATCACCCTGATGTTTTGTAGTGAAAAGAGCCCTGGGCTTAGAGTAAGAGGATTTGGATTCATATCCTAGTTCTACCACTTACTAATTGTGTGATCGTGCTCAAGTCAGTTAATTGCTCTGAATCTGTTTCTTCTTTTATAAAAGAGGAATACTAGTCCTGACACTGCCTACTTATGGGGCTGTTGTGAGGAAGTTGCCTGAGAATCATTAAATCAATATGTTGCAAATAAGTTCTGGGCAGCTAGGTAGTGCAGCGGATAGGACACCAGCCATGGAGTCAGAAGGACCTGAGTTCAAATCCAGCTTCACATACTTGACACTTACTACCTGTGTTACCATGGGCAAGTCACTTAACCCAAACTACCTCTCAAAGAAAGAAAGAAAGAAAAAGAAAATGAGTTCTTATGATTGCCACTCTTTGTCTAATAACTGCATAGTGTTAATGGCTGATAAAAAGTGATAACATTAGCATTAACTTTCCCAGGAGCTCTTAAATTGTAAAAGGAGTAACAAGGCTTTAATCCAAAGGAATGACTCTCTAATAGTGGAATTTCAGGCATTGTGGCAGGTGTTGATGGGGAAGTTATCTTAGCACAGGACAGGCTCCATTCACACACTGTATTTCAGAAACATGAGAGGCAGCATTATGTCATGCCTAAAGAACTGGCCTCAAAGTCAGAATGACCTGGGTTCAAGTCTGTCCTCTCACCCATAATGGTTGCATGACCCTGGACAAGTCACTTCTCAACGTCCTCAGGTAATTCTCTAAGATTATAGATTGCAGAGCAAGTGCCAATCTACATTAGTAAAAAGGAATTTTCTCACTAGAAATTCCCTGTATCAAGAAAATCACAGGTCCAGTCTAAAAAAAAAAAAAAATCCAACCTCATTTGTTTTAGCGCTATCTAGGCATATGTACTTGTCTGACAGCCTCCTTACTAAAACATATGGCAGGGATGTAGGAGAATTTCTAGGGGGAAACTCGGGGAGAAGCAGTTAAAAATGCCTTGCCAATGGTTCCCTCCAAACTGTATAAATGAACAGCATTTGCTCAAGTCAAAAGTGTACACATGTTATGAAAGGGGTTCCTATCTCCTAGGTACCCAGACAGATAGACAAAGTAAAAACAAGCCCAGATTAGCCAGGTTGGACTGCCGTGCTTCTGGCTTGCACTAGGAACTCACTCATAAAAACACAAGTAAATACTCTGGGTGTTTGTATGGGGACAGAAGGCTATGCTTGGTCCTTGGGGTTTTTTTAGACCATCATTAGAACGTGGCCCCATCAAACATTCCCTCTGGGTTGATGTCATAGACAAATAAAGCCCTTCTCTCCCGACCCCCCACCAAGACTAAAAGGGAAATGCTATCACTGGGACACGAAAGACAGACTATTCAATTCAATTCAAGTCACATTTAGAATGACAGAATCTTTGAGTCAGAAATTATGTTAGAGATCATTCTGGCCAGCTCCTGACATGACACAGGAACCTGGAAACATGGCACCCTGAAAGGAGTGTTGGAGCAGGAGTCAGAGGACCTGGAATGAAATCCCAGCTTTGCTGTTTGCCAGTTGTGTGCCCTTAAGAGGAAATGAAGAGGTTGAGCTAGGTGACCTCAGAAGCCTCTTCACACTCTCAACTCCAATGCTTCCTCTACAATACTTCCAAAAGGTGATCATCCAGCTTCTGTTTGAAGACCTACAGTGACAGGGGATCCATCTCACTTCCTCCCTAGGCAACCCATTCTATGTGGGAACAGATCTAATTAGACTGGATCTGGAGTCTGAAGTCCTGCCTTCAAATTCTGGCTTAACTACCTTGGGCAAGTCATTTTAACTCTTCTGGGACTTAGTTTCTTCTTTTGTAAAATGAGTTGGTTGGTCTAGATGGCCTGTAAATTTCCTTTTACTGTAAAATGCGATGATTCATCATTGTTAGGAAGCTTCTCCCTTAGACTGAGCCAAAATCTGCCTTCCTGTAATATCTGCTCATTAATCCTAGTTCTCAAGGGCCAAGAAGAACAAGTCTATTCTCTCCTTCATGTGACAGCGTGATACTTGCAAATAATTAGCATGTCATCCCTAAGTCTTCTGTTCTCCAGACTTCATGCTCTTGGATTCTTCAAAGAGCCTCATATGACAATGTCTAATCTGCTGGCTCTCCTCTGAACCAGCTTATTATTGTCCTATGGTAAATATGGTATCCCGACCCGGATTACATGAGCTCCTTTTGGCTACTATGTTACGAGATTGATCCATACTGAGCTGAAAATCCCCTAGATCTTTTTTCCCATGAACGGCTGTCTAATCAGGATGCTTCCACCTTGTCCTAGTTGGTTGATAAATGTCAGATACAGTCCTTGACATTTATCCCTATTGGATTTCATTTTATGACATTTGTTCCATCTCTCCAGTCTGTTGAGATCCTTTGATCTCTGTCTTGCCAGTCGGTGTGTTAGCTGTCCCCTCCTTTGTGCCATCTCAAGATCAATACACATGCCGTCTACGCTTCCATCCAAAGTCCTCCTCTCAGGAGGAAAGTAAGCAGAGAACCCACTAAGACCTCAGAGAGTCCTGGTGTAGTGAAAACAAGAATCTGGATCTGAATTCCAACTCTGACATTTGCTGTTGGTGTGACCATAGGCAAGTCACTCAACCTCTACGGACCTCAGGATCCTGGAAGATGACAAGACTGGATTAGATAATATCTAAAAGCCCTTCAGGCTCTAAATTTATGAACCTATGATTCCAAGTCCCTAAGACTATTTTGTTTTTAAGAAGGTTGAGGAAAAAGGAGAGAGAGAGAGAAAGGGAGGGGGAGGGAGAGAGTGAGAGACAGAGCTAAAGGAATATACTGCTATTGTTGAAATTTCAAGTACTATGATAATTCAATGGAGGGTTAGAACATCAGAAATTCAGAGATTTAAAGCTGTAAGGGACATCAAAAACCGTCTAGTCTAATGCCCTCATTCTTACTGAAACATTTTGAGGCGGGAGAATCTGCCCAGGATTCTCAAATCACAGCACAGAGGAGACCTACCTACTCCATCTACAAGGAAGGGTGGTCTTGGACAGGTGGTGACATTGGAGCAAATACCAGGTCAACTTACTAGAGCTAAGTAGCCACAGAATCATAGAAAGGCAGAAGCAGAAGGAACTTGGGAGATGATCAAGCCAAACCTTCCATTTGACAGAGAAACAAATTCTACCCTACTCTAACGGGAGTTATTGGGTTGCTTTTGGCTTTTTCACCTGAAAGTACTACTAATCTCTGGGGATTATTTGCCGTGTTATTCCATAAGTATCCTGCCTGGATCATTCCCAAGGTCTAACAGCGATCACCATTCATAGTTTGGTTATTATTTGCTTCTATAACATTTAGCACTTAGAAAGCACATGAAAAATAATTTCATAAATCCAACCATTACATACTAGAAACTCCCTAACCTGTGCTTGATGACCTTCAAGGGTGAGGAACCCACCACTTCTTGAAGCAGCTCATTCCACTCTTGGACCAACTCTAATTAATAGGAAGTTTTTCCTATCATTGAGCCTAAATCTGTCTCTTTGCAACTTCCACCCATTGCTTCTAATTATGCCCTCAGGGTTAAACAGAACAAGTCTAATCCTTCTTCCATATGACAGCCATTCACAAACAGGGGGAATCAGGAGCAGACTGAGGCATGATGACTATTATGTTAAAAAAAATCACTAATTATTTACATGAATTACATTAATGCATCAAGAATCCTTGGTATCATCTGTGTGGGTACTCCTTCTACCAATGCCCATTCACCGCCCCCTCTGTGCCTTAGTAGACAGTTTAATGAAAGGCTGTAGCCAAAGAAATCATCATCCATTGGCCAGTTTTCAGGAGATGATACATTCTGAAATTAGCCAAACCGGTCCTTGGACAACATGTTTATGATGGTTTAACCAGGCCACTGCTCCAAGTTTTTACAGCTTGCTAGGACTTGTACTTCATCAATATAGCCTCAAAGATCTCAGCATCATCTCCATGCCTGAGTGATTGATATTCCTATAGGGTAGGTCTAACCACATCACTCCCCTGCTCAGTAAATTCCAGGGGCTCCCTATTGCCTTTAGAAGCATATGTAATTTCCTCTATTAGGCATATGAAGCCATTTGCAACCTAGCTCCAACCTTTTCCAGCCTTGTGATATATTATTCCCTTTCTCATGTTCTATGGTCCATATGACCTGAACTTTTTGCTGTTACTCAACATTGAAACTCTTATCTCTGAGAGGTCATCATATGTAGGTACTCCCAGACTCATCACAATGCATTCCAGTTATCTCCACCTTCCATTTCTACCCTAGCATTCTAGCCCTTCCCTGAGGCACCATGCTCCTAACTAGTAAGAATTCATCATATGTAAGCACCTCTGACCCACTATGATACTCTCTGGCCATCTTCATGCCATGATGCCATGAGTATCTCTCTCCATGTTGTTACTTAAGTATCCTGTCTAAAGAGCTCCCGAAAGCTGATAAGACTCACCATGCATTATTAGGTTATTGTTTAAAGTACCATTATTAACTATTAATCACTTGCATAACATTCTTTCCTTCCCCATGCTCTGAGAATATTAATCAAATCAATATTGCTATTCTTGGAAAGGACATTTCAACCAACTGCTGTTTAGTTCCAATTACCATCACTGTGTCTTCCCAGGCCAAAACACCCGTCTCTGTTCACTACTTCCCTACGTGGGGTTTCTTCTCATTGAAGAGGGGACCTGTCTTTCTTTTGGGTTTGTATCTCTAGTGTCTGACTTCTGGGTCATGTGACTAACAAGATGAAGGACTGGACATTTTTTCCAGTCCCCACAACCTCTCAAACCTCTTCAGAATAAGAAATATGTGCAAGAGATAAGGCAATTTCAGCTGTTTCCACAGTCAAGGACATCAAGAACCCTAATAAGGTAACATGTCATTGAACTAACAGCAGAGAAAGCTAATCCCTAACCCTAAGGGCCCACTCAGCAACCCACTGCCTACCACTCTTGCAGGGCTGCATTAGCTGACACAGGGGCTTACAACAGAACTCAACCCTACCTCCTTCCCGATGTCTCAGAAGACTAAAAGACAGAAGTTTGCTCAGGCTGGGAAAGCAGCATGACTGAACCCTGTAATACAACAGCACTCAACCAGAGAACAGAAGAACAGAGGGAACTGGGACACATGTGTGGCAATGTGATACTCCACTAAGCCTGAGGAGGAAAAGCCCAGCATGCAGTTGGGGCCCCTTCTCCCACTCCATAAGTCACTTAAGGCTGAGACCAAGGACTGTGAAATGTGAATTGCCCAGCACGAGAGGAAGGTGAGACTGTTTTGAGGGTCAGTCTCCAGGGAAACCACCTTCAAAGAGGAAGGAGTCAGAAAGTGAGCAAGAGGGAAATATAAGGGGGAAAGCCTGAAATTACCAAAGATCTCATGAGAAAGAAAACTCAAGCAGATAAATCAAAAGGGAAAACATTAATAACAGAAGGGAATGTGGTCTCCAGATCAGCCAAAAGAATCCAGAAATCTATAAACAAATATTGCAAGACAAAGGAAAATGAAGCAACACCTGACAGAGCAGAGGATCCTGAGAAAAAAGAATTGTGAAAGCAGAACTTATGGCCTGTACAGCAGAAATATTGACAGAATAGAAAAACTTGAACCCCTGGTGCCAAGTTTCACCAAAGAAACAAAGCATAACTGAGTAGGAATGAAAATACACAGAAGTGAAGGACAATCTGAAAGAAAAGAAGAAAAAATGATAATGTTCAAAGCAAACGTGATCTCCATACAAGCAAAGCATATTGATCTTGAAGATGGGATGTACAGAGACAACTAAAGGATTGTAGGTCTCCCAGAAGAGCACAAGTCAAGAAACCTGAACAATATAATGCAAGAAATAGGGAAAGAAAACTGGGCAGAACTTCTGAACACAGAAAATAAAGTGCCAATTGAAATAATTCACTGATTGCCTCCAAAGGAAAAAACAAACAGTGCCTGTACTACACATTCCAAGATGCATAGCGGTTAAAAAATGCTATTATTCATCCTTCTTTCTTAAAGAGGACCAATGACATCAGCAGGGTAATGTCTTGACTTGCAAGTGAAGTGGATTTAAGTGAGGCAGGACTGTGCAGGACTGAACACAGTTCTTGGTACATAGAAATGTTCCATAAATGCTTTCTCCTTCATTCTGTGCCTCTGCACAGACTCTCCCCTATGGTTCAAATACATACTTACCAATTCACTGATCAATGAAGCTTCTTTTCAAAGAGGTTTCAGATCCTTTATCTCCTTTTATCATACATAGAACCATAGAATGTTAGAGATAGTTCAACCATCCCCCTAGATATTATTCATTTGTTATTATGAACTTAAAAAGCATCAAGAAGCTGTCTATAAAAATTTTTCCCCCAATTTTCTGCTTTCCTTCTGATCTTGGCTACCTTTGTTTTATTTGCACAAAAACATTATAAGCAAATAACAGATTAGGATTGTGAATTTCTGTTACACAGGTTTTTTTTATTGTTCACTATATTTAACATGATATTCAGAAAACTACGCTGTTTGTCTGTGTCCTCTTGTGAATTTCCTTCCTTCTATTTGCTTTTGTGTACTTTTAAATGTTCTACCGAAGCTCTTTTCTTTTCCTTCTGTTTTTTGCATCACTCTCATTTCACAGGGACCTGAAGGGACCTGAGGCTCTGAGGGATAAAGGGATTTGGTCAAGGTCACTCAGGTAGCTAGGGATAGAGCCAAGATGAGAAGTCTCCTGACACTTTGACCCTTCTGTTTCTACTACAACACTCTGCCTGCCCCACTCCCAAGCCCAGTCACTTTCTAATTAGCAGATGGGAAATTCCTAGCCTCCAAAACATTGCAGGAATAGCCTGGAAGGGTATTCAGACCTGTCTTCTACCTAAGGCTTCTTACCACTTAGATGTAACATGAGAAATGCCTCTAAAAGAGGAAAGGGTCCTGGACTGGAGAGTCAAAAGACCTGGATTCTAATTCTGTCCCTATCACTAACTGGCTACGTGATTATGGGTAATTCACTCGCCTTCTCTGGGCCTCAACTTTTCCCATCTGCAATCAATGCATTGCACTACATGAGTTCCAAGATGCCTCTGAGCTGTGGCCATCTATGATTAGAATCTTTATTTATGTAGAGTTTCACCATACCCACCATTTGTAACATAAATGTCTTTGGAATGTTCCTGGGTGCACCCTTGAAGGCCAGAGGGGCCTACAATGTGTAGCCACTCTGTTTATGTGTACATGAGCCTGAGGGAAAGACAGAGGAAACAGAGGAGAGACAGTCCCCCTCCCTTTCTTCCCCCTTGTCCAGAAGAGCTCTCATAACATCTTCTACAAACACATGGGAGTGTTTATCCCCAAACTGCAGCAGGCTGGAGCCAGGAGCTCCGTTTCATAAGATGTAGTCCAGACAGAACTCAGTGGCTGCCCCCTCCTATGGGATAGAACAGAGAGGCCCAGACCGTTCCCCCAGGCCCTGCCCTGGGACCTGCCTTTCCAAGAAGTCTGAGCTACAGAGCACTGGCCCGACTGCCAAGGACCCTTCTCTATTGACTTGGGACCATCCAACTCATTCCTGGATAACTAGAAAACCACCTTCCACTCTGTCACAACAACACAACATCACACTGATGGAAGTGCCTTCCCCAGATCCTTCCCTCAGCCCCACGAGGGGCTGCAAGGCAGGGATCATTAGCTATCCCCATTGGACAGATGAGAAAACTAAGGCCCACAGAGGTTAAGTTGTTCATTCGAGGTGAGACAGCTGTAGAGTTGGGTGAGTTTAAAGCTCTTTCTACTCCATGGCAAGAAGTTGGCCTCTTCTCACAATCCCTACAGAGTTAACCACTGGGGAATTAGGAACCAAGTCTAAGATGAGAAGCAATTCTGCTTCCCACCCAGCAACCCCCCCACCCCTCCTCACCCCCGTATCCTGGGAGATCCATAGGACCATAGTCCTGGAGCTGGAAGTGACCTCAGAGACCACAGAGTCTAACTTTGCCCCATTTTATAGAACAGGAAACTGAGGCCCAGGGAATTTAAGGGGCTTGCCCAAGGTCATAGAAATAATCATAATACTGGAATTTATAGAGCACTTTAAGGGTAGCAAAGTATCCAGGAGGTGGGTCTCCTGCCTCCAGGGACAGCATTCTTGTCACAATGCCACCTTACCTCGTTTAGCCCTCTTCTGTCAGTCCTCCCATACCCATTAATAGTAATAACAATAATATTTACATAGAGCTTTAAGATTTGCGAAGTGCTTTGGGATATGTTGACTCACTTGATCCTTACAACAACCCTGTGAGGTGGTGTCCATTTATAAAATGGGAACAATGTTCTATTCTCCTCTAGAAGGTGAGTGGAGGATCTTTTGAGGTTAAAATCCCCAAAGGATCAGAGGATGCTACACCCTGCGAGGACAAGGGGAAAAACCTTAGCTTCGAGGAAAGAGTCGCTAATTGGCCCACACAGGCCTTATGGTTCTTTTCAGAGGCGGCTGCCATTGGCAGGCTACACAGCCCCATTCTGGTGCCTTTTGGATCTTAGATCTTGGAGGGATGGTTCACAGCCTGGTCTCCAAAGGTAGTGACTAGGAAGTAACATTAGGCCAGAGGAACTTGGGGCATAGGTCTTAGTGCAATGGTTCCTTCCAGCTCAAGCTTGATGGCTTCTCTTGCTCTGGTGTTATCTGGTAGGTTGAGGGCAGTTGAAGCACCATGTATCTTCAGTCCCTTATAAAAGAGAAATCCAGAACAATGACAAAGACCTATGTAGTCTTCTGCTATGACAGTGGATTGTGGATGCATTTGGAGGCTTAAAGAAAAAGGAAAAGATTTGGAACAATTGCTTTGGGGGATGAGATGGGAACAAGCTTGAGGCCCTAGCTGGAGTTCTTAACCTTGTTGGTATCATGGATCCCTTTGGCAAGTCCAGGGACCCCATTTCAGAGTCACGTTTTCTAAATGTATAAAGTAAAATACAGAGAATTACAAAGGGAACTAATTTTGTTGAAATAAAGATATAATTTTCCCCACTCCAGTTCATAGACTCCCAGAAAGCTAAGAACCCCTGCTTGGAGGACCTCTCTTCTCTCACCCAAGCCCAACCACTCTGACCCAGCCCAACCTCTGCTTTCCCACCCAGCCAAGTCTTCTGGGTCACACACTGGGGGCAGATGGCATGTTCAGGGCCCTTAAAACTATGGCCCAGCTGTACCTTATTAACTATCTAGGCCTCAAATACACAAATAAAGTTGTATCCAGACCACTGCATTTAGAATTCACCTTGCCTAAGCCCCTCCTTTCAAAAAGGGGGTAACAGCCCAATGTCAGGTGATTTCCAGCAGATAGCACATTGGCAGAGCTGGGATTTGAACCCAGGGCCTCCGACTTCTAATCAGGCTCTCTTTGCACTCTACCACTCTCTAAGATTTGGCCTCTCAGTTGAAGCTCAAAGTGGGGATCAGATAGTGAGTCCACAGCTATGAGCTGAACACGTGCTGAACACCAGCCCCACTTTAGAACATTTGAGCGCAGAAGAGAATTCATGGTCCCAACATTTAACCACCTCATTGTCTGACAGAGCACAGGAAACACTCACACATCAGACAGGTGGAGAACTGCAATAGGCATTGCATGACTGAGGACTGAAGTAAGAGTAGAGACCATGGGGATGGAGCTCAGAGGAAGGAGATGCCATCAGGGCCTGGAGCAAGGACAGAAGCTTGCTGAACTTTGGTTCCCCACTTTTCCCAGTACCTGGCACAGAGCTTTGCTTTACCATTCTTCATTCACCCAGAGGTGGCGGCTTTGGATTAGATTGGCAGGAAAGGGAGAAAGGTCTTCTTCACAGGAAAAATACCATGAGGAAAGGGGTGGAGTTGGGAATTACTATGGAAAATTTGGGGTAGCTAGGTGGTACAATGGAGCACCAGACCTGGAGTCAGGAAAACTCATCTTCCTGAGTTCAAATCCAGCCTCACACACTAGCTGTGTGACCCTGGGCAAGTCACTTAATCCTGTTTGCCTCAGTTTTCTCATCTGTAAAATGAGCTGGAGAAGGAAATGGCAAACCACCCCAGTATCTTTGCTAAGAAAACTCCAAATAGGGTCACGAAGAGTCAGACATGATTGAAACAACTGAATAATAACAGCATGATAAGTTTGCCAGCAAGGAAGAGACCTAGAGAGATCCAGAGCAAGAATGCACGTAGAGGATGTTTTAGGAAGTAAAGGTGAATGGGTAGGATGGAATCTGATTAGGGAAATCTAGAATGTCAGACAGGAATGACCATTTATTCCAAGAAATGCATTTTATTTGCCATGTCCCTGCTGACGGATGCCCCATCCTCCCTACGACACCCCAGGCTGTGGATATTGGGTCACATAGTATGGTGCCAACACTGAACTTCATCAAATCATGCCCTTAGTTTATTAGAGTATCTAAAATTCAGAATCCCTTTTACACAATCTGTCCCTGCATGACATTGGGAGGCAACGTGCACTGGAGCTAAGACAAACCTGGATTCAAATCCTGGCTCAGGTCATGTCTCCTCCATAGAATTATGATAAAGAATGCTTTTCCTGAAACTCATAGGACAGTGAGCTGTTTTTGTCTTTTCTTCTGAGAGCCAAACCCACCAAGTTCTTCCAAGTGACTCTTGTATGCCATGGCTTCCTCTCCCTTCCTCACTCTCCAGACAAGTCAGTCTTGCCTCCCTGGCTCTTCATTGACTTTGGCCAAAGTATTTAATGGATTGGCATGACATAGAAGGTTTGGGCTTGTTCTGCCCACCCAATGGTAGAATGAGGAGGCACAGGTAGAAGATGAAGAGAGGTGAATATGGGCTGGATAGAAGGAAAAACCTACCACTAGTGCCAAAAGCAGGATGAGGTAAATGGGCTAAGCAGTAAATTCCCCAATAACAGATGTTTCCAAGTGTAGGCTGGCTTATCACTTACTACAACTGGCTACCCACTAATTAAGTAGGGAAGGAGGAGAAGAATAGCATTTACAAGGTACCTACTATGTGCTGGGCATTATGCTAAGTGTTTTACAAATATTATCTCATTTGATCCTCACAACAACCCTGGGAAGTAAGTATTGTTATTATCCTCACTTTACAGTTGAGGAAACTAAGGCAAACACAGGTTAAGTGACTTGCTAGTAAGTATGTGAAACCAGATTTAAACTCTTCCTAATCCCAGCACTCTATCCCAGCCCCGTAGCTGCCTCAAGTATTTTGTGGAGGTCAGGGTTGGACTATCTGATCTCCCTGATCATATGATGCCATGTTACTAAAACCCAAGTAGCTTCCAGTCACTTCTAGGATCTGATGTAAAGTCTTTGGTTTGTCATGTAACGCTCTTCACAGCCTGGCCCCTTCCTGCCTCTCCTACTGCATTACTGCCTTCCATGCTCTATAGTGTGGCCATACTGGTGGACTTGCTTCTCTACATATAATGCTCCACCTGCCATAGCTAAGTCTTGCCTGGCATACTCTCCCTCCTCACTTCCACCACCCAAGATCCTTTAAGACATTTCAAGCACCACCTTCTGCAGCAGACCTTACTGGACCCCAAACCTTAGAACAGCCCCTCTAAAGTTAACTTGTATTTACTTTGTATATAACTTTGTTTCATGAGAAAGTATATACTTTTAATACATTTATCCCTATCTATAGTGTTACTTTGTGTATTTTCCCATTAGAGTGTAAGCTCCTTGAGGTCAGGGACCATATCTTGCTTTTTTCTTTGTATCTCCAGAGTATAGTATAGAGCCTGGCACAAGCTGCTATTATTGTTGTTCAGTCGTTTCAGTTGTTTTTCAGTTGTGTCCAACTCTTTATGACCCCAGTTGGGGTTTTTCAGCAGAGATATTGAAGTGGTTTGCCATTTCCTTCTCCAGTTCATTTTACAAATGAGGAAACTGAAGCAAACAGGATTAAGTGACTTGCCCAGAATCACAAAGGTAATAAGTGTCTGAGACAGACTTGAGCTCAGGTCTTCCTGATTCCAGGCCTGGTGCCCAATCCACTATGCCACCTCGATGCCTGGCACAAAGGGAGTGCTTAATAAATGCTTGTTGATTAGTTGATAGTTAATTGATTGGTTGCTTGCTTCCTGTGGGGTACTTCTGATTAAATCTCTGATATCCTTCTCTGAGGAAATGGCTTGGATACCTGGTCTACACCACTGGACGGATTTTACACCCAATGTAACTGGTTGATAATCTACACAGTCAAAGTGGTACACTCACTCACTGGTATCACACTCAATCATAAATAGAGGGATATAATACAAAGATATAGCCAGAGAGATGTCCCATGTACAATTGGTATGATGCCGCTGTTAGCAGGCATGACCTGGATAAAGATCAGATAAAGGAGACAGAGGATGGGAAGGAGAAGCAGGAGACAGCAGTGTCATGAAAACCTAGAGAAGAGAGGATCCA
Source organism: Vombatus ursinus (assembly GCF_900497805.2). NCBI lineage: Eukaryota > Metazoa > Chordata > Mammalia > Diprotodontia > Vombatidae > Vombatus > Vombatus ursinus. The sequence continues at coordinate 39,822,600 of NW_020954551.1, forward strand.
GGAAAGGAGGGTGACCAACCATGTCAAAGGCTACAGACAGGTCAAAATTAAGCTGACCTCTCTGGGTTGAAAGGAGTGAGGACCAAGAAAAGGCTGTTAGATTTGGCGATGAGGTCATTGGTCTCCATAGAGAAAGCGATTTGGGTGGAATGCCAGACTGAAGAGAGAGGTGTCAATCATAGCCAGCCTTTCCTAGAAGTTCAACCATGCAAGGAAGGAGAGATATGGGGCTATCATTATGAGTAACAGATGTGAGATTTTTCCATCTGGATGTCCAAGGACATGGTGCATAAGAAAGAAGAGAAAGATTGAAGTTGGAAAGTCTGGGTTCAAAAGCTGTCTCTGATACTTGCTAGTTATGGGACTAAACAATTTATTTCCTCTCTCAGGACCTCAGTCTCCTCCTCTGTAAAAGGAGAGAGGCGGACAAGAGGATTTCTAAGAGCATCCCTTCCTGCTCCCATTCCTATGAAATGACTGCTACCTAGAACAGGCTCCTCCTCCTCCAGACGTTAGCTGTCCGCCGGCTCTGGCACCAGTGAGCAGGATGCTGTCCCTTTAAACCAGGGGGCAGTTGGGCTTTGTGTGGAGGAAGAGAGCAGGACGTGTAGTTCTCAGCTGCAGCAGTCCATTAAGAAGCAGGCAACAAAAGGCCCCTTAATCATTAAGGTTTCCCAACCCAATGCCATGCAACCACACACCTTTTCCATGGAGTAAACACCAGGCCACACAGAGTCTCCAAGAAGTAGAGAAATAAAAGTCGTCCACATTTCTATAGCATGTGAAGATTTTAAGCGCTCCTTCTCCCCAGCAGTCCTGTGAGGAAGGCAGGGCAGATGAGATCACCCAGGCTTTACCTTGTCCCTCTTGGTAGCCCCAGCTCCCTTTCAGGCTTAGTCCAAATACTGTCTCCTACAAGAGCCCTTTTCTTCTTCCTCTCCATTTATTTCCTAGGTATTTATATCTACTCATATTTGTACATTTTGTCCACTAGAATGTAAGCTTTCTAAGGACAGGGAATATTTCATTTTTGTTTTCATATCACCAGCATCAAGCAGAGCACCTGGAACACACTTAATGAATCCTGTTGAATTGAATCTGCATTTTATAGATAAGGAAGGACCCTTAGGACCTAGAACATCAGAGCTTTTTGAAGGCCTCTTAAAATAGAGTATATCACTGAAAGGGACCTTAGAAGATAGAAAATTAGATATATATTGTCGTTCAGTCATTTCAGACTCTTTGTGATCCCATTTTGAGGTTTTCTTGGCAAAGATACTGGAGTGGTTTGCCATTTCCTTCTCCAGCTCATTTTACAGGTGAGAAAATTGAGGCAAACAGGGTGAAGTGACATGCCCAGGGTCACATAGCTAGTGTCTGAGGCCAGATTTGAACTCATGAAGACGAGCCTTCCTGATTCCTAGCCCAGTGCTCTATCCACCATACCATCTATCTGCCCCTTAGACCTGGGAGGGGACTTACAAATAGAATGTTCAAGCTAGAAGTAAGCTTAGAACACAGAATGTTAGAAAACAAACATTAGAGCTTGAAGGAACCTTAGAATACAGAATGTTAAAGCTAGGAGGGCCTTTGGAACAATGAATGTGAGAACACTAATTGTCAGAGACACAAGGGACCTTAGAACATTGAATGTCAAAGCTTGGTTCTAGTACTTGGGTTTTTCCTCTTGAATCACTTTGCCTTCTTTTCCTGCTGTCATTTGGTCCCAAGTGTCCCTACTGAGAATAAACGAATAAATTTAGAAACAGCCAAGCAAGCATACAAATACATAAAAATAAGCAGACCCAGCATCCTCCTTCTGGTCCCAAGTCACTTTTATTTCTCATGAAAATACTCATGAGGCCAAGTGGTATTTATCAATGCTCACATCCTTATAGCTGAGCTCTTCCAGCCACACACATGAATACCTCCTTGACACTGCCATCAGGACTTCCCAAATACCTCCATCATTTAATAAGTGGGGGCGGGGGAGCGTGTAGGAGGAATCCCATCAAATGAAATTATGCTAATACACTTTAGTTAATGATAACTTCGGTCGTTTTCAAAGGGCCCTCTGGGAAACAACTAAGGTAGCATGGAGCCTGGGGAGTTTCTTCTCCAGGCATCTGGGCAGAGTATCTGAGCATTCTCTGAACACCCAACCTGTTCAAGGAGCTGAGGTGAGATATTCTTCAGAAAGAGAAAGTCAAGAAACATTTTGCCTATTTCATGAAAGGCCCAAGAAGTCATATGACAAGGTTTCCTCGGGTCGTCGGTGATGTGACTCTGGTTTGGGCTTCCGTATCATATTCCCCCACTAGAGACCCCATCACCAACAGGCCAAGGAGAGTGGAGCAGGACTGCTTCAGTCTTTCCCAGTGAAGAATGTAGAATGTTAGGCTAGAAGGCAGCTGCTCATATAAGCTAATGCAGTCTGAGATGAACTCCAGCAGGGGAAGGAAGACTTTGTCTTATTTAATCTTCATACATCTCTCCTTGGCACTAAGCTCATAGTAGGAGCTTTGATAAACATTTGTGTCATCGAATTGCTCTACTCCATTTGGCCTGGACAATCAAAGACTCTTAGTCCGGAGACCCCGTCATGCTTGAACAAGAACCCACTCTCCAACGTTCTCACAAGGAGTCATCCAGCCTTAGCTTGAAGATGTCCAGTGAGTAGGAACAGGCTGCCATCTGAGGCAGCCCCCTCCATTTCTGGGAGATCTCATTGCTAGCAAGATTTTCCTCATGGCAAGTATGAATCTGCCTCTTGGCAGCTTCCACCTTCCACTAATCTCTCCTTGTTCTGTCCTCAGGAGCCAAGCAGAAAAAGTCTAATGCTTCTTCCCTGTGACGGCCTTCAAATACTTGAAAACAGTTATTATGTCCTTACTCACCTCCAGATTTAACATGCCCATCTCTTTCAACCAATCCTCATCTGGCATGAAGTCCTTCACCATCCTTGTGACGCTCCTCTGAACATTTTCCAAATTATCAATGTTCTTTTCTTTCCTTTCCTTCTTTCTTTTTCCCTTCCTTCCTCCCTCCTTCCTTCCTTCTTTTTTTCTTTCTTCTTTCTTTCCTTTCTTTATTTCCTTCCTTCTTTTCTTCCTTTCTTCCTTGCTTCCTTCCTTCCTTCTTTCCTTTCTTCCTTCCTTCCTTCCTTTCTTCCTTCCTTCCTTTCCATTCATGTGCCTGCTCCCACTACTGATCAGCATGGGAGTTTTGACCTGCTCTATTTCTGAACATGGCTGGCTCACCATTCCATAGAGAGTCTATGTGCCTTCCTGCTAGGGGCTCACCATATTGGTGTCCAGTTTAGTGTGGACACCCAATCAGCTTAGCCTACTCCAGCTCAGAATGCCCTAGCCCAAGAGATCCATCAGTCTCAGCCTCTTTGGTATTAGGAATTACAAGTACGTGCCACCATGCCCAGCTCAATGTTCTTTCCTAAAAGGTAGAGACCAGTACTGAACACCCGACTCCAGAGGTGAGCTGACCAGCACAAAGTACAACAGGATTCTCTTCTCCTTGGCCCTAGCAATCATTCTTCCATTAATGCAGTCTAACATAACAACAACAACATTCACATAGCACTTTAAGGTTTGCAAAGCACTTTACATACATTTTCTCATCTGATCCTCACAACAACCCCAGGAGGTAGGTGCTATTTATTAACCCCATATTACTGTTGAGGAAACTGAGGTAAACAGGGTTAAGTGACTTTCCTTGGGTCACACAACTAGGAAGTATCTGAGTTCAGATTCGAACCTGGGGCTTCCTGACTCCAGGCCCAGTGCTCTATCCACTGGGATGCCTGGCTAACATCAGCTCTTTGGGTTGCCATATAACACAGTTGACTCATGTTTAACCCATGTCCACTAAAACTTCAAGATCTTTTTCCTATTGAATGCTGTGTAGCCACATCTCCCCTATCTTGTACTTACAAGACTGACTTTTTGAACCCAAGTGTAAGACTTCACACTTAATTCAATTAAATTCCATCTTATTGACATCTAACCTAGTCTTTTTGAATACTGGCTCTATCACCCAGTGTTTTAGCTATCCCCTCTCCCCACCCCCACTGTCCCCCCCACACCCCACTTTGTTCTATCTACAAATCTGAAAAGCATGCCATCTATGTTTTCATCCAAGTCATTGACTAAAAAATGTCAAACAAAGGGCCAAGCCCAGATGCCGGAGCCACTGGAAACCTCTTTCCAAGCGGACATCAAACCATTAATGTGTCTGGCCACTCAACCAGTTCCAAATCCCGCCAATTGTACTATCCTCAAGCCCACATCTGTCTTTTTTTTTCCAAGAATGACAACAAGAGAGACACAATCACATGCTTTTCTGAAATCTAGTTAAACTATAGCTACAGCATTCCCCTGATCTACTAGTCTAGGAATCCCGTCCAAAAAGGAAACAAACTCAGACTGACATGCCCTATTCCTGATGAAGCCATGCTGGCAGTTTATCATCACTGCATTCTTTTCTAGACGCTTGCTAACCATTATTTCAGTAACATGTTGAGAATTTTTCCCAGGGATCATAGCCTATAGTTTTCAGGCCTCATTCTGTTCCCCTTTTTGAAAATCAAGGCAATATTTGCACTTCTCCAATCTGGCGATTCCTCTCTTGCTCACCATAATCTCTCAAAAATCATTGATGGCATCTCAGCAATCCCAAGAGGCAGGTCCTTTCAGGACCTGAGATGTAAGACTCAGTCTGTAATGACCAGGTGTAGTCACCCAGCTCAGGGATCAGGGCCACCTCCTTCTGTAGGTGAAGTCAACAGTCACCTACATACACCGTACAATTTTATAGAAGCCAGAAGTACCCCCCTACCAAAGGGCTACCATATTGTCTGTAGCGGTCTACTATTAAGGAAGTTCTACCATTAAGAGAGTCACTCCTTTGAGTCGTAAAATCATTTGGTTTTCTGGAAATTGCTGTTAAAACACAAGTACCTTTAGGAGGTAGGGATGCCTCAAGATTCTTAAAGAATTAGCCAGATCCTGCAGGAACAGGACACAGAATTGTGGCCTGGGGAAGCATGACCTGAGGAGCAAGAAGATAGGAGAGAGGCAAACTAGGGACCTCACTACTTGAGCGGTTGGGGGAGGTTTTGTCAGTGTTTCTCATCATTAGATGGCCCAGGAATTTCCTCTAGAACAGTTGCTCTCAAACTTTTTGGTCTCATGACCCCTTTACCCTCTTAAAAAAGTATTGAGGACCCCAAAGAGCTTTTGCTTATGGGGGTTACATAAGGAACATCTTTGTATTACTATTATTTGTATGATGATGATGATGATGTACTCATGGACTCCCTGAAAGGATCTCAGGGACCGCCATTTTGAAAACTGCTATTCTAGGAGAGAACTGGTGAGTGTTTTATGAGTGTTTCTAGCATGACAGTGTCTAGGTTCCATAATCCATTTCAGTCTTTGAGCTTTTCAATCAATTTCATTCCTCACATAGCCATGCTTTCCATCACGCCGCTTGTCTGCTCCTGGCCCAATGGTAAATGGCTCCCTGGTGTCTACCATACTCAGCCAGTTCTTCAGCCTGGAATTCAAGGCCTTCTACTGACTCAAGCCACACGACCTAGCCTGTCCCCCAAAGTACATCCTAATACTCCAGCAAAGCCAGATCCCTCATTGTCCTGAAGTGTACCATCCTCACCCCCTACTCTGCAGCTTAGTCTAGACCCCTCTCTCCCTTACTACATCCAACTCATCCTCTAGGATCCAGTTCAAGGCTCACATCCACCAGGATGCCCATGGTAACCAACCAACAGCAATCACACAGTCCTCTGACCTTCTGCAGCACTTAGCATCCACGCCACATCATTCAGCCTTCAATCATATTCCATCTTGTACGACTTCTAGTTTCATCAAGTGTATGTGGGGCTTCCTAACTAGACTACACATTTAAGAAGGATGTGGATTGGGGTTCATGCTTTTATTGCATCCTACATATACACGCACACAGAATTACTTGAATGCTAGCTACATAGGCACCTTCTAGATCTTTATGGACTTGACCTAGAGGATGTGGATCCATTCAAAACAAGGCATGGAAAAGAATCCAGGAAAACTACAGGCAGAGTCCGCAGAATTCAAGTATCACGATGCAAACATTTGAAGCCTGTGGGTTTTTGTTTTGTTTTGTTTTACACAGACCCTTTATCATGCGGTCACAGGCCCCACACCCTGTGGCTGGCCCTCATCGATGGCCTGTCTCCGACACGTGAGGGGGCATGAGGCAAGGAGTTATGAGGAGGCAGAAACACCCATGTGTCAGGGCTGAATCTGAGTCAGAAGGCAAGAACACAACACTGACATCTGAAAACAGCTGTCTGAGGACAGGACAGGTCAGGATAACATCACGTGGCAACACTTGGCTGTGGGAGGGAGAAGACAGATAATACAGTCAGCTCTTGTCTGTGAGCGTCCCAGGATGATACTGAAGATGTAGGGGTCTGGATTTGGGTTTGGGTGTGGGTGCGGGTGACATAGGAGCAAGAATTGGAGTTCCCTGCCTCACGTGTTGCGGAGTCATCTTTGCATCATCCAGGCAGAGTGGTACCAGGTGCCATTTCATTTCCCTTAGACAATACGACAACCAAAGCTGGTTTTCTAGCTAGACACAAAGGAAGTCATTGATGGTTTAATGTCAATGTGGACCCAGGTCATAGATGGAAAGAGAACCCCAGGGAGCTGGGTGTGGTCTTGTTTAACATTTTTATCAATGACTAAAAGCTTATCAAATCTGCAGACACAAAGCTGAGAGGGAAGAGAATTAACTAACACATTGAATGACTGAGTAAGTATGGTAAAAGGTCTTGATAGGCTAGAAAGAACACCTGGCCCAATCAAATAAGGTAACATTCAGTAGGAATGAAAGCAAAGTCTTACACTTAGGTCTAAACTATCCATGTCATGAGTACAAGGTGGTGGACACGTGGCCAGACTGCAGTTCAATAGGAATCGACAATGGGATCTGTATGGGCAGTCAAGGAAGCTGATGTGACCTTAGAATGTTCTCCAAGAGGCAGAGCTTCCCAATGCGTTCTGCCCTTCTCTTCTCACTCACTTTCCAAACCTTTGCAATCTGCCTTTTGACCTCATTCACTCTCTCTTGAAATGACTCTCTCCTGAGTTCCCAGTGATATCTTTATTGCCAAATCTAATGGTCTTTTTCAATCCTCATGCTCCTCTGTAACATTACACACCGTTATCCATCCTCTCCTTCAGGATACTGTCCCTTCTCTGTGTTTATATGACACTTCTCTCCCTTGGTTCTCCTGCTTCATTGCTGACAGCCCTTTCTCAGGGTCCTTTGCTGGTTCACCAGCCACATCCTTTAACTGCAGGTATACTTGGGGGGAGGGAGGTAAGCTCTCCTGGTACCTCTTCTCTCTCTAAACTCTCTCTTCATGGCTTCTTAAACTTCCATGGATTTAATTATCCTTTTTTCATGCCCAGGAGCCCATGATTTATATAGCCAACCTTTGGCTCTTGCCTGAGCTCCTGGCTGAAAATCACAATTGCCTATTGGGTATTTCAAATTGGATATCCTGTAGACATTTCAAATTCAACATGTCCAAAGCAGAACTCATTATCCTTTTCCCCAAACTCACTCCTCTTTCAAACTTCCCAATTTTCTATTTAGGGAACCACTGTCCTTTAAGTCATCCAGGTCGGTAACCTCAGCGTCATCCTTGACTCCTCACTGTTCCTCAATCACACACCCATTCGGTTGCCATATTTTGTCATTTTTATCTCCACGATATTTCTCACATCTACTCCCCTTTTTTGTACTCACACAGTCACTATATTTGTTCACACCTTCATAACCCCTCACTTAGACTACCGCAATCACCTTCAAACTGGTGTTTGTGCTTTATCTCTCCTCTCTCTAATCTATCCTCCATACAACTGCCAAAATGAGTTTCTCCAAAGTTCAGATCTGACCATGTCACCCTCCTATTCAATAAATCTCAAAGACTCGCTACTACAAATAGGATATAATATTAGCTCCTCCATTTGGCATTTAAAATCTTTCACAAGCTGAACACAACTTGTCTTCATAGACTTATTTGATATTACTATCCTTCCTGAATTCTATGATCCAGCCAAGCTGGTCATCTTGTTCCTCATCTCCCATCTCCATGTCTTTGTATTGGCTGTGCCTCATGCCTGGAACGTACTCCCTTTTCTCCTCCATCTCTCAGAATATCTGGTTTTCTTCAAAACTCAGTTCAAGCACCACCTTCTAAATGAAGTTTCCCCTAATCCACACAATTCATAGTATCCTTCTTCCCTATATTAACTGTGTATTTACTTCACACATTCCATATTACATGCTGTCTTCCATGAGAATATATAAGTTCCTTGAGGGTGGGGAACTGTTTTATCTTTTAATCCTCACAGCCTAGGATAGTGCTTGGCACATAGTGTATGCTTAATAAACACACTTTGGTTGATTGGTGGCCCTGGTCATGCCCCTTCTGGAGCATTTTGCCCAGGTCCGGGCACCCAATATTAGGAAAGACAATAATAGGTTGGAAAGCATCCAGAAGAGGGCAACCAGTGTATTGAATGGCCTTGAGTTCATGCCATATGAGGTTTGGATGGGAATGTTCATCTTGGAGAATAAAAGATTTAGGGGGAGACATGATAGCTATCCTCTGGTGCTTGAAGGGATAGCATGTCCAAGAAGAATTAGCCTCATTATGCTTGTTCCCAGAGGGCAGAACTGGATACAGAGGACAGACATGACAACTTTGGGCTTCATGTAAGGAAATGATTCTGAACAATGAGTGAGATCCCAAAGTGGCATGAGGGAATTACTCCTTATTGGGGGTCTGCAAGGAGAGACTAGATGGCGACTTCTTAAGCAGCTTGTAGAGAGGACTCTTGGTCATGCACGGCTTGGACTAGATCAATGCTAGAGTCCCATCCAACTCTGAAATTGAATGATTCTCTTATTTCATCTCAATTCAGTATGTCTTTAATGACCAACTACTATGGGCAGAGTATTGGATTAGATGCAAAGATAAGAATAAGGAGGATGTGGCCAAGTCAGGTAAAGTTATCAAGCACCTACCACGTGCCAGGCATGCAAAGAAAGGCAAAAGGCAGTCCCTGACCTCAAGGAGTTCACAATCAAATGACGGAGACATTGCAAACAACTCTGTGAAACAAGATATAGACAGAATAAACTGGTGATAATAACACAGGGAAAGCATGAGTTTTACTGAGAATTAGAAAAGGCTTCTTGAGGAAGGTGGGATTTTGGCTGAAACTTGAAGGAAGCCCAGGAGGTAGAAATGGGGAAGGAGACAGTTACAGGCATGGAGAACAGCCAGTGAAGATGTTTGGCACTAGGGGATGGAGTGTTTTATTCAAGGAATAGAAAGGAGGCTGGCATCACTGGATCAAAGAGTATGTAAAGATGGGGGATGTGGGGTGCAAGAAAACTGAAAACTGAAAAGGTAGAAAGGAGATAGTTTATGGAGAGTTTTAATAGCCAAACAGAAGACCTTCTATTTGATCATGGAGGTAATAGGGAGGCTGGGTTTTATTAAATGGGAGGAGGGTGACATGATCAGACCTGCACTTGAATAATATCAGTCTAACGAATGAGTGGGAGATGGACTAGTAGTGATAGTCATTAGTAGTATTTATGTAATGCTTTAAAGTTTAAAAAGAATTTTACACATATAATCCCAGTCCCAAAGCCCATTGGTATGCGACCTTCTCAATGGGGGAGTTCAATGCCCCAGGCCTGTATGAGAGGCTACTGAGAGAGGAGAGCTCCAGGGTTTTCAGTATCTTTGAGCTCTTCAGTATCTTGGGCTCTGCAGTCACTTTGGAAGCTTCTGTCTTCCAGCTGAGAGGGAAGGTGGAAGATGCCAACCCCACTTCAGGTTGCTAAAGGGAGAAAAAGGCTCTGAGAGATGGCAGTCTCCATCATGCCTCTATCCCTAGCTTGCTATATTAGAAATTTTGGGGAATTTCCCCTTAGGTAAGGTCTGGGACTCTCTGTCTGTCTGTCTGTCTGTCTGTCTGTCTGTCTCTCTCTCTCCCTCTCTCTGTCTCTCTCACTGTCTCTCTGTCTCTCTCTCTCTCTCTCTCTCTCTCTGCTGAGCTGAATTACCTCATTGCAAATGGAAGAGCTCCTTTGCTCTGTATTGTCTGATATATATTGTCATGTATACACTTTCCAGGATTTCTTTTTGGCTACCTAGTTGGATAAATGGGTTTTCTTGGATATTTGCTATGTGTATTCATTGTGGAATTGTGGAATCTAGTAGGAAGTGAGTCAAATCTTGGACATAAAAGCTTGGGTCCTCTTCTCCCTATTAATGAACAGTGATCAGAAGTCTAGCTTGAACCTGAAAACTACATCCCCTAGACTAATAATATTTAAGAGAGTAGATAGATGAAATTCTAGCTTGGTACCCCCTCTTTCTGAGTAGAACAGAGTGATCAAGCTTCTGGCCCCAATGTCCTGCTTCCTCTCCTGGCACGAATTAAAGTCTCCCTTGGGGAAGAGTAGGGGGAGAAGAAGCTGGAGATGTCTAGTATGCCCCTCTTGGAGCCACCCAGGACACCCTTATGCTACATGTGGGAGATGGCCTCCGTACACAAATATTATCTCATTTGATCCTTGTAAAAAACTTTTGAGGTAGGTGCTATGATTATTTCCATTTTACTGATAAGGATACTGATAAACAACCTAAGAGAGGTTAATTAACCTATGTCCATAGTGAAGGCTTTGAGGTGGGGATGAGAAAGAGGTACAGAGGGACTTAGGAGGAATTAGCAAAGTTGGAGCAGAGATATTTGTGTTGGGGAGGAGTAGAGGCAGATAATGGAGGGAGTTGGAAGATCAGTAGTGGAGTTTGGATTTGATCTGATAGGCAATAAAAAGCTTTTCTAAGTTCTTGGGGTGGGGGTGGGGGCTGCAGAGGAAGAATTGGAAAAGACCTTATGACAGGTTCAGACCCTTTCTCTTCTGAACCATTATGGGGGGAAAAAAGCCAGGAAGTTCTAATGTCAAACATTAAGCAGGAAGCAAACAGTGATCAGCCTCATCTTCTGTGATGCCTACCCACCTCTTCCCATGTCAGCTTTGATGTGCCATACCATGACACAGAGTCACCAGGGAAGGGCAGCTGCCTGAAGTTTAAAAGAATTTCCTCCTCAGCTGTGTGATTCTCCATAAATATCAGGGACCAACCACTGGAAGCTAACAACCCAAAAGGGGCCCTTGGATCATTCAGCACAGAACCCTTGCTAGGAGGCCCAAGAGAAGACCCAAAGCACCTTCCTTCCAAGCAGCCTGCAATGTTTTCTATCCCATGGATGGAGCTAAACAGGCTCGAACTGGGACTGTCCCCATGACCTTTGGCTTCAAAGCCCTGTTGATGGGTGAGGAATGGCTATGTGGACAAGAATTTCCCATGGTCACATGAAGCCTCCGCCTTAGAAAACTTCAAGAGGAATGCTGGGGATCAGGGGAAGTAGGGGAGTGGTTGCCTACAGCTTAATGATCCTGTAACGGCTGGTAGGCCCATGCCAGGGACAAAGGGCAGGGGAACAGCACCAGCAGGGACAAAGATCCCATCTGAAAGTCAATATTTTACTAAGATCAAGGCAGGCTGACAAACACAAAAAGGACAGAAGGGGAAGGTAAAGACGCTGGGGTGCTAGGTATCTGACTGACAGCTCCATCCAACGGGTTCTCCTGACCCTTCTCTTCCCCACCGTATGTCAGCAAGTGCTACCCTTCTCCAGGGGAGGGGAGGGGAATAATAACTCCTCCAGAATGTACACTGACTCCCAGTTTACAAAGCACATTTGTATCTATCATTGCACTGGAGTTTCATACCAATTAGGGGCAGGGAACGGGACTGTGATCCCATTGCACAGACGGGGAAATCGAGGATCAGGTGGATAAAATTACTTGTTAGTGAATGAGCCAGAACTAGGATCCAGATCTCCTGACTCCTGTTTTCCCCCCTAAGAAGAATCATAGGAAAATAATATGCAGAATAATATCCATGAACAATGGAAAGGCAAAGAAAACCCGCAAAAAAAGAAACTGGACATTTTGTGATTATAATGACCAAGCTTGGCCCCAAAGAAGAGATAGTAGAATGCACCTCCCTCCCTCCCTTTCTTACAGAAGTGGGGGACCACAGATGGGAAATGTTGCATATCCTGTCAGACTTGATAGATGTCCTGGCCGATCTTCTGGGACTCCTTCTCCCCACCCTTTTATATTTCTACTCTTTGGTTACAGCACAATGTCTGACACATAGTAGGTGCCTAATAAATGTTGATTGATTTATTGATAGATCAGTAATGGGGATTGAAGAGTGAAAAGAATATATTGGGAGTGAAATAAAAACAAAAGATATCAATGACATTTTCTAAAAATGTAGAGTCATAAAGCTGGAAGAAATCTTAGAAATTACTAGGCCACCCTGCCATCTTACAGGGGGAGAGCAGACTAAGATCCTCAGGAGGAAGAGACTGGCTGAAGGTTGATGGCTAAACTGGGACCTGTACTGCCCCTCTCCTACACTAGGCTCCAACAGGGCATCCCATGGGGTTTGATCCCCTCAAGTGTCTGCTCAGTATGGAATCCCTTCCTCCCATTCCCTCCACCTAACTAGATTCTCCAGTCCTTGAAGACTGAGCTGAAGCCCCCATGGTCCATCATGAAGCCCCCTTCATTCCCCCAGCCCATCATGACCTCTCTCTTCTCTGAAGCCATAAAACATTACAGAACTCTTCATCACATGATGCCTTATGCTGCAACCTAACTGTTTTCAGTACCTACATCTCCTCTTCCCAACTAGATTATATGGGCAGGGAATATTACTTATACTTCTTTTGTTTTGCTGGTGTATCTTTTATCTCATTGGTTTGTATGCTCTTTCCACTAATGCATTCTTGTCTCCTGTGATTCTTGCCCATGCTTTTCCATAAATCCCCCAAAGAGTTCCTACCCATCATATGAGATGCTTTGTTGGATTATTTTAATATCTTAGGAGTTTCATATAGTACTTGGGTTGTCCATCTGCAGTCTCATTACATGACCAGTTAACCCACTTCCTTTCTGCATGTCTTACAAGTCCTTAGAAATGTCTAACATGCCATTTCCAATCACTGAGGAAATGTTCTACCCTTATTTTACCTGCCCTATGTCTCTGAATTTTCCTTTGGGTAACTTGCATTTGAAGTCTTCCATGATCACAGTGATGCATAATTTGCAGCCATATAGCATCACCAGGGGATTATTGGATCTTAAAGAGATGTAGGGTTTTTTTGGAACTTAATTTTAAGAAAAATTTTTGTTATTTTGAACTTGGATAATATCAAGCAATATGATTTTCCATATATAAAGAAGAACAGAAAAAGAGGATTATATATGAATGATATATGAATTATATATATATATTCATATATAAATATGAATCTCTATTATATACAGTTTGATTCGTTAAAGTATAATGATCTAACATGTTAGTTCCAAAGCTGTCCAGTCTGTGATTCCCTCTGAACTTTTCCTTGTTTCTCTTCTGTGCATCTTTTAATGTTTCATTGACGATTTCTTCTTTTCCTCTTGTTTTTGCCATCATCATCACCACTCCTCCTCTTCTTCTTTTCCAAATCCTTTCCTTGTAACAAACAATTATAGTAAAGCAAAACAAATTCACCCACTGGTCCTATCTGAGAATGGCTATGTATCATTGTGTACTTCTATCCATCACCTCTTAGTCGAAGAGGTAGTAAGAGACGAGTTCAGGTAACAGTAGGTGGCACAGTGGATAGAGTGCGGGGCCTGGAGTCAGGAAGATCTGAGTTCAAATTCAGCCTCAGACACTAGCTGTGTGATCCTGGGCAATTCACTCAACCCTGTTTGCCTCAGTTTCCTCATCTGTCAAATGAGCTGAAGAAGGAAATGGCAAACCACTCCAGAAAACCCCAAATGGGGTCACCAAGAGTTGGACATGACAGAAAACAAACAACAATAACAACAAAAACATTTTGGTTTAATTGAGAGTGATGAGCACTTTCCCAAAGGTGTTATAAATTAATCTCCTGATCCTATTCAACAAGGGCCCAGATCATCATCTGTGTCCATAAGTAGCACCTGTCTGAGACATATGTTGATGAACTAACTTCATGGGCAACCCTTCCAGCTGCATGTCAGGGTCTAGATGATATGCACTTTTCATCCACTTCAGTTTCCAATGTGGATGGTTAAACTGAACTTTTTCATATTGAGGTGTATTTCAGGGAGGAGGTTTAGTCTTGTCCAGGAACTAGGTATAAGGAGTACAATACACTAATATTGCAAATTTAATGCTATAAAATGGAACATTTGGAGAATCCGGTTTTCAATACAATTCAAGCTCCCCGAGGGTAGGAACTGCCTCAGTTTTGCATTTGTATGGCAAGTACCTAGCCCAGTATCTGACAGATGGTAAGTACTTAATTTTTGTTGGTTAAGTGACTGACCAATCCTCCTTTGTTTGGACTCTGCCTAGGGTATCTTCCTAGGTGCTGGCAAACATCTTAGGTAAACAAATCTCCCCACTTGACACCTTGCTTGATGTCAATATTCATTGGAGCTCTGGACCAAGTTCTCTCGGTTCACATCTATCACCAGTGGTGTATTATATTAAAGTATACATGAGAGACACCTTGCCTCAGGAAAGTTTTCAGGCTTCATTTTGTTTTTAGTGAGGCAAAGGTGTTTTGTTTTTTGTTTGTTTTGTTTTTAAACAATGAAGGATAAATTTTTTAACAAATTACTTTCCTCAGTTTCATTTGTAAAATAAGGGAATTTGGCTGGATGAATTCTCCTCTCTGGTCCTTTATGACATCACAACAAATATTTATTAAGTGCCTACTGTGGTGGAGGAGAGATATAAAGTTTCAATGAGATAAGATGCCTGCCCTCACTGAGCTTACAGTCATGCTGATGACACAACCACAGGTCACTGTTATATGGGTCTACACAATAAAAATTATAGTGGCTCATTACTCAGTAGAAAAGTGGTACAAGAATACGAACAAACAATTCTGGAAAGAAAAATTGCAATGGGTTCATGACCACACTAAAGAATGCTCTAAATCACTAATAATAAGAGAAATGCAAATCTAAACAACCCTGAGGTTTCATCTTACACCCTGCAATTTGGAAAAGATGACAAAATATAAATAAATAAATAAATAACAACACTCAGTGTTGGAGGGGTTGTGGAAGGACAGGCACGCAAATGGATTATTGGTGGAGCTGTGAAATGGTACAACCATTCTGAAAAGAATTTGGAATTATGCAAATAAAAGGACTGAGATGTCCGTATCTTTTGAACCAGAGACTCCATTTACTGGACTTAAGGACACCATCTTTGAGACTTAATTAGACCAGAGGACGAAGGCTTAAACTCTAGTTTCTTGGTAGCATCCTCGATGCATATCCTTTCCATGCTGTTATTAAATAAACTTCTCTTTGTTAAATATTACAATTACAGCAGCTCATGCAGACCCTTGTTGGGAAGGTATCTCACACCTAATATCTCATTCTACTCTCCCTTGAGCAACTCAGTAAAATAGGCCTGGTTATTGTCTCCATTTCATAGATGAGGAAACAGAGGTTCAGAAAAGTTAAATTACATGGTCAACAGGCATCTGAGGCAGGATTCTTTCTGAGACAGCACTCAGTAAGTACATTAGAGAAATCCAAAGTGAAGTCCAAGGTGACATGAGGCAAACAGGAACTTCTTTGAACCGTTCTCTTCTTATCTGTAAAATAAGATCAATATCTCCCCTTCCCACTTCACAGGGGGTAGAGAGCTTGGCCCCCTGGGCCACCCAGCACCGCCCATCAGATGCCAGAGGTTCCAGAGGACAAGGCAGATGCCTGGGAAGCCGGCTCAAAGACCTCATTGTTACGTCTTCAGTGGGAGCTTTTACACCTTAGAAATCCACAACTGCTACAAATCCAGGCTTGGTTTATTGTTTGGTTGGTTGTCTAGACTTAAGAAAGTGAGGGATAAAATACTAATAATGCACATTAAGCTTAAAAATATGCCCTTTCCCAGATGCTCCAGCCCAACAGTCAACTGCTCTGAGCCCATCACAGGGGTCTCCAGGGGCAAACCAGAATTGAGGCGCTTTTCTCCACTGCCCCAGGCTGACTCTTGCTCCAATGTCACTGGTGTGTCCCCTTCCTAATGGTCATAGTTTTGGACCCTTCCAGGGCCCCAGCCATGGAGCCAACATAGTCACCAATAACAATCCCTCTGGTAAGATGGAGAACTACTAAGTATCATCATTTGCCTTGCCACAGGGTCCTAATGACCAGCATTATCATCTGCCCTGAAGCTTTGCCGTCCTGGCTTCCAGAGATTACCACTGACCCCTGAGCCTAGCCATCCATCCTGCTACCAAACCCTCAGGATAACCAGAAGAACCTTACCCTGAGCTGCAGCTGATTTCTCCTATGTGTGTTGACTCCCCTAATTAAAATGCAAACTCCAAGATCAGAGATTGTCTCCTTTTTCTCTTTGCATTCTTGATGCTTAGCACCATGTTTGGCAGGTAGTAAATACTCAATAAATGCTTTTCCTCTTCCACATGAAAGTGCTTTAAAAACCTTAATGTGCTACCCAAATGAATTGATTCACTCAAGAATAATTTATTAAGCATCTACCATGTGTAAAATAATATGCTGGGCACTGGGAAAATACTAAGATAATAAAGACATGTTTACCAAATCTATCAGGAGGCATGCCATGGGTCCAGATATAAAATGCTCAGCATTAACTACAGTGTAGCACAGAATATGATAAGAGGATGTGTGTGATCCTATAAACATAAAAGAAAAGAATGCAAGTTTTATAGTCAAAAAGCCCGGCTTCAAATCCTCCCTTTGCTATCTCCTAACTGTATGATCTTAGAGAATCATTTCCTTTCTCTGGGCCTCAGTCCCTCTTCAATAAATATTGATTAAGTGCCTACTATGTGCCAGGTACTGTGTCTAAGGTCCCTTTCAGATCTAAGGCCTATGTTCCTAGGACAATAAAAGAGGCCCAAAATGCTGAGCAATCAGAGGGAGGAAATGGGAAGGACTATTGTTCCTGAATGATTTAATAGAAGCAGAAATATTTTCCTAAATCTGGGGGTGCATCAGTCCAAGAGTGCATGCTAGAGGACTCCAGGGTCTGGGGAGTGGAGGGCAACTGAACCACTTTGATGATGTCTAAGGTTCTCCCATAACATGATTCCAAAGCCATTATTATCCTTTGACCCAAGGCTGGGAAGAGGAGCCAGGAAAGAGTCCACCGGGGTGTCTACCAGGGGCTCCTGGGAGCAGAGATGTGCCTGAGTTTGGGGACCAAACAGTCCCATCGATTTGCCTCTTCCAGGCTGCATCTCCCCCCTACCCTCACCCCCCAGCCCCTCCAGCATCATCCCTGCTGCGGGCTGGTTCAGGTAGCATTATTACCATGTGTGATACCTCCACCTAGTGGAGAACATGCCCAGAATGCCTCCAGGACTCACTGAGGACCAGGAGCCTCCCCAAAGCGTCAGGGACTGAGCTCCCAACACTGGAAAAGACAAAAGAAGGCAACTGACTAGTCCCTGCCCTCAGGAAGCTCAGCAGTCTATGTGGGGAGATGGGGCTCACACCAGTCAAACAGCCTAAGGATGCCACGAAAGGCTGAGTAATTAAGTTCTAGGAGTTACTGATCAAAGAATGAAATAAGCATTTCTGAACCCCCCACTGCTTTGTGCTAGACACTGTGCTTAATGCTGCACAAGTATTATTTCATTTGATCCTCTCAATGAAGGTGCTATTGTTATTCCTATTTTACAGATGGGGAAACTGAGACACAAACAATACCTCAGTTAAGTGGCTTGCCCAGGGTCATAAAGTCAGCAAGCATCTGAGGTTGGATTTGAACTCAGGTCTTCCTGACTCCAGGCCCAGTTCTCTATCCATTGCACCACTTACCCACCTGGCTCCTTCTGTAGAGGGAGAAATCCCAAGAAGGTTGGAGGACTGAGGTCATGGTGAAGTGGAGATTCAGAGTCGTGATAGAGAGGAGTGGGCAGAGTTCTGAAAGGTGAATCAAAAAACCTAGCCTGATGGCCTGAGTGTTCAAGGACAAAACATCTCCCCTCTCTCGGGAGTCAGCCTAGGCAGTGGAGGGCACTGGATTTGTAATCAGAGACCTAGATTCAGAAGCCAACACTAATGACCTGCCAGGCTTGTGCTAGCTCCAAATTTAGTCTCGTGGCCTCGGTTTCCTCTCCTAAATAATAAAAGAGGTATAAAAACACTCACATGACTTATCCCAGCCTATCCCAAGTCAAAGTTATTGCTTTCTTTGACATGATTATTGTGGTCATCATGTGAATTGTTCTTCTGCATTTTCCCTCTTTATCTGTTCATACAAGTCTTTCCATACTTCTCTGAATCTCTCATATTAGAACCTTGCAGTACTAAGTACGAGCTTATAAAATGTGTGAGCTCTGGAAAGGGAAAGGGTTGAACCAGATGACCTCTAAGTATCCTTCTAATCCTGTGACCTATATTCGAGTTCTGGCACTTAGAAAATTTCTCTAGGTCTTAGTTTGTTTCTCTGCAAAATGAGGGGGTTGCGGGTCCCCTCCAGACCTAAGATAACTTAAAGACTCATGGTCATATGGCTTCAAGAAAGAAATAGAAGAGGAACCATACCTTGAAGAATGAGTAGGGCTTAACAGACAGAGAGTGGTGGTAACAATGGGGGCAATGAACTATGAGAGAGAGAGTGTGAGGGGAGGGAGGATAATAAGAAGCCCTGCCCCCACTTCCCCAGGGGGTGGGAAGTGGGAGGGAACAAGCTTTTTTTTTTTCTTTTTTTTCCTTGAAAAATTCATTTATTTCCTTTTAGTTTTCAACATTCACTTGCACAAGATTTTGAGTATTAAATTTTCTCCCCTCCCACTCCCCCCCCAAGAGGGCACGTAATCTGATATAGACTCTACTTATACATTCATATTAAGCATATTTTCCCATTAGTCATGGTGTCAAGAACAATTAGAACTAATGGGAGGAACCAGTGGAATGAAGCAATAAAGCAAACAACAAAGGAAAAGAAGAGCAAATAGTATGCTTCCATCTGCATTCAGACTTCATAGTTCTTTCTCTGGATGTGGATAGCAATTTCCACTGTGAGTCTTTTGGAGTTGACTTGGATTTTTTCTTGCATTGCTGTGAAGAGTCAAGTTTATCAAAGTCAGTCATCAAGCAATGTAGCTGTTACTGTATACAATGTTCTCCTGGTTCTGTTCATTTCACTCTGCAGCAGTTCGTGTAAGTCTTTCCAGTTTTTTTTTCAAAATCTGCCTGCTCATCATTTTTTACAGCGCAATAGTATTCCATTAAATTCATATACCACAACTTGTTCAGCCATTCCCCAACTGATGGGCATCCCCTCAGTTTCCAATTCTTTGCCATCACAAAAAAAAAGCTGCTAGAAATATTTTTGTACACATGGGTCCTTTTCCTGTTTTTATGATCTCTTTGGGATAGAGACCTAGAAATGGTATTACTGGGTCAAAAAATATGCACAATTTTATAGCCCTTATTCCAAATTGATCTCCAAAATGGTTAGGTCATTCCACAACTCCACCAACAATGCATTCGTGGAGCAAGCATTTATGAAGCATCCACTAGGTGGCAGGCACTGTGAAGAAGGCTGGAGAGATGAGGCTGAGATCATAATGTGGAGAAGGAAGGAGTCCAAGGAAGCATCCTCAATCTTCCTTGGAAGCAAAGCCAAGCCACCATTTTTATTAGTTAGGCGAAGAGCACAATTGAGGAATCTAATAGGCAATCTTTTAAAAATATATTTTATTGATTCCTTTATTTTTTAATATCCCATTCATTTCTAGGTTGCCCTCCACCCCACAGTCTCTCCCTTTTAGAAAACACAGTTAAAGCAAAATGAACTGACTAGATAACTAAGGCTGACAGTGCATGCAACATTCTGCATCCATAGTCCCCCACTTCTCTAAGGAAAGGAAAGAGTCAGTTCTTTGAGAATGAAGACTAGTCATTGCAATTACTCAAGATTCCTTTTATTTTTCCAGTTTTAGTTACTAGAATGAGTGTTCTGGTTGTACATTATTGTAGCCATTGTGTGAGGTAGGTAAAGTTCTAATCTGATCCAGTAAGAAAGCCACCCTTTTCATTTGGTTCTCTCTCTTTCATCTCTCCAGAAGTTTGAAATGGCATGTGGTATAGCTCTTGCTCTTTCTTAGAGAGGTTTGTAGCTAAAACACTAGAATTTGAACAAAGAGACCTGGGTTCTAATCTTCCCTGAGATACTTATTGGCTGGGTGTTAATAAACAAGTCATGTGACCTCTCTGAGGCTCAGATTCTTCATTGGTACAATGAGGATAATGTCACTTGGTCTACTGTCTCATGGGACAGTAAGGGCAGCACTTGACAGATTTCAGAGCACTATAGAATTGTGAGCTGTGAGTACAGCTGTTGTGTGGTTTTTCCTTCATTCTCAAAGAGGACATGACATCAGGGAGGTGATGCCATGACTTGCAATTGAATTGGATTTGAGTGCGGGAGGGCTGTGCGAAGTCACCAGCCTCACTTTCTCCTCCAGAGCCATCTGGGTCCAGTGGCCAGATATAGATCAGGACAACTGGAAATGGCCCCACTTGCAGTGGGGGACCTTGGCCTTTTTAAGCTAAGGTCTTTTATAGGTCTCACTTTGACTGAGGCAACCAGTGATTAGGCCTGTTTAAGAAGTGAGTCAAGGGGTCGCCCCTTTAATAAAAAAAAAAAATCAAACTGGGAGGGGAAGATCCTCCGGGTTGCTGGTGAAAGAGAAACAATTACTATTTGCATTCATTCTGAGCCATCAGGGCCTAAAAAATCACCACTAAGTGGTGCTTGGGCAGGGACCTATTGTTGGCGAATCAATGAGAACTGAGTATAATGGATTTAATGCATGGTCTTTAAGAAAGAAATCTAGCCAGTAAACACTAAGACCCCTTCTCAGCCCACCACAGTCCAATGGAGTTTTCAGAGCCTGAGCAGACTGAAATGTGGGGTCTATGACACTGAAACAATTTGGCTGGATGGGTGGTCTGGGATGGTGGAGGGCTATAATGCCTTGGTACTCACTTTATCAACTGTGTCTGGGCCAAGAAACATGCTCTCATGTTGACTTTGAAAGAGAAATGCAGTTGAGAGCATGACAGGAAGAGACCTCTGGACACCAACCTGTGGAGAGGGAAAATCCTAGCCCCACCCCCACCCCCAGGCTACTGTTGGGGAGCCCACCATTGGGCAAGGGGAGAGCTGCACTGAGTTGGTCTAGGGAAGTCATTTGGGATGTAACTGCCCTCAGGGCTGGGGCAGAGATGAAACACTCTATCTAGTGGCTTACTATCTTAACTAAAGATCAGTTGTTTCTAAACTTCTGAAGGATGGTATAAGTGCCTTCGATTATCAGCGCTCTGGGGCAAAGCCCCATTGTCCCAACCCTAGTTACATCTCTGGGCTGTTAGGTTACGTTTACTTACCACCATAGCTGTAGAGTTCACAGGTAAACATAAAGTGGCTCTGGTGAAGCCACGAAGAGCCACGTGGACATTACTGGGTAATCTAGTTAATAAGCACCCACAGGGTGCTAGGCCTAGCAAAGAACATGTTAAACATGGCTAGCTTGTCTTCAAGGAGTTTTCTCATTTAAAATTTTTTTAAAAAAAGATTTAGTTGAACTCTGAGAAACTTTGGTCCAAAGAAACTTTGGCTCCAAATCACACACTTAAAAAAAAAAAAAACAAATCACAGACTTGAATTATGTAAGAGCTAGAAGAGACCTTGGAAATGATCACCTACCTACCCCACTCCCATTTTATAGGGGAGAAAACTGAGGCCCAGAGAGGAAGTGACTGATCTAAGATCACACACTTACTAAATGACAGAGACAAGATTCAAACCCAAGTCTTCCAGCTACCAGCCAACGATACTTTCTACTCCAATGCCCAGATGTGTCTAGTCCTTCCCCTTGGCACTCCTAGACCTCAATTTCTGAAAGCCCCCTAGGGGCAGAGGTTCTACAGCTTCCTTTATCTCAAGTAGAATATTTTTTTTTCTTTTTCGAGCTGGAAGGGAATTTAGAGATCATCGGGATCTCCTCATATCACTGATGGAGAAATGAAGACCAGGAGTGAAGTAAATCACCCAAGGTCACTGGGCGAGGCAGAGTAGAGCAAGGATGAGAATCCACGTCTCCCAATTCCCAGCTGAGGCTCCTTCCTTGGGTGTGAATGATGTTTATTGAGAACCTATGGGATTCCCAAGACTATGCTAGGAAAAGGCAAGGGTTACAAAGACTAGCTGGTCCCTTCAGACTTGCGGTCTAATTGAGAGATGATTAATGAACGTGAAACAGTGAAGATTTTTTGGACTGAGTTTGGCTGCTGGCTCTTCCACTAACTAGCGGAGACATTCTGGCCAAGTGACTTAAGTCCTCTGACAGGACTGGATTGGGGGGAGGGGGAAGGTAGGGCAGGGGTGTAGCTCAAGAAGGAATAAATGCCATAAGCAAAGACACAGTAGCAGAGATGAGCATGTTGGAAGGAGAAGCAAGCAGGGAGGGGGATTGCCTTGAAGAGAGATGAGTGCCCAGAATGGGGACCAGGGGAAGGGAGAATCAAAAGGACAGATTCCTTTAGATCAAGTAGAATATTTTTGTTTCTTTTTTGAGCTGGAAGGGAATTTAGAGGTCATCGGGATCTCTAGATCTAGAAAAAAGACTTTCATTGCAGGGTAAGGAGTCTGAACTTGACCCAGTAGGACACAGCGAGTCATGGTTGGTTTTGGATTGGGGAAGGACACGTGGAAAGCAGTGCTTTGGGAAAGAGTAAAGTGTAGGGTACGTGTACCCTGGCTTCCTGGAAAGTCCCTTCTCATGTCCTAGAAGTGATATAACAAGCGCTTTAATAACTGGGGTAGTCTTAAACTGTGAAAAAAAGGGTGTGCTCCCACGTAGTGTTCTAGCCAAGAAGGAGAGGAGGAGTTGTGGGACAGATGCCAGGAAGCCTGCCATAAGTCAAACCAATCCATTTCCAATCAGATGAGTTAAATGATGGCTGTACCAGGGGCTTGGGGGACAAAGACAAAACAAAAAACTGTCCTTGTCCTCAAAGAGGTTCTATTCTACTGGTACATCTCCTGCTCTCCAAGGAGATATTGAGAATGACTCCTCTCCCCTTCCTCCTAGTGGTTTCTCTGTGTCTAACCTAAGTCTATCTTGCTGTTCATTTGGTCTTCATTTACAAGGCTCAGAGAGAGGAAGGCAGTGGGTTTCAAGACACAGGATTTGCAGTTCAGAGGCATCCTCAGAATCTCTTTCTACTTAGAACCCTTTCATTGAAAATTAACTCACTTTAAATCAGGTAACCTCTGCTCTAGCCTTGGCCTTGTCTTTGACTCTCTGTATGGCCTTGGGTAATTCACTTCTCATCCTTGAGCCTCCCTTTCCCCATCTGCCAAATGGGGAGGTTGGATCAGATCAGATCTAAGAGTTGGTCCAGCCCCAACCCACATCATAGCATGGCAGCAAAAGATCTAGGCCTGGTGTCAGGAAGACCTGAGTTCAAATCTGATCTCAAATCCTTATTGGCTGTGTGAGTATGGGCAAGTCATTTAACCTCTGTTTACCTCAGTTTTCTCAACTATAAAATGGGGATAATAATAGCACCTACCTCCCAGGGCTGTGGCGAGGATCAAATGAGACGATATTCGAAAATGCTTTGTTAGCATAGTGCCTGGCACTTAGTAGGTGCTCTATAAATGCTTATTCCCTTCCTTTCCCCTTCCCCTTCCCCTATGTGACCAGGGGCAAGTCATTTAACTTCTCTTAGCCTTGGTTTGTTCATCTGTAAAATGGGGATAATAAGAGTGTCTATCTCACAGGGTTATTGTAAGGATGAAATGAAATAATACATGAAAAATACCCTATAAACCTTAAAGTATGCTACAAATATTGTTATTATTGTTATTATTATTATTATTATTAGTATTATTATTATTATAAGAAAGGAAGCCAATGGCAATGGATATCCCCCTTTCTTACCAACTGAGGCCATATCATACCCCATATAGTCACTCAAACCATAGACCTAGAGAGAGGAGTTAAGCTCAAGAGAACAGAGGCAGCTATCTACCTATGTGGGATGATTTGAGGGGCACCAGGTGAGATTTCCTCCACTAACCAACAATACCTCCTTCACTTTCTGTTATCATACCTAAAATTGTACCCTTCTTTTGGGCCAATCAAATATTTCCATCTTTTGGATTGCCCTCAGACAATGCAAAGATTTCTGGGATGGGTGGGCAGAAGGAGGGATTTCTGAAAGCTGGAAGAAACCTTGGGGATCATTTTGTCCAACACCATCTAGATTCCCAGGGAAGGAATCCTTGTGGTCTGGATTACCGTCCTGAGACAGGGAAGGAAACGGAAGCCCAGAGACAGGCTGTCTGATCCAGGACTTGAAGCCAGGTATCCTGATGCTCAGTCCAATGCAATCTATTCCAATTAACATTTATTAAATGCCTATTATGTGCTGGGCACTGTGCTAAGCACTGAGAATACAAAACAACAACCAAAAAAGCTCCCTCAAGGAGCTTACAATCTAACAGAGGGAAGAGGATTGGAGATACACATGAGAGGAGACAAGACAAGTGTGTGGGGGGAACCAGGGCACCTCCAGCAAGGGGTATCTTGCTCCATGGAGTTGAAACCAGACAGAACAGCAAATGCAGAGTGGAGTGAGTAAGAAGCCCAGTTTCTGCCCTCTATCAAGGAAGGCATTGGGAGCCCTCCAGTTGAGGGGAGAGGAGGTTGAGGGAGGGGGTATCAATCTAGGCTTGAGTTAGCAGTGTGCTCTTCCCTTTATACCCCCATCCAAGGCCTGAGGAAGAGGCCAAAGGATAGGAGCTGGACAGAAGACAGAAGGGATGTAGACTGTAGCAGTGAAAGGCAGGGCTGAGGGCCCATAACTAACTTTGCCAGTACCCCCAACTCCATTACATACTCTTTGAAACTGAACCAATGTTCTGTCAAAAACATCTTAGCTTGTCTCTAACTCTGCCCCTTCCTTCTTCCTCCCTTCATCTCCAGTTTTCCAGGGAAGATGGCCTCAGATTGGTTCCATTGTCATCACCTGAACACTGGTCTGAGACCATGAAGCGCCAACCATGTCACCAGTTCCATTGACCCTGAACACATTAGCCCTGGAAAGTGCTGGGAAGAGAATAGAGGAGCCCATCCCAATTTTGCCTACTTTACCATGTTGCCAAGGGCAGCCCCATCTAATGACTGCATTCCCTCTCTCCTTCTAACTCCAAATACAAGTCAGTATGATAGAAAACCTGTCTGTCAGTGGAAATGAGGAAGATACAAATGAAAACCACATTCAGATATCCCCAGGCCCAGTTCAACAGAATTCCCCAGAGAGGAGAGAAAGAACCTAGCCCAGAATTCATTAGCTTTGTCTTCAAACCACATCCAATATGGATTCCAAATGGATCTGGCCTTCAGATGAGGCCACGCGCTGTCTGCAAACAAAGACTGAAAATTAATGAACCCAGGTCCTAAACAAATGGATGGCTCCTTGCCCCCAGGCAATGACTGCACATTGGTTTTAATTGGTTAAGCATCCCATGTACGCAATCAAGGATCCGAGGCATGTGTTTCTATGCTGCCCTCAACTGAAACTGTCCTGGCAGTGGATGAGAGAGAACATGACTATATTCCAGACTTGGACCCACCCCTCAGGTCTTAAACTGGGCTTGTTATGCAACGACTCAGTGGTTAATTCATTCAATGAGGGCATTGTGCCTTTGGCCAGCTGGAGGGGACCTTGGCACAGGGGTGAGAAGCTCTTTTCTTGTTGGATCTCAGATCCAGACACTGGGGCGGAGGAAGGGGACTCCTGTCTATGAAGAGAGGCAGTACACAATGTGACTTGTGTCAGGCCCCCACCCCTCTAGAGACATTTCTGTTCTCAATGCTTTTCACTAAGCAATACCCCAGATCCACATTAAGGATGGAATGTTAGAAAGAGATACTTTGGTAGTTACCAATAGCAAACCCTCTTGTCAGATGGATTGGGGGCTTTCAAATCACAGAAAGCTAAAGCTGAAAGAGAATTTTCAGAAAGGATAATAGGTCTATACCTGAAAGGGACCTAAAAAGTTAACCTAGAGTGGTAACTAGGGCAGGCAATCACAGCTTTGTCCCAGGGTGATAAACTTTGGGGGAGAGGTACTCCCAGTACCTGCAATCTTCCAGTCATGTAAAAATAACTGAGCTTAACAATTATTTGGGGAGGGGGGAAGGAGTGGAATCAGACCTATAACTTCATTGGTTGAGGAACTCCTGAGTGAGGAAATTTCCTTTATCAATGCAGAGCAACCCCTGCTTGGAAATGTATGGTCTTAGTTGTCTGGGGCATGGAGAGCTTAAGTGACTCACCCTGCAAGGGTCACACAACCTATAGGTATCAGGAAGGGACCTGAGTCCAGTCTGTCCCGACTCCTGGATTTGTCCTCTATCCACTAAGCCAGGCTCCCATTTATGCCCAATTAGCAAGTCATCAATCGGTAAGTATTTATTAAGCATCTACCATGTACCAAGTACTGTTCTAGATGCAGGGAATATCATCAGGTAAAATAGGTAGCTACCATATGATGCTCTCTTCCTCCCCACTCCACCTCTTTTATACCCATTAATTCCTCCCCACCATCCCCTGAGACATATACATCCCAGCTCTCCATCTCAGTCATCAGATCCTCTCCAGGTAAATTGAGATCCTGTTTTATGACTCTTGCCCTGGGCATAAAAATGGCTAGTTATGGCTCTGATCCTGCTCCCTAATTTTACTGAGGAAACTGAGGCCCAGAAAGACTTACCCAAAGTCACATAGCAATTTAATGACAGAATTGGAACTATATGCCAAGTCTCCTGACTCTCAGTCCATGACTCTTGCTACTTTACCCCTCTGATTCCCAGGCCTTTACTACAGCCAAGATGGTTTCTTCATCATCATGACCAATAACACGCATATAATACTGTATATAGGCATGCCAAGAGTTTTACACATATGACGTCATAAGGAAGCTCAGACCCTGTGGTACCAAGATGACCAATTGACCAAAGACTTTTTTGAGCATCTACTATTTCCAAGGCTCTATGCTAGGTGTGAGGGATAAAGAGATAAAATTAGTTCTGAAAGCGGCCCGCTCCCCCCCTCCACTTCCCAGGAAACGGGTGGCATGACGTGATTCACAGAAGGGTGTAATGGCATCTAGGGATCTGGGATCTCTGGAGCTGTCTGGACCCAGAGGTCAGGTTGCTAACGAAGCCAGTGCCAGGCCCCCACAGCAGGAATTCCAGCTCCTACAACCTCGAAAGCAGAGAATGCTACTGAAGGCCTGGAGAAGGTCAATGTCATCTATTTATTCCCAAAGGTTGAATGGGCTGGGCTTGTGCCCAGCTGGACCATACATTATCAGGCTCTGTGGGTGAGACAACAAAATGCCCAGGGAGACTAAAAGAATGCCCGCTGAGAAATGCCGACCTGAAGCTCCAGCTCCTCCCCAAATAGTTCTCTTAGAAGCACTGACTATAGGCAAAATGGTGACACTGGCAAAGTTTGTTTTCAGGGCTTTGCCACCCCTCTGCCTATTTTTGACATCTAGATCCCAGGCCCTGCTTATGCCCACCCCCTCCTGGCACCATGATAACAATAATAATGCTATATATTCCTATAGCACTTTATGGTTACAAAGTACGTCATGTCCATTATTTTCTTTGATCCCTACAGCAAGTCTGGGAGCCAAGGAGAACGAGAATTATTAAACCCCATTATGGAGGACAATACCAACAGCATTACTATCGGTGTGGTAGCTCCATGTTTCATTCACTTTACAGAGAGTTCTAGCATGGGACAATGGAAAGGATGCTGGATACTACTTTACACCTCTGGGCAGGCCTCTTAAACACTCTGGGCCTCAGTTTCCTCGTCTATAAAAGAGGTTGAACCAGATGGTTTTGAAGGTGCCTCCCAGTTCGAAGTTTAGAATCTTATGCTCTAGAGGTACTACACAGGATGGCTGGAGGATATAACATAACCACATAACAAACCACTCACACTTGGTCTCCAAGGCAGAAACCTCTAGCCCTCTCCCCTACTAAAAAAGAAAAAAAAGCCTTGGTCAGTGAGAGGACTAGAGGGTCATTCAGCCCTGGGTCACTGAGCCCCTCGTGTTTGGCACTGCTCACTGTGAACCCCAAACTTGGGAATACTAGAGTCACATGGTTGATACAGTTGTCTCCTAATCCTGTGCATTCTTGAAATAAATATCACCTCAAACTACAACTCTGACTGCCTTATGCTTCCTTCAACCTTCAGACTAGAGATAAACCTACAAATGGATGGACCAGCACATCCATTTTATAGATGAGGCAACTGAGGCTCAGAGAGCTAAGGGACTTACCTAAGGTCACAGAGCTACTGTATTTAATGACAGAACTTGGATTCAAAACCAGGTCTCCTGACTTAAAATCCAGCCCTCTTTCTAAGGTGATATATGGTCTCTGAATAGGCCTGCTTCCTTCTAACACCAACTCATTCTCAGAACCTAAAACCACACAAACACAAAGCTTTCCTGTACCCCATCCTTCAGGGCTTTCTTTTCCTACCAGTCAAAGTAACTGATAGACTCATGAGCCCTGGGAAGACAGGCAGTTTAATTGGGGAGGGGAGTGGCGGGGAATGGGGAAGGGGGAACAACATTCTAGAAGATGACTCAGAAAGATGCAAGAAAAGCTGCTAAAATGCTCTTAGCCTTTGACCCAAGGAGTCCATTCCTGGGACTTTTCCCCAAGGAGGTTATTGTCATCAAGAAAGGAGCCACATGTCAAAAATGTTCACTGTAGCTTTCTTGGTGACAGCAAGAAGCTGGGAAGAAACTACTTCCCGATGACTGGGTCATGACTGAACAAATTGTGGTCTATGAATGTAACAATATTATTGTACTGGATGGACTGATAAATATGAAGAATTTAGAGAAATATGGAAAGGGTTGGAAAAGCTCATGCAGAATAAAGAAAGCAAAGCAAAAAGAAAATCTATATTTTATTATCCTATATATACATAGAGAGAGACAAAGACAGAGAGACAGAGAGGAAGGGAGAGAGAAAGGAAGAGAAAGAGAGAGAGAGAGAGAGAGAGAGGGAGAGAGGAGGAAGAGGAGGAGGAGGAGAAGGAGAAGGGGAGAAAGGGAAGAGGAGAGAAAGAAAGGAAAGAAGAGAGAGAGAGAGAGAGAGAGAGAGAGAGAGAGAGAGAGAGAGAGAGAGAGAAGGGAGAGGGGGAATACATTTTGTGTGTTTTGGGGGATGGGAAGTTTTGGTATTTATTGGTATAACTAACCCATGTCCCAGAACCTCAAGCTACAGGCTGGCCTGGGTTCCACCTTTAGCTCATGTTCCCATTCAGGGTTTCCCTGGAAATGCAGAATTTGGTTCATGTCCCTGAGTCTTCTATTATAAGCACTCAGGATAATGATATACCTTGAACACAGGAAAGACTTGACTTTACCCTACAAAAAGCACAAACTGCTAAGAAGTCATACCCAACCCCAAAAGCCGTCAAGACAACCCTTCAGTGAGTCCTACTTCCCCAGGGACCGATGTTGTCCTCTAAACTTAGAGGTAGTTATGTGGTACAGTGGATAGAACCCTAGACTTGGAGTGAGGACAGAACAGAGTTCAAATCTAGCCTCAAACACTTGACTGTAGAGCAGGTCACATAATCTCTGATTGCCTCAATTTCCTCGAATGTAAAATGAGGATCACAACATCTATCTCCCTGGGTTTTTGTGAGGATCAAATGAGATCACATTTATAATGTGCTTAGTAGTTCTTGGTACATAGTAGGTGCTTAATAAATGTTTGTTCCCTCTTCCTTCCACCATCCTATAAGAAAGGTGCCCCCAACAAGGAAACATATTTGCTAAAAAGTAAATCCTTCTGCCTCCCCCCACCCTTAAAACCACAACCCACAGCAGCAGCAAAGGGCAACCCCTGGGGTGTTCCTTGTGAACCGTAGCTTTGTTCCGTCCTGGGGGTCTGTCTCTGGGGTCATATTGTTGCTCCTGTCTGGGAGTCTTGGTTCAAACACTTGAATAGGACTTCTCTTTTCTCCTCTCTACAGGATGCAGGGTCTAAGAACTTCCCCACTGCCTCACTCCTCCTCCAGGCACTCCCTCCTTCCTTCCTTGACCCCTGCCTTCCACAGCAGCCATCTCTGGGGCCCAGAGACAATGTGGAGAGGGGTATGCAGGGCAGTCCACTCTCCTTCTCCAGCCTCCCAGGGCTGCTTTCTGTGTGCAGCCCCTTTCTCAGCTCTGGCCTGACCAAGCTCAGCTCTCTCAGCTCTGGTCTTTCCAACAGAGTTATTTGTTCCCTCTAAAATGTCTTGATTTATAATACCATGATTTAGCCAATCATTCTTAATGGTGTCCACGGGCCAACAAGTCCCCAGTACAAGCAGATTCATTCATACTGTATTAAGGAGATATCATCAATCATTCCACTGGTGGTGTTAATGGTCACAGAAGCATGCTCGAGCCAGTTCGTACTACTTAGGAGAGCAGATTGTAGAATTTTCAGTGGGAGCACTGGAAATTGGCAAATGTAAAAATCAGGTATTGATTTTTTATTTTTTGCTGATTGGTCAGATTTTTTTAAGTGATGGAAAAAAGTTTAATAATGCATATAAAACTTAGAAGTGAGTTGTGCATACATTCCTACCCCCCAAGACAGCTGATTGTTAAACATTTACCATCATATCCCTGAAGGTATGTATTCATACCTTATATAAGGAGATCTCTTCAAAACCAGAATAAATGTTTCATCCTCAAGTCCATTACCTTGGGGAACAGTCTGTTGGTTCAAAATAAAATGTATTAATACGTTTAAGACAAAAATTAATTGGCTCCAGGCATTAATCTTTGGCCTTGTGCTGCTCAACATTTTTATCAAGGACTTGGATAAAGGCACTGAAGATATTCTTGTCAAATTCACAAGGTAAAAAGTTTAGAAGGGTGGCTAACCTGTTGGATAGTAGAATTATGAACCAAAAAGATCTAAACTGATTTAAGTGGTGACCCAAATCTAATTAGATAAAATTTAACAGGGATAAATGTAAAGTTCTACTTTTGGATTTTTAAAAAAATAACTTTATAGGTACAGGATGATGAAAGTATGGGCAGATAACTGTGTGGGGGAAAGATGAGGAAGCTCTCAGATGGCAAGCTCAATTCTAGTCAATAGTGTCCCATTGCTGGCCAAAGACCTAATGCTCTTTGAGCAGCCAAGCAGCCAGAACAAGAGAAAGGATGTTCCAGTTCATGTCTGTTCTGGTCAGATCTGGTGTTCTGTACTCAGGCCTGGGTGTCCTGGCCAAAGGAGGCCTGGGCCTCCAGGGACCCAGAGAAGGATGCTGAAGGACCAGAGGTCAGGCCATGGCAGGTTAGGGATGGGTTAGTTTAGAGAAGGGAAGACTGAGGGGAAATGAAGGCTGTTTTCAAGTACTTGGAGGAGGGGCTAGATTTCTTCTACTTGTCCCCAAAGGGCAGAATCAGGAGCAATAGTCAAACATTGAGGAGAGAGAAATTTCAGCCCATGTAAAGAAAAACTGCTTTACATTAAGTTAAGCCTACTAGTAAAGTGGCTGGTGACATCTCCTTGATGGGCTTGAATGAGTATCCTTGCTTTGGGTACTTGTTGGCCCATTGATAACACACTGAAAAGGAAGGAAGGAAGGAGGAAAGAAGGAAGGGAGGGAGGGAGGAAGGGAGGAAGGAAAGAAGGAAGAAGGAAGGAAGGGAGGAAGGGAGGGAGAGAGGGAGGAAGGACCTACTATGTGCCGGGCACTATGCTAAGCACTTTACAAATATTATCTCAGTTGATCATCACAACAACTCTGTGCAAGAGGTGCTATTATTATTCCCACTTTATAGCTGAGAAAACTGAGACAGAGGTTAAGTGGTTTGACAGGGTCATACAGCTATTGAGTTTCTGAAGTTGGATTTGAACTCAGGTCTTCCTAACTACAAGCCCAGCATTCCATACATTGCACCACCTAGTTGCCATGCCATGGTTGACCTATGGCTACTGTAAATCAAGACATTTTAACAACTGAAGCTGTTCAAAAGTTGACTAGGTTGTCTTAGAAGATAAGGGAGGTCTTCAAACAGGGAATCAATGGCCACTTGTTAGCAAGGCTATAGATGGTATTCTTGGTCAAATACAACACAACCTCAAATGTCTTCGAGGTCCCTTTCCACCCTGAGATTTTGTGATTTGGCGATCACTCTATCATTATGGTGATTACTAGCACACTCATGAATGATACACCATTGTGCGATGCCATCAGAGGTCAAAGCTGGTCAGCATCTCAGAACTGCCACTGAACCCCAGCTCTGACTCTGCAGAGATTTCCATGGAGCAAGTCCCTTCCTCTCTAGGCTTCATTTCCTCATTTGAAACATATGAGCATTGGACTATTTGATCTCTAGGGCCCTCCCCCCTAGCTCTACCTCAGTTTACAGCTCATGAAAAGGATGGTCCAAGAAGACTGAGTGATTCACCCAACATCATACAGCACTGCTTTTCCCCCCACATGCCATGCTGACTTTCAGGGGGAACTTTCCCAATGGTATTAGATGTCAATAGCAATTTCAAAGAAATGAGTTTCTAATTGTGAAATTTTAATTATCATAGCAGGCATAAAGGGGATGCTATTTTAGGAAGGAGACCTTCAGGGCCCCTCAAATTCCACTGTGTGTATATGTGTCTACATATATACTGCTTGCATACCTAGATCCATAGAATTCAGGACTAGAAAAGTAGTCAGAATCATCTATTCCAGGGGTTCTCAACCTTTTCTGTGACTTGGATCCCTCTGTCAGGCAATCTGATGAAGCCTGTGGACCCCTTTTCAGAATAAAGTTTTTAAATGCATAAAATAAAATACAGAGAATTACACAGGGCACCAAACATACTGAAATACAGTTACCAAACATTTTTAAAAGCATGTTCACACATGCCAGGTTAAGAACCAGCTCATTTTTTAGGAATGGAAAGTGAGGTTCAGTGAAGAAGACACATTTAATTGAACAGCATGGAAAGAATTGATGGGAATGGTTTCCTCACTGCCACACGGGGTCTAGCTTCTCATATAGGTTATCATTCCGTGGGCAACAAGAAGCCGAGCTGGGATTCAAATCGAGTCAGTCCATAAACATTTATCAAACACCTACTATATGCTAAGTTCTGGGGGTATAAGGAAAGTCGGTCTGTGCTCTCAAAAAGCTCACAGTCTAATGGGGGAAACAACATGAAGACGGCTCTGTACAAACCGGGTAACAGACAGGCTATACTGGAGATGATCAGCAGAGGAAAGGCATCAGCGTTAAGGTGATCAGGGGAAGCTTCTTGTAAAAGGTGGGATTTTAGCTGGGACTCTTAGGAAACCAAAAGGCAAAGATGAGGAGAGAGTATTTCAGACACGGAGCAGAGCCAGTCAAAATCCCCAGAGACTGGAGATGGAGTGTCATCCCAATCTAGGGCTGTTGTCCCTGCCCCAGGATGTAAGCCTGCTCACTGACTTTCTGTCCACCAACCTTCTTGCAGAAATATTTTGATCTCATCCAAAATCAGCCATGAAATTGCCAAGAGAGGCCACAAAGCCTACCCAGCTCTACCCCATGGGGCTGTCAATCTTTCCCTGAATGCACAGCCAGCAATCTGATGCCACAGCTTTGTTGCAGAAGGAAAGGCTCCAACCACCAAAGAATAATTGAAACCTACGACTCCTGTACCTCAGCAGAAGAAACGAACCTTGTACAGCATGTTCCCTATGGTGATGGGGACACTCATGGTGATGCTGCCCCCTCACTCCTGCAGAGCTTTAATTGTTTATTTAACCAGGGAGAGCTTAAATTTTTGCTGCTCAATTTTTCCCAAGCATTGCTTGGTAAACAACTTGGCCATGGGCACAAAACAAACTGGAGCTGTATGTGCCCCTGACATGTGAAAGGATCTCAGCTGGACAGCAAAGAAGACACCAAACAAAAGGTGCCATGCGTAGGCTAATGCCAGGAAAGGACACTGGCTCCTGGTGCCCAGCAGTGAAAAAAGAACACTTTATTACCTGCTCCCTGGCAATCCCTATTACCCTCCCTGCCCCAGCCTCAAGGCAGATGCTGTTGCTTCTGCTACTGATGCCAATTCTTAAAATGTCAGAGCTCAGAGAAAGGAACCTTAGAGCTCAGAGCCAGAAGGGGCCTTAGAACGTGGAGTGTGAGAGCAGGAAGGGGCCTCAGAACACAGAGTGTCCTTAGAACATGGAAGGGACATTAGGCATGAGACGGTCAGACCTGTTAGGAACCTTGGGGTCAACAAATATGATACGATTTGGCAGAGGCAGAAGGGAAGGCATGAAGGGGTGACTTGGGTGACTTGTGCGTCACACAGGCAGGACGAGCATCCACGTCCCTAGTCCCCTAGTCCAGGTGCTGTTTCTGTTCCATAGCTGCCTATCACATGTTCCAAAGACAGCACAGAGGCTGGTAGTGACCATCAAATTCTGCTTCCTGTCGAAAGGCTGGTGAGATTTGTCCTGGTGACTTTGTTGCAGCAGATTTGCACAATAAAGGCAGTGTGGAACAGGGACAGCCACCCAATGGCCCTGCCAGCTTCATCTGGCCCATCTGTTCTTGCCCTTTAGATGTATTTGCATACCAATCAGGGGGCATTATAGGAGCCCTGTTACCACACACTCCACACATTTTCTGTTTTGGTGAAGACAGACACCTGGCAAATTAACATGAGT
Organism: Vombatus ursinus; assembly: GCF_900497805.2. NCBI lineage: Eukaryota > Metazoa > Chordata > Mammalia > Diprotodontia > Vombatidae > Vombatus > Vombatus ursinus. The sequence continues at coordinate 39,857,628 of NW_020954551.1, forward strand.
TATAAGGAACTTTGTAATCCCAAATCAGTTAGTTGGCTTGGGCCAAAGGTCTTGAGAGTAACAGGGGAAAATCTGTCAAAAGAATAGATGTAATCTTAACCTGGTTGCAGAGTTATGCATTAACAACAGTCTTAGCTCTCCTTTGGCAGGGATGGGTTTAGCAGGGGCTACCTCCAGTAGACGGTAGCACAAAGCAGCAGATGAGTTGAATAGCAGATGATGAGAGGAGAGGACAGGTCTGGTCCTCTCCAACCACAGGAGGACAGACACCTGCACCTGTGTATGTGAAGCCCAGTAGAAAGCAGCATGATGCCACCGTCAGGAGTCATTGGTACCTACGTAGCATTAGAGGTATGACTAGCCCTGGCCACATGTCCCTATGTATGTGCTCAATGTGGGTGTTCCAAGGTCACATGCATTTCCTGTGTGAGTGTTTCTTCTCCCTATAGAAGAATATACTCCAAGTATACATGGAGAAATCTGTTTGTCAGTTACCTTGCTAGGCTATTGAATTAAATGTCTCTTGCCTTAAATTAATAAACCAATCAAACAAAAAACATCTATTGGGTGCTCACTTTGTACCAGATAATAAATGTGTCCCTTCTGGCTGTCTCATGAAACATAAACACTTTGATAGGCACTCATGAGCCATGGTTCTGAGTGGATGCTGATACATACCCACAAGATACCCCAACCTGAGAGCTCCTTTAGGCCCATATGTAAAAGAAGCAGGGAGGGCCTGCCCACTACACCTCTGAAATGTTCGGCCTAGGTTTCCTAACCTCTAAAAAAAGGGGTCGCATTGGATGATTAGCAAGGTCTCTTCCAGCCTAGCAGATACAGTCCTGAAAGAACTGTCACAAAGTGACTGGCCCATGGTCTCTCCCACAGCCAGCCAGAACCCAAGCCAAGAGGTGAACTCTGGTCTACTGTCCTTTCCAATGACACAGTGACCTCTGGAATGCTAAGGACCACAGCAGGCTCAACAAATGGATGCCAAAAGGACTTTCTAAAAGCAACAGCAATTTTAAAAAAATAACAACCTAACCCCCCCCCCAAAAAAAAAGAAAAAAAAAACTCAGCAGAGATTAAAATACCGGAGGGACAAAGGGGCTGGGCTGAGGATTCCTTCTGCCTCTGCATTCCACAAGGACAACCCCATAGGACTCGGCTTTATTTACTTTTCCCATGTTTAATGTTTGTCTACAAAGTTAACATTTCTAGCATACACTGTGGTGAGTTTGGAATTAATCAAAACAGACAAATTCAAGAGCAGTCATGCAAAGTTTGGGAACACAAGGATGAGAACCAGTGGGTTTCTCTGCCTTTTCTTTTTTGTTTGAGGCTGCAGGAGGAGAGAGGACCCCACGACGGGCAGTGTGGACTACATGACTTCAGGTGTCTCCTCCAAGTCTACAGTTTGGGAGAATGTTTGAAAGTAGTACCGACATACAATGGAAGAAGGGTCTTCCAGTGGGCGTCCTGGCTTTGCCTCCCCACTATCAGCCAAGGCTCCACTCTAAGAGATCTGTGCCCGCCTGGCCTTCCAACAGACCATTTTCATCCCTGCCCAGACCCCTTCACTCATTCTGCTCTCTTGACCCGAAATGCCTCTTCCTCACCTGTTGACCATTCTACACATCCTTCGAAATCCAGATTAACACTAGGCTGGCAGTCAAGAGAAATGTGCCAGAGTCCCATTTTTGCCATAAATTCATTATATGACCTTGGACAATCATTTCCCCTTCTGGGCCTCTGTAAAATGAGGACATCTGAATTTAATTCCATTCAAATTATCCGATGTTTATTAGATGACTGGGTCCTGAGGTCCCTTCCAACTCTGATGTTTGGTGGCTCTTTTGATTTGCCTTCCCTGAGTACTCTAACCAGTTCAGTTCTTTCTGTTCTCCTTCCTTCCTTCCTTTGAATTCCTACATTTACAACCTCTATTGCCTAATCAAGATTTTGCTTCCTTACTTTTTTTTCACGATCATGAGTTTTATCTACTCAATCACATTGGAAACTCTTCTAGCAGTCCTCTCACATTGCCACCTCCTTTACCTCTTAGCTGGACTGTGACAATAGTCTCTCAATTGGTTTTTCTGCTTCTCCCCAAAGTCTTCTCTGCATAGCCGCCAAAGTCATCTTACTAAGGCCACAGGTTGGAGCATGCTACTCCCTACTCAGAACCTTCAGGGGTACTATGGGGATGAAAGAAACAGAAAATATAAAAAAAACCTTGTTTAAAAAAACATCTCCAGGGGATCCTTATTGCCCCAAGAACAATGAGCCTGACATCTAAGGTCCTTCCCAATCTGAGCCCACACTAGCTTTCCAACATGATTTCATTCTTCCCTTTTATGTACTCTACTAGCCAGGCTCAGCTCATGTGAGCCCTCTACAGGAAGCCAACCCTCATTCTTCTGTATATTAAAGCCTTCCCCCCTCCAAATTATTTTGTATACATTTGTATTCACACATATCTACACATATATGTTATATATATATATATAATATATATATACACACATATGCATATGCATACTATCTCCTCTAGCTAGACTGTAAGCTCTTTGAGGGCAGATGCTTTTGTTTTTGTATCTCTAGCACCCAGTATGGTGCCTGAAATATAGCAGGTATTTAATAAATACTTAACAATTGGTCAAATGATGAAACTAGACTACTCACTTTCCTCCCAACTTGAAGCTGAGAGTGCCTGGAATGCAGTCTTCACAGTCACCTCTCAAAATCCTTATCTGCCATCAAGCCCAAGCTGGATGGCTACCGCTTTCATTAGGCATTTCAAGTTTTCCCAGATGTGAGTTCCTTTCTCCTTTCTCAGTTTTCCTCATCTGTAAAGTGGGGGCATTAACATGTACACTGCTTTCACCACAGGGTAGGGTAATACTGTGGTAAAAGCACTCAGTATAAATGTAAATGCTATATGAAAATAAAGGCAAATGGAGAAACAGAGAAAAGGTAGCAGGAGCTGAGATGTCAGTAGAGCATGAACTCCCCGGAGCAGGTGCAGGGTGGGCTAACCTGAGGGCCCCAGTAAAGGCTGCTTCCTTCACAGCCAGGGCTGTAGGCTGCACAGCATCAAGGCCACTCTCAACAGACATGCCGATCTGTCACTTCCCCAGGCTGGTACTGGAGCATGCAGCACAAATGAATCATTTCCCCTTCTTATCTCGTTTTGCTTTTCTGAAGCCAGAAGCCCCTGCTTAGCAGAGATGTGATAACCAACAGTGCCACTGAGAACACTGGCGTTATTCTTTGGGCGCCCAAAATAGCCAGCTATCAGCATAATGACCGTGTTTACGCACATTGAGGAGTTACAGGGCATTGGACCGTCCAGACGATGCCATTGGTCCTTCAGTGAAAGAGGGGAGAGGAGCACGCTGGGTCCAGAGATAACAGTTTCCATATTTATCAGACACCTGCCCCCCCACCAACAACAAGAATGATTGCTTCCATTTCTCTGGCACCGAGGGCTTTCCTCACAACCTCACTGTGAGGAAGTTGGGGGGAGTTTAATTATCCTCATTTTACAGAGGAGGAAACTGAGGTTAAGAGAGGAGACATGACCTTCCTCTAGAGATTCTGACCCAGGTCTCCTGACTGCAAGTCCAGAACTCTACTCATAGGGGGCAGCTAGGTGGCGCAGTGGATAGAGCACCGGCCCTGGATTCAGGAGGACCTGAGCTCAAATCCGGCCTCAGACACATAACACTTATTAGCTGTGTGACCTTGGGCAAGTCACTTAAACCCCGATTGCCCAAAAAAACCAAAACAGAACTCTACTCATGCATGGCACCACACTGCACCATGCTGCCTCATCTGTATTCCCCAGAGGGCACCTGGAGAAGTTGTGACTCAACCAAAGTCACCTGGGGGTAACTATAATGAATAATAATGGCCATTGTGAGGAACCAGGGAGATAGTGAATAATGCTAAAACAATGAATCTTAAGGTTTTGTAAGCCTTAAAATGTTACAGATGATGACTACTTTTATAATAATTGCTAGCATTTTGCACAGAGCTTCAAGTTTGTAAAGCACTTTACATATATTATTTCATTTGATGCTCGTTTTACAGATGAGGAAACAGGCTGAGAGAGTGACTGTCTCAGGGTCACACAGCTAATAAATAAGTATCTGAGACAAGATTCAGACTCAGGTCTTCTGGAGTCCAAGCCCAGTGCTCTATCCAATGGGCCACCCATTGCTGCTTCTCCTTTGGAGTTCTGCCCACTGGCTGCTCTTTTGACCTTCGGTTGGTCCTCAGCTTCAGTTTTCCAGAGACTTGGGCCAAACGGCCTCACTGACTCCCCATTAGATTGTAAGCTCCTTGAGGGCAGACTATTTTCTGCTTATCTTTGTATCCCAAGCATTTAGCATAGAGCTTGCTACACAGTAGGTGCTTATTAAATGCTTGCTGACTTGACTTGACTGAAAGAACATTGGTTTTACAAATATGGACCTTTGTTTCAGAGAGAAGCTCAGGGTCACAAAAAGCTATGAGTTGTAAAGTAATATACAAATATTTTTACAGATATATTATTAATGATATACATTTATATGGCACCTTGAGGTTTACGGCTTACCATTATAAGAGTAATAATAAAAACAATAATAAACAGCTGGTAGAGTAGTAAATAGAGTGCTGGCCTTGGAGCCAGGAAGATTGGAGCTCAAATCCTGCCTCAGACTGGCTTTGTGGCTCTGGGCAAGTCATTCAATTTCTCTCAACCTCAGTTTCCTCATCTGTAAATTGGGCATAATAATAGCACCGACCTCACGGGGCTGTAGCAAAGATCAAATCAAATAAAGATACGTGTGTGTGTCCAAATGAGGATATGTGTGGTGTGTGTGTCTTCGTAAACTCCAAGGCACTAAATAAATGTATATTATTAATACTATATCTGTAAAAATATCTGTATAGTACTTTACAACTTATAAAATATTTCATTTACAATAACTCTGTGAGAAAATAGTGCCAGTATTATTGTCCCCATTTCAAGGTTCTACTAATGAATTGAGGTCTTAGGACTCCGCGTCCAGCCTGCTTTGCGCTGCTGTGAGCCACCTGTCAGAGGGCAAATTGTTCTTCCCTGCTCTCTCCATTTCATTTGAGCATTTTGATCACGGCATCCAGTGTGACACAACCCTCACCAGCTGCCTATTCCCATTCTTGTACCTTCAGATACCCTCCTCTGCCCGGCTAATCTCATTCTCCCTCCCCCCTCTCCTTAAGCTGCTCTTCTGACCCCTGAGCTCCCTCCTGTGCTCAGTCTGTTTCTCTCTTGCCTTTCAGGATATCTGAATGGAAAAATAGAGGGATGTCATCCCAAAGAGATAGCGCGTAGTTCTTTGGCTTGTTTCAGAAAATATAAAAAGCTAGTTTTTCCATCATTCTCTCATTTGGAAATCTCTACTTACCAATGAAATATAATGTGACACAGTGAGCACAGATATTTGATCATGGAATCAAACAGATGTGAGTTCAAGTACTGCCTCTGATGTATACTTACTCTGGGACCACGGGCAAATCACTTGACCTCTCAGTGTTCCAACTTGCTAAGACTGTGAGTTAGGGAGAAGTGGCCAATCTGGGTGGGTCAAAGGAGTTTGTGACCAAGGAGTTTCCTGCCCCGACAGAATCACACATTTGGCCAAACCCCCAAACTAACCAGCGCTTGCATACGCAAATTAGCCCATGCTGTTCCTGATGATAAAGCAGAGGCTTTGCAAGGTCAAGAAGGGTCTTCAAAATTATCAAAGAAAGAATAATGATGGTTACTAGAGCTCTAGTTTTATGGCTAATTTAATGAATGCTAATCTTTGAAAGTTGGGCAGAGTCAAGTGGTATACAGCAGGAAAAGAGTGTAAAACCTGCAACCAAAAGAAACCTGGGCTTAAATCCCATCTCTGGCATTTCCTGGCTGTGCGGCAAGTCACTGACAACGTTCGCGGGAGGAATCCCTCCCCCAACCTTGGAATGTAGGTATGGCTGGACTTTCCAGGTGCTCCCTGGGGACACCAGGAAGGCTTCGCTACTTAGTCAATGCTTTCTGAGAGAATGCCCTTTGAGTTCATGGAGGGGTGGGGTCCGCGTGTTAAACAGTAAAGAAAGGCCTTCCAGCATATAGCAATGGCAGTTAGCTCCCTTTTCAACTTGGGGAGGGGGATGAATATATTTACATACTGCTTTAAGATTATACAAAATATAATAATAGGGAATAAGCATTTATATATCACCTATGTGCCAGACATTTTGCCAAGGGCTTTACAAATCCTCCACAACCCCAGGAGGTAGGTGCTGTTAGAGGCCCCTTTTTACATTTGAGGAAACTGAGGCAAACCAAGGTTAAGTGACTTGCCTAGGGTCACACAAGTGTCTGAAACCGAACCTGAATTCAGTTAATTCCAACTTCAGGCCCAGTGCTATAGCCACTGTGCCACCTAGCTGCTTCCTAAATAATAAATCATTAGTGAGTACAGAAGCATTTATTATTTTTTTGTTTGTTTGTTTTTTTAGTGAGGCAATCAGGGTTAAATGACTTGCCCAAGATCACCCAGCTAGTACGTGTCAAGTGTTTGGTCTGAGGCCGGATTTGAACTAAGGTCCTCCTGACTTCAGGGCCAGTGCTCTATCCACTATGCCACCTAGCTGCCCCAGAACCATTTATTAAATGCTTACTATGTGCCAAGCACAGGGCTAAGCACTTGGAATACAAATATAAACAAAAAGAAAGACAGCCCCTGCCCTCAAGGAGATTACTTACATCCAAAAAGGAGAAAGACAACAGGTAAAAGGTAGCTGGGGTGAGAGGGGGAGGGGTGTGAAAAATGTTCCCACTTGGAGTCACAGTGGAGAAATGGGGAGAGTCAGGAAGGAAGCCAACAGAAGAATGGGGGCTTTCCCAAAATGGAGGTTCTAGAAGGGATTCACGGGTTAGATAAGTGGGCACCATAGGGCTGGAGGGATCTTCCAGGGTGGGAAAGTTTAGAGCCAGAAGCAGAGGAGAGCTGAGTCTTGAAGGATGCTGCAGAAGCTGGGAATCAGAGGTGAGGAGGCAGAACATTCCAGGCATGGGGACAGCCTGGGAAAAGGCAGCGTCCTCTGTGAGGAACAGCATGGACATTGTAGGCAAATCATAGGGTCACTGTCCCTCTAACTGCCTGCTGAAGTTCTGACTCCCAGTTACAGGTGTGCTGGGGCACTTTCACATCCCTTTGAAGCCACAAGAGAGGAACCAGGTTAGCGTTGATTTTCTCCTCTGTAAAGTGGACGTGAGAAACCTTGCCCTACCTACATCATAAGGAGGAGATAAGAAAAGGACTCTGTAAACCCCCCATCTCTTTTTTACAGAGGCCAACTCTTACCAGAAGCCTGACACCCTATCCCAGGGCCAGCCTGATCAGTAGCACTCCCAGATTCACTGATATTCAGGAGCAGTGACAGACTCGTTAAGGAAAAGGCACCATCAATAGGAGACATGAATGAGAGTGACAGGGATTAAGCTCCCCAAGAAACGTCCCACCTTGTGATCATATTACTCAGTATCTCACCTGATCTCCCAGGCCTCATCAACTTGCCAGTACAGGCACCTGGCTGGCTTCACTTGGGGGCTCAGGAGGGAAACTAAAGCTGTCTCTTTCAGGAATGTAGCTCCCTGTCACCAGGGCAGTTACCTAATCCCAGCGCTCTTTGTTTTCTCCCATGTTCACAGACTGCACCCCCAACCCTGGCCAGCTGTTTTGCAAAGCGAGAGTTTTGCAAAGTTGTTTTGACAAGGGAGATTAGATGAGAGTGTAGCTGGACCGGTAGGAACCCATCCTCTGCTGATGGAAAAATAACAAACATATTCCACAGGGAAAGGATTCCCTGGGCAAGAGAAGGGGGATCAGACTGAGAGTCAGAAGAGAAGGGTCACAGAGGAAGATCCTAAAAGATATAAAGATACATAGATATAGATATATATGAGTATATACATACATACATACATATGTTCATATATATCTTTCAGAAGATACAGATACAAACATATATGTAGGTATATCTATATCTTCTAAAAGATATGCGTGTGCATTTATTAGGCTTCTATCCTCCTAGGCAGGAGTGGGGAACCTGTAGCCTCGAGGCCACATGTGACCCTCTAGGTCCTCAAGTGCAGCCCTTGGACAGAATTCAAACTTCATAGAACAAATCCCCTTCACATATGGCCCTCTAGGTCCTCAAGTGCTGCCCTTTGATGGAATTCAAACTTCATTCCCCAAAGGGAATTTGTTCTGTGAAGTTTGGATTCCGTCAAAGGGCAGCACTTGAGGACCTAGAGGGCCACGTGTGGCCTTGTGACTGCAGGTTCCCCACTCCTGTTAGAGTGTAGCATAGTGCTAGATATTTGCCACTCAGGCTAACACCTCATTCAGTTTCTCTTATTGCTAGCCTGGCCATTATAAGGCTTCTTACAATATCAGTCTTCCCGCCTCTGATTTGCCATCTCTTTGAGGGCTACAATACTATTTCTCTCTGTGTGTCTTTCTTGCTAGCTGTGTGACCCTGGGCAAGTCATTTAACTGTTTGCCTCAGTTTCCTCATATGTAAAAATGAGCTGGAGAAGGAAATGGCAAACCACTCTCTTTGCCAAGAAAATCCCATGGACAAAAGTGCATGGGGGTTGTGTAGAGTCAGACACAAGTGAACAACAACATAGGCTTATGAACCACGAATGAAATGATGTCTATAAGGACCCTTTTAGATCTTAAAGTGCTTTATAAATGTCAGTTGTTTTTATTAATAATAATCATTATTATTTTCTCCACTTAGCAGATAAGGAAAGTGAGGCTCAGATAGGTTATGTGACTTGCTTAGGGTTCTATGTTTTTATTAATGGTATTAATAATTTATTTTCATTATTTTTATTAATACATTAACCATGTATTAATGGTTCATCCCAAAACTTAAAGGATCATAGATTTGGAGCTAAGAGGGCCCTTAGAAGCTATCAAATCTCCCCTTCTTATTTTATAGATGGCAAAGTTGAAGCACAGACAGGAAAATGATTTTCTCAGGGTTGCAACACTAGCAAGTGTCTGAGGTTGGATTTGAACCTGCATCTTCTGACTTTGCACTGCTGATTTCCCACCTCCCCCACATCATACTTGCAACTATGGATCCCCAGCTTCCCAGTCCCAGTTTTCTGGTCCTATATTCATGATCCCCTCTAAACAAGCCAACCTCTCTCACTAGAGGTCATCCTTAACTATGAGGGATAAGTTTCCCACCTAGACTCTTCCTGCTCAAGTGTGTGTTTCTTGGTAAGGCTCACATCATCTGTTCTTCCTCTAACGTGTATAATGGATCCCTCCATGCCTAAGGCTCCCACCCAGTAGGGCCCAGTATAATACCATAGAGCTTGTGAGTAAACAGTTGGTGTGACCAATGAAATGTGTCCTGCCATTCTGCAGGCCCAGAGCTGTTTCTTACCTCAAACACGGATGGGCAACATGGTGGCATCACCATGAGATTTGGAATCAGGAGACAAGGTTTCAAAATCTGGCTCTCCATTTCCTACCTGTAGGACCTTGTCTTCTTAGGACTCTGACTCCCTGGGACTCAGTGTCTTCATGTGCAAAATCAAGAGGGAGGTCTAGAGTCCCTTCCAGTTCTAAATTCTATCTCCCTATACTCATTTTAAGCATCTAGAAGAAGCAGTTGAATCCCAAACCACATGTCCTCCCACCCCCACAAACTCTCATTTGATGGCCACAGCAGTGTGGGTCAGGAAAACCATTCTTTGACTCCCAACATTTACCACTTGAACAGAAAGCACTGGCAAATGCTGGGAGCTCAGCTAAGATCTGAGGCCTGGATTTTAGTTAAAGTTCTGTTGGGATTTCCCAGAGAATTGGCAAAAAAAAAAAAAATCCTCTTCAGAGGGCACAGGATGAGTAAGTTGAGAAGAGAAAGAAATGCTGTAAGGAAATTACCTTGAAAAGAAATCTTCTTAATGCTACTTTGGCTGACTTCATACCAAAGACAGGAAGAGCCTTGGATATGAACTTCAATCCATCCCCATACTGCTGCTAAGTGGATGTGCCTAGAGCAGGCATCAGTATGGTATTGCAGAGGCATAGGGAGGCCATGTCACAGGGTGAGACCTGTGCCTGAAGCTTGTCAGAATTCAGAAGTCATCCAGCTTAACCCATAGTTAATAAAAATGTTCTCTTTAACCTCCTAGTGTTCACTCAGTCATTCCTGAAGACCGAGCGATGGGGAACTTGCTAGCTTCTAAAGCAGTCTGTTCAACTTCTGTTTAAATCTAACTGTTAGGAGGGCAGCTAGGTGGCACCATAGTGCATAGAATGGGGTGGGGGGGAGTCAGGAAGACCTGAGTTCTACCCTGACCTCAAACACTAACTGTGTGTCCCTGGACAAGTCACTTAACCCTGTTTGCCTCAGTTTCCTCATCTGTAAAATGAGCTGAAGAAGGAAATGGCACACCAATACAGTATTTTTACCAAGAAAACCTCAAATGGGGTCACCAAGAGTTGGGAAAAATTGAAACAACTAAACAACAACAACTGTTAAGAAATTGTTGTTGTTTTCCTTAGAGTAAGCTTAAATCTGTCTCGCAATTTTTGCCCACAGTTCCTAGTTCTGTCTTCCAGGGCCAGACAGAACAAATCTGATCTCTCTCCCATGAGACTTGAAAATAACTCTCATTTTCCCTGGAGTCTTCTCCAGGGTAAACATCCCAAGTTCCTTCAATCTGTCTCCATATGCCATGAGCTCATCCTCAAAGCTCTGTTCCACACACTCTATGGCGCCCGGTGTTATCTAGCCAGGCCATCAGGGCCATCACGGCCCTCAATCTGAGCACGATTCCTTCCTCTCCTGCTGCTGCTGCAGATCCTAGGAGTTGGTGGTGGTTGTCGGGGGCGGGGGTGGCTGCCACGTCACATTGTTGATTCATATTGAGCTCTTGATATGCCAAAAACCAAGGCCTTTTTCCAGGTGGATAGGTATCTAGCCACATGTCCTCTATATTGTACTTGTGACGATTTCTAAAAATAATCTAAGTATAAGACTTTTCATTTATCCCTGTTACAGGTATATCATTATATCCAGGTGCACGTTTTAGTTTGTTGAGATCATTTTGTATCCTGACTATCATCTAGCTGGTTAGCCATCCCTCCTACCTTTGTATCATTTTCAAATCTGACACCTGTGCCTTTAGCCAAATAATGGATGAAACTGTTAATCAGCTTAGGGCCAAGCACAGACCCCTGGGACAGCCCACTAGAGACATCCTTCCAAAATGATATTAAACCATTCACGTTCATTCTTTGGGTCTGGAGATAACCAGTTCCATATCCATCTCATCCTCCTCCCATCTCACCCACATCTATGTCTTGTCCAAAAGGACAGCACCAAAGACTTGGTCAAAGGCTTTGCTAAAATCTCTGCAAACTCTGCCACCTCAAAAAGAGCTAGAAATATTCTGTCTACAGGATAACCCTCATCTCTCAATTTAGTAAGCCTGTCAGAAGAGGAAATGAGCTAAGTCTAGCATCAATCCATCAATTAACAAGCATTTATTAAGAACCTAGGAACCGTGAAAAGTGTTAGGGATATAAACAAGGAGAAACAGTCCTTTAATGGGGGAGATAATCTCTGTGTGTATGTAGGTGTGTGTGTATATATATAAATACATGTGTATACACACATATATACATATATACACATACCTACACACATATATGTACATACCTACATATATATATACACATGTACATACCTACATATATATACATATACATACCTGCATACATATATACATACCTACATACACATACATGTACATACCTACATACACACATGTGATAAATACAAATTAAATGGAAGGTAGCCTTAGAGAGGAAAGGACTAGCAGCTGCGGCAGGGGGCCAGGGGAGGGGGGGGACGGGGGGGGGGAGGTAGGGAGAGAACCAGGAAAGTCCTCCTGTCAGAGGTGGTCCTTGAGTGGAATCTTAGTACAATCTGTTCTTGCTGAAGCCATGGTGGCTCTGCATTCACTGCTTCCTGTTCCAATTGCTCACTAACCAGTTCCTTAAAAGTACATTTTAGAATTTTGTCAGGAATTAAAGTTGAATTTTCTTGCCTAGAGCTTGAAGACTCCATTCTCTTCCTGTGTTTTGAAAATTGGCTTGAAATCCTATGAATATATATGTATACACACACACATATAATGTATATACATGTGTGTATATGCACAGATATAATGCATATACATGTGTGTGTGCACATATATAATGTATATACATGTGTGTGTACATATATAGACATGTATAAGCATATATAATGTATATATACATATATGTAGAGAGTGAGGGGGAGGAGATGGGGAGAGAAGGAAGGAGGAGGAAGGAGAGAAGAAGGGAGGGAGACAGAGAGAAAGAGAGAGAGAAGGAAGAAGGAAAGGAGACAATAAGAAAGAGACAGTGAGAGAGGGGAAAGGAGGGGAGGGAGAGAAGAAAAAGAAGAGAAGAGAGGAGGAAGAGAAGGAGGAGGAGGAGGAGAAGAAGAAGAAGAAGAAGAAGAAGAAGAAGAAGAAGAAGAAGAAG
>NW_020954551.1:39870269-39877682 GCF_900497805.2 Vombatus ursinus
AGAAGAAGAAGAAGAAGAAGAAGAAGAAGAAGAAGAAGAAGAAGAAGAAAGAAGGAGAAGAAGAAGGAGAAGAAGATGAAGAAGAAAAAAGAAGAAGAAGAAGAAGAAGAAGAAGAAGAGAGAGCATATGAGAGCTGTTCTAGGCAAGGTTATGAAGCCCAATGCCATCATCAGCTTCATGACCTCGTTCCCCTCCTTGCAACCACTGAACTCCCAAATTATAGGCCACAACAGTGAAGAACATTCACACAGGGTAGCAAATAAGGTAATATATACTAATAGGTACTTAATCAATATCTGTTGAATGTTCTGTATCTGACCAGTCCCCAATACAGATTCTTCCTGAAACACGCCTGTTAGAAATCCTCATCAGAGGCAAGAATTTATTTTCAAAGCCTATATGTAACTCATTTGCCTTCAGAGGTGGTAGGGAAAACTTTCTTAGATATAGATAACAATCACAATCATACTTTCTGTTGATCTATGAGACCAATGTAGTTCACGGACATTATTGCAGAGTAAAAAAAAAATGATTTTTTCAAAGTGAGAAACTGAGAGAGAAGATAAGTAATGTCCCTGTGGTCATCACGTGCTGAGCCAGAAATGACAGAAATATGGTCTCTCAATGGGACTTGGCTGCTAAGCCAGCACACATCCAAATATCCTCTCTGAAAAAATGGTTCTCCAGCCTTGACTTGAAAACCTCCGGTTAGTGGAAGCCAGTCACTCCAAGGGTTGCTCATTCAACTTTCGGGGTAGCTCTAATTGTCTGTTAGGTTTTCTCAATAAACTAAATCTGCCTTTCCACAAATCTCATGCATTGCTCCGGATTTTGTCTTCCAGAACAAAACCAAACAAATCCCAAACCTCTTCAGTCCCTTGGATACTCAAGAATAACTATAATCCCTCCACTAAATCTTCTCTACTCTGTGACAAATCGTCCCAGTTATTTCAGCTGTTTCTGACATGGCATCCACCAGCTGTCCCCCATTATCTCACTGTTCTGTTGTGCGTATGCTCCATCTTGTCAGTATCTCTCCTGAAACGTGGCACTCAAAACTGAACACAGCTTTCTAGATGTGGTCTGAGCAAGGCAGAATGATCAACGACTTCATTATGAACATCATGCTTCTAGAAACACTCAAGGGCTGAGTTATGGGCCACCCTCTGCCTCTCTATGGATGGGAAGTGAGCTTGAATAAGTTAAATTGCCTCTCTGGGGTTCAGTTTTCTCATCTATAAAGTGAGAGGCTGTACCAGAGGCTGGACAAGGACCCTTCTAGCTCCACATTCTATAGAATGGATCAAATGAAAGGTGTTACAGAGTAGCACAGAGTCAGCCCTGAAGTCAAGAAGACCTGGGCTCAAGGCCCTCTTCTAACACTTGATGGCTATGTGACACTGAGCATGGCCTATCAATAGCCTATTGTATGGCCATGCCACACTGCTGATCCATATTGAACTTGCATTCTCCTGAAACTCCCCACATTTTTCCTGGAAAATTGTTGTCTAGTTATACCTCTAACATCCTACCGGTACATTTGATTTCTTGAGTCCAGCTTTACATTGACCCCTATTCAATTTCATTCTATTCAATTTGGCCCATCTTTCCAGCCTTCCAGAAACCTGATCCTCTCATCTAATGGATGAGAATGAGAACTGAATCTCAAAGGACCCCCAACCTCCCCACTCACGCTCAATCCGCTAGGACAAGTATTTACAAAACTGTTCTCCACAGAGGAATTCAAGGCAGCCGGGTGGCACAGTGGTCTTGGGAGTCAAGAAGCCCTGAATGCAAATTCCACCTCAAAGCTTTACCAGTGGTGTGGTCCTGGGTAAGTCACTTAACTTCTGTAAGACACAGTTTCCTCATTTTATCAAATGTGGATAATAATGACACCTTTCTCAAAGGGTTGTTGTGAAGATCAAATAAGGTAACATACGTAGAGCACTTAGCAAACCTTGACGTGTGATATAAATGGGAGGTCCCCACGTGAGGATTCTCCAGGCCAGAATTGTCAGGAGTAAGAGCGATAGTAATAACTCCCTTTAAAACGTAAATGCACTTTCTTTGTAATGACCCATTTTTTCAGATCAGGAAGCTGAGACCCACAGGGGTTCATTGGCACAGCTCATGGACATCCAGAGCCAGGCTCTAGCCTGGGTCTCTCCTGCTTCCAGGTCCAGTATTTTTCCCACTACTCCATGATTCAGGGAAAGAGAGACTACTAAATAGGGGTTAATGACAAATCTTATGATTGGAGCAGAATCAGGAAGGTGCAGTTTATGGTCTAGGGAAATGAAATGTTTAGGAACATGTCCTCATTCTCTTTGTTTTAATTCTTCATGCTCAGTCTCCCCTCTTCTATGTTTCTGAAGTGGGTTTTGTTTTTGTTTTTACTTGCTGGGTCATTTAATTATATATCTAACTGCTTTGGCTTCTTGGGTTGAATTAAATTTGACCTTTGTTAAGAAGAGTCAAACTGTCTCTAGCCTTAACCCAAATAAAGGGGACTGAGAGAGAGTCTTAGGAAGAGTAAAAACCTTACAAGAAACACCCAAGGGGTGAGCTGTGGGCCACCCTCTGCCTCTTTGTGGATTGAACAAGTTAAATTGATTCTCTGGGGCTCAGCTTTCTCATCTATAAAGTGAGAAGTTGTACCAGATGATGGACAAGGACCCTTCTAGCTCCACGCTCCATGGAACGAATCAAATGAAAGGGGTTATGGAAGTACAGAGTCAGTCATGAAGTCAAGAAGACCTGGGTTCAAGGCCCTCTTCTAACACATGCTAGCTATGTGACACTGAGCAAGCCAATAATCCTGCAGTGTCCCAGGCAACTTTGTTTCTTTTTTTTTTTTTTTCAAATGATAAGCATCTATCTTCTCTTTCTCCCATCTCCCTTCACCCCATGGGGGAAAAAAAGAAAAAAAAAACCTGCAAACAATACAGATAGCCAAGCAAAACCAATTCCCAGTTGGCCACGTCCAAAAATATGTTCACTGTGCACATCTCATCCATCACCTATCTGTGAGGAGGTGGGCAACATTGTAAATCACTGGTCCTCTAGAATCGTGGTTGATCATTGCATTGATAGACTTCTCAAGTTTTTCAAAATTGAACATTTTTACAATGTTGCTGTTACAGTATAAATTGTTCCCCTGGTTCTGCTCACTGCCTTACAACAATTCAAAATAAGGTTCAAATGAAACCCATTCTCTCTGTTCCTTCCTTAAGTCTATAGACTTCTACTTGCCCCTGAATAATGTGAGATAATAAACTTTCCCCCTCCAAAATCCTTTCCTATTGTATCCCTCCCCTCATCTCTTTTCTTTCTTCATTTAAGATCATCAAAATATAACAAAAATCATTCCCAGGCATAGCTGCTAATTTGGCTGCATTTATGACCCCAGCAGACACTGTGGTTCTCATATACCATCCTTTCCCAATTATGTGAACACTTCATGCCTACAAAGTCTTTTCTGACCACTTACATTTACCTTTTCATGTTTCTCTTTACTCTCATATTTGTATTTCGAGGTTTCTATCCAGCACCAGACTTAAAAATGTTTAGAAATCCTCTTTTTCATTAGAATTCCTAAGAATTCCATCCCTTCCCAAACCCCCTGTCCCCATAGGAGTATATTCAATTTTGCTTTGTAAGTTATTCTTGGTTGTAAACCTGTATCTTGACTTTTTGGATATCTAATTCCACGTTCCTTATTCCTTTTCAGTTCCCAATACGGGTCCAGGCCAAAAGAATCGAAAAGAATAAAATGCCTCCTCTGACAGACCAACCTCAGGAGTTGAATAACTTACGCTAGCTTTTCCTGAAGTCATTTTTTTTTCTTCTGTGGTCATAGAATTCTAGCATTTGAGGGCTAAGGCAGACAGATCATGTAGTCCAACTTCCTGTTTTCCAGAGGAGGAAACTGAGGCCTGGGGAGGGGAAGGGCCTTGCCTAAAGTCATACACTGAATGAATGCCAGGTTATTAACTAGAACCCAGATCTCCTGCTTTTAATTCCAGCTCTCTTTCCATTTCAGAGGAGTTTTTCCAGACACTAAGATACGCAGGGCAATAACTCAGAATTCTGATGTGTAGCTAAGGAGAATAGCAGATATAGCACTAGTAGACCCAAAGTCAGAAAGGCCCAAGTTCAAATCCAGCCTCAGATACTTATGACCCTAAGTCTGCCTGTCTTACCTCAATTTCTTAGGATGATAATCATACCTACCTCCTCAAGTTGTTGTGAGGATCAAATGAGATCTGTAAAGCACTTTGCAAATCTTAAAGCACTTTATAAATTCTAGTGATGATTATGATGCCTGGGGGAAGCTGAGAGGAGGGTTGGTGGTACAGGGCTAGAGAAGGGGTGGCATGGAGGACAGTCTGATCATGGGTGCAATCATGCTAGAAATGTACCTCCAGGGAGCCCGGTCTCTGTGTTCTTGTAGGGACCTTGGAGAAAGGTAGTATGGTGACAGGGGTGATTGGCCACAAGCCACATAAGGACTACAAGGACAGCAGACACTCGGGGGTGGAGGCGGATGGAATGACTTCCCCAGAGAGGTACCCTTCATGGATATCTATGCCCCAAAACAGAGCCATGGTGGCCTCACGCTAGTTTCCTGCTGTTCTCCAGATACTCAACTTTTTACAAAGTACAATAATCCAGGGGCAGCCCTTAGGGTACTGCTTGTCAGAGTATCATGGTATCTAAGGTATCACGGGCATAGGTAAGGAGAAGAGCAGCCATGACGCTGAAGTTTTGCTACACATAATGTAAGAGAGGGGAGCCAGAGTGACTGTGTAAGCTTCAAAAGCCACTAGAAACGTGTAGGTGTACCTTGCCATAAGAAAACCTCAAATGCAAACATATGAATGAGAGAATCACATTACAAAACAATCTCTCACTCCTGGTTAAGGCTGCACCCCTGATCTTCTTTAAATAGCCTGCATCCCTGAGGCATTAAAGGCCTGACTTCATTTACATACAGCTTTCCAGAAGCAGGCAAACCTCAGGCCTTGGGGTCTCAACACAATATCGATTCTAACCAAACTGAGGAGAATTTGGAGACTGCGCTCATCTGCCCCCATCACCCAAATGGCCTTGCTTGGATTGAACACAGCTGCTGTTGCAGCATCCACGTTCTATTTTGATTCTGCTAGGACATAACCTTTCTTCTAGGGAAAAAAAAAAATTGCCGAGGAGGTTTTGCTGTTATGAACACGTGAGGCAGCCAAAAGGGACAGGGGGGAAGTGGGCAGGGGCGGGTGTTATGCAAGCTTCCCTGTGTAATTGTACCCACCCATCCAGCCCCTGCCATTTGACCTGGGTCTTGACAAAGCCCTGTCAGCTTGCCATGACACTGACCTGTACTTCCCCTTGGTAATTCTAGCTCTGGGCTTTTCCTGGGCAGGCACCTCAGTAAGGTCCCAGTCTCATGATGTTGATAATGACCTTGACCACAAGGATCAAAAAGGAACTGAGAAAAGGCCACAGAGGAGAGAAGAAGTTTCCCTTAATTCGCTCCTGTCTGCTTGAGCTCCCCCCAGCCCCCTCCCCTTTCAGGCATCTGCACTGATTGGGCTGGTTTCTGACAGGCCTTGGAGGGCAGGCAAAAAGTCAGGAGGAAACACACCAAGGATTAATGAGAAGTG
This sequence comes from Vombatus ursinus, assembly GCF_900497805.2. NCBI lineage: Eukaryota > Metazoa > Chordata > Mammalia > Diprotodontia > Vombatidae > Vombatus > Vombatus ursinus. The sequence goes on from NW_020954551.1 coordinate 39,875,934, forward strand.
CTTTTGGAAAACTGCTGCTGTGGATTCCACTACACAAAGACTACACGATGTCCCCCAAATCTTAAAGCAGTTTTAAGCTACTGATTAATGCTTTTTCATAGCACTAAGGTTTGGGGACACTCTGGATAAACTTACAAGACACGGTTAAAAAGACAAACACATATTCACGAGTAGTCTTTCACTACTATGGGCCAAACCCAGTGACCTGGGTGGAATCTGAGAGACAGGAAGCATGTTATGTGGGACCTCTGGACGTGGAAGTTATTTTCCAGAGTCTGTTCCTTGGGCATTTTTCAAAAGCTCCAACCTCGTGATCTTTTCTTTCCTAAACTGGTCACCCCACAGCTGTCCTGGTACCATAACAGAATGACAGACTCGTTGAGCTGACAGGGGTCTGCTCCCGTTCCAACTCCCTCATTTTGCAGGCAGGGAAATCGAGGCCCAAGGAAGGGAAAGCTCTTGCCCAAAGCCTGGAAACTGCAGAGCCGAGACCCTTCTGCAACGTCATGCTTGGATATCGAAGGCCTGTGTGATAACAGATACATTTTATCTGCTTTTGATCCTTTTGGAACAGTAGCTCTGAAAAGAAACCTTGTACTCTGAGTGGCTGGCGAGCTGCCGTGCTGAATTTCTCTGCGCTTATTTCCACAGGATGTGGGCACAAACAAACACAAAACCCCGGTTTTCTTGCAATTCACTCTTGGGTGCTTAAACCGCAAAAGGCATTTTCAGACTCTGCTCCTGGCAAGCAACAGACGTTGTAGGGTCACTCTCCCTGGGCAGTTTAGATTTGAGGAAATAAATGACAAGATAAGTAAAGTGCTGGCTGGCTGACCTCACACACCACCCATAAATAAGCCCAGCGGAACGTTAAAACCCGAGAGAGCACAGCGCCATCTAGTGTTTGACACTGAGGATTAACAAGCCAAAGAGTCAACATTGTTACCAAGCCCTGGGCTCTAAGTAGTCCTTGCTCCTTTGGGACCAAAGGAGACCCAGAACAGAGACGTCAGGCAAACGAGGCAGGAAAAAAGGGGACCCAACGAATAGGAAAAAGAGTAGCACATGGGGCCTGGGCCCCAAGACCCAGTGGCCTCAACCCTCTCACTGTCCTCGGCTATCCAACATGGTGGCTACCCCTTGGGGGTTTACAATCGAAGCCAGGAAACACTGATCCAGGCAGACACTGAGACCAGGTGGAACAAATACTTGGGCCCACACACTGGCGAGAAGGGAAAGCAGCTAACTCTGGGCAGGCATCCTCAGTCTCCTTTGCTGGACAGTCATGCGGGCCACACCCATCACCCCCCCCTTTGGTGACCTCCTCGGCTCCAACGGGTTCAATGGTTATCTCCACGCTAATTTCCAAATCGATCTATCCAGCAATAATCTCCTTACTGAGCTCTAATCCAATATTACCAACTGCCTACAGAACATTTCAAATTAGATGTGCCATATACACTCCCAACTCAACATGTCTGAAGGAGCAATGATAATCTTTCTCCCTAAAGCAAGTCCTCTTCCAAACCTTCCAATTACTGTTGAGTCACCCAGGTTTAACCCCAGGGTCACAAAACTCCTGTTACCCATCCTCTTCTCTCCACTCACACAGCCACAACCCTAATCAATAAGAGTTAATGTTTATACAGCACTTTAAGGTTTGCACAGTAAGCCATCTTATCTCATTTGACCTTCACAAATATGCTGTGCAGTGGGTGCTATGATTACTATCTCCTGTAAAAGCTGAGT
>NW_020954551.1:39877782-40105778 GCF_900497805.2 Vombatus ursinus
TTTTTCTTTTTTTTTTTTTTTTTTTTTTTTTTTAGGCAATTGGGGTTAAGTGATTTGCCCAGGGTCACACAGTAAGTGTCAAGTGTTTGGTCTGAGGCTGGATTTGAACTCATGTCCTCCTGGCTCCAGGGCCTGTGCTCTATCCACTGTGCCACCTAGCTGCCCCCTCAAAGTGACTATTTCTTAAAGCTCAGGTCTGACTATTCACTCCTCTACTCAAAAACCTCCAGCTTATTACTTCCAGGACCAAATCTATTGTGCCTGGCTTTTAAAATCCTTCAAGGCTGGCCCCTTCCTGCCTTTTTTATCTATACTTTCCTCCTCTCTACCCAGTGTACGGGCCTGTCATCCAGGCCTACTGGCCATTCCTTACACAACATTCCATCTTCTGACCTCAAAGGGCCTTTGCACTGGACTCTGGCTTTGCTGTTCCTTGTATCCCCAGTGCTTAGCACAGTTCCAGGCACAAAGTGCTTGACAACTAATCCAAAAATGAAAACAAAACAAAACCAAATCAGTCCCTGCACTTGAGGAGTTTTTATTCTAATGAGGAAGACAAAATAAAACTAACTACACATGCAGAAGATACATACTGTGCAAGGGGACAGTAATCTCGGAGGAAAACCACTCGCAATGGGGCCAGTGGGGCTGGGAAAGGCCTCTTGTAGAAGGTGGGGCTGGAACCGAGTCTGGAAGGAGGCCGAGGAATCCAGGGCAGGGGGATGGGGGGCAGCACATTCCAGGCACTACAGACAACACAGTGAGTCCAGAGGCAGTCAGGAGAGATGGAAGGTCACATGTGACCAACAGGAAGAGGACCAGCATGGCCGGTTTGTGAGGGCACTGGTTGTGAAGGACTTTAAACAGACCACATTATATTCGATTCTGGAGTTCACAGTAGGCCACCATGATTTACTTAGGAAGAGGAGAGACATCGTCATGTAGGCAAATGACTTTACCTACATAGAGTGGAGTCATTAGGTAAATGACTTTGGTGGCTGAGTGGAGGATGGACTGGAGGTGAGGTGGAGGCCTACACCAGAGAGTGGAGAGAATGGGCCAAATAAGAGAGATGTGAGGGTGGAGACAACAGCAGGCTGCATGGATGGGGTGGGAACGAGTGAGGAGGTGAGGATGACACCAGGATGTCAGCCTGCATGACGAGGAAGATGATGGTGCACACAAGAGTGATGGGAGGAGCAGGAAGGCTTGAGAGGGAAAGAAATCCTGCTCTGGACAGGAGTCTGAGACGTCCAAAAGGCAGCTGGTAATGCACAAATGGAGCTCAGGAGACAAGGGCTAGACATCTAGGTCTGGGAATCATCTGCAGAAGATAAGTGAACTAAAAACAGAACTGAGATCACCAAGCAAGACCATGCAAAGTATGTGTCACGGATTCTTCTGGCAGTTTGGTGAAACTATGGACCCTTCTCAGAGTAACATTATTCAATGCACCAATTAAAATACATCAGGTTACAAAAGAAACCAATTTTATTGAAATAGTTATAATTTTTTAAAAAGAAAATAGCAAGCTGACAGATCTCAAGAACCCCTGGTAGAATGAGACGAAGTAACCAGTAAAGACCCTTGAGGGAAATCCTGTTGGTGGGATCTGACCTAGGTGAAGATCCAGCAAAGTGGACCAAGGAGCAGTCCGATCAGTAGAACTAGTAGAAAGTCACAAACACCTACAGAGTATCAAGAAGAGGGTGATCAATAGCATCAAAGGCTGCAGAGAGCTCAAGAAAGACGAGGATGAGAAAAGGTCATTAGATGCGGCAATTAAGAAATCAGTGGTGACTTCGAAGGGAGCAGCTTTGATTGAATGATGGGATCAGAAGCCAGATTACAGAGGCTTTTTTTTTAATTTTTTAATTTTTTTTTTAATTTTTAAAGTTATTTATATATAAACATCAGCTGTTCATGGGTAGGCTGAACTAATATAATAAAAATGTCAATTCTACCTAAACTAATTTACTTATTCAGTGCCATACCAATCAAACTACCAAAAAATTATTTTATAGAACTAGAAAAAATAATAATAAGATTTATTTGGAATAACAAAAGGTCCAGAATATCAAGGAAACTAATGAAAAGAAATGCAGGGGAAGGTGGCCTAGCTGTTCCAGATTTTAAATTGTATCATATAGCAGCAATCATCAAAACTACTTGGTACCAGCTAAGAAACAGAGTGGTGGATCAGTGGAATAGGTTAGGTATGCAAGAAACAATAGTCAATGAATATACTAATCTACTATTTGATAAACCCAAAGACCCCAGCTTCTGGGACAAGAACTCACTATTTGACAAAAGCTGCTGGGAAAACAGGAAAAAAGTATGGCAGAAACTAGGCAAAGACTAAAATCTCACACCATACACCAAAATAAAGTCATAAGGGGTTCATGATTTAGATATAAAGGCTGATATTATAAGCAAACTGGAAGAGCAAGGAATAGTTTACCTATCAGATTTACGGAGAACAGAAGAATTCATGACCAAACAGGAGACAGAGAACATTACAAAATGCAAAATGGATAATTTTGATTATATTAAATTGAAAAGTTTTTGTACAAACAAAGCCAATGCAACCAAGATTAGAAGGAAAGTAGAAAATTGGGAAAGAATTTTTACAACCAGTCTCTCTGATAAGGGCCTCATTTCTAAAATATATACAGAATGAAGCCAAATTTATAAAAATACAAGTCATACCCCAATTGATAAATGGTCAAAGGATATGAACAGGCAGTTCAGATGAAGAAATTAAAGCCATCTATAGTCATATCAAAAAATGCTCTAAATCACTATTGATCAGAGAAATGCAAATCAAAACAACTCTGAGGCACCACATCACACCTATCAGATTGGCCAACATGACAAAACAGGAAAATGATACATGTTGGAGAAGATGTGGGAAAATTGGAACACTAATGCATTGTTGGTGGAGTTGTGAAATGATCCAACCATTTTGGAGAGCAATTTGGAACTATGCTCAAATGGCTATAAAAATGTGCATACCCTGTGACCCAGCAATAGCACTTCTAGGGCTATATCCCAGAGATCACACAAACGGGAAAAGGACCTACATGTACAAAAATATTCATAGCAGCTCTTTTTGTGGTGGCAAAGAATTGGAAATTGAGAGGATGCCCATCAATTCGGGAATGGCTGAGCAAGTTGTGGTATATGAATGTGATGGAATACTATTGTGCTATAAGAAATGATGAACCGGCCGACTTCAGAAAAACCTGGAAAGACTTGTATGGTCTGATGCGGAGTGAAGTCAGCAGAACCAAGAGAACGTTGTACACAGTAACAGCCACATTGGGTGATGACTAATATTGATAAACTTAACCCTTCCTGGCAATTCAAGGATCTAAGACATCTCTAGAGGCCTTGTGATGGAAAATGCTATCCACATTCAAAGAAAGAACTATGGAAGTTGAATTGCCATTTTTTTCCCCTTCCGTTGAGTTTTGTTTCCTCTTTCTGATGGTTCCTCCTATTGGTTTAATTTTTACTTACAACATCACTAATGTGAAAATATGTTTAATATGAACGTAAATATATAGCCTATATTAGATTGTGTGCCATCTTGGGGAGGGTGGTGGGGAGGAAGGGGGAGAAAAATTTTAAACTCAAAAGCATATGGAAGTGATTATTGATAAATCAAAATAAATTAGTAAAAAAATAGAAAAGAAATAAAAAAAACTTTTTTCAAAGACAAAACCAGCTTTGTAAAAATTTACTTTGGCACACAGTTCTCAGCTGTGGCTCCAAGAAGTTGCAGCTTATGCAACAGCCATACCCTGCTGAAACCATACTGGCAGACGGGCTAAACTAGGTTGAGGTAACCGACAGGCCTCAAACCTGGTGGTGAGTTATGAGGATGTCTACACAAAGCATGTGAAGACTTTCCCTGGGGAGAAGGGGCAGTGAGAACAACTTGTTCCAACAGTCATGCAGGTGGCCAAAGTAGGCGCTGTGGAGCACTATGAGCTTGGTCAAACATCCAAGACACCAAGGTCACTCACTCCAACCCAGGCCATCACCACTGGACTTCAATGACTCAAATCTAATTCACCGGAGAGTCAAGACATCAGACCGTGATGTCACTGATCCTCTTTGAAAAACTAAAAGGAAAACAATGGTCATGTTTGAGAAGGGCTAGTTAACATTTTGTAGGTTCTTAATTACAGGAAGTTTCAAACCAACAGTATGCTTAAATACTGCCATGGGTTAGTTCTTTGGCACATTGGAAGTCTTACCAATGCACCTACTGCCAACATTACATTCTATCCTCTCAATGCATGGCCCCTCTGTGGACACAGACGATGACATCATCATCATCATCATCATCATCGTCATCATCGCTGGTTTAAGAGCTTTCCAAAGGTGACACCTGGTAGATAAGGGTCAACACTGAGCAAAGAAGGCTTCCAGAAAACAATAAAGATGAAAAATAGTGGATTGGTGAGGGGGCAGAGAAATAGCTTGCACAGAAAACCAGAGTATAATAGGAAGGTATGTGAGACAAGGGGTTGGTGTGAGGGGCAACCCCCTGGGGGAGGATCGGGTGTCAGAATCCCTCAGGGTGGGGTAGGAGGGATCAGAATACTTCACTTCTTTCGCAGTCTTTTTTAGGATCCTACATTCCGGGTGAGATTTTCCCAGGGCTCTATGCTAGGCCTCCTTTGCTCCCCTCGGTACTCTCATGGTGATCTTACCAGCTGCCATGGGTTCAATGATCATCACTCTGTTGATTAAGTCTGCCCACTACATACCCAGTTCAGCCCTGCTCTTCCATCTCAGCTCTAGACACCTCCACTTAGATGAGCCACTGGTGTCTTAAATCCAACATGCCCCAAAGGGAACAGGTTACATCCTCCTAGTGGCCCAGGTGCCTGCCTTGTCACCCTCCACTCTGTACCTGCACCCTCCTCCTCACTCCCAGTCATGCCCCAGGCTCAGGGCCTCACCACCTCTTGCCTCGACTCTTCCAAGAACCTCCCAACTAGTTCCTGTCATTCCATCACATACTCAAGAACCCTTTGTAGCCCACTATTGATCCAAGGACAAAATACAAACCCTTGTTAGCATTTAAAGGCCTTTCAAAGTAAGCTCCAACCTATCTTTGAAGAATGAGCTCCTATTACTAGACCTGATTCCAGTCAAACAAGCCCATTTGCTTCCTGTTACCTTTAAGCTTACCCTTGCAGGGCTGTCCTCCATCCCTAGGATGCATTCTCTTCTACCAAGTGCTGCTTCCTTCAAGAGGTCTTTCCTGATCATTCCTCTACTTCTCCATCTCCAAATCACTTGGCATTTTCTTACCTTGGCCCACGGTTTCCCTCTCCCAGATCCCAGGAGAATATAAGCTCCTTGAGGGCAGAGCCATTTCAGTTGTCTTTGTATTCCAGTGCCTACCACACAGAAGGCACTTAATGCTTACTGAACTCACTCACTGACTACCTTCTCAAGCTGAACTCACTCACTGACTACCTTCTCAAGTAATCTCATGTCTCTGGGCCTCTTTCCTCTTCAGAAAAATGAGGAGGTCAGAATAAGAGTGTCATAGGTCCCCTCTAGCTCGGTGACTTCACGACCTTCCCTAAGCCTCACCCAGACACATACAACCCAGCACCAGGCCTGGGTACCCTCACATCTCCTAGCTCACCTGACTGAGGGCAGCCTGTATTCCACATGGATTCTCCAGGACACACTTAAGCCTTCACAAAGAAGAGGCAGGAGAGTAGAATGGGAAGCCTTGTGCTAGGAGTCCAGAGATCCAGATTCTATTTCCAAATGACACGACCACAGAGTGAATATAGGAAGGTCACTTCATATGTCTGGGTCTCATTTTCTCTGTTGTAAAACAGACTGGATGATCTCTAAAGTCCTTCCCAGCCCTAAAAATGTGTAATCCCAAATTCCTGAAAGAGAACTAATGAATCATAAGACTGTAGGTGCTGGCAAGGCAAGAGAAATGGTAGCCTCTTTTGCCTCGTTCGGTGCTCCACTACAGAAATGCTACTACTATACTTATGTTGGGGGCTCGAAGCTATTCTAGGAGTTATTCAACAGAGCAGTTACAGGGGAGGGGCTCACCTTGCTGGGGATAGAGACTGTGGTGGCCTCTACCATCCCCACCCAGGACAGCAAACCCACCTGTTCAAAAAGGAGAGAGGGGGTGATCCCGTCCTTCCTCGTCCTAGTGCCTCCCCTGGGGTAGCCCTGCACAAGGGGACTATGCCACACAGCAGGGCAGAAAGAGGAAACTCACATCACTCGCTGCCAAGATTATGAAAAGCAATGATGAAAAGAGGGACCATTCCAAGCTATTACTGAATGTTGACAGAAAGTCCTTTTTATAGCATATCACTAAAAATAACATGTGGCTCCATATTATACCCGATAATAGAAGAATGAGCACACACTCAGAAGATTTACAAATAAATTGGCCACAAATCAAATATCATCCAGCCCCAGATGATGCAATTCACTAAAGCAAGGAATGATGTTCTACTTCTTGACGATACTTGATGCAGTTTAGTATCCACTAGGGGGGAAAAAAAACCCAGCACATGATTTTCACTTTAGCTTTAGGGCTGAATGGCTCCGCTGGTAACCACTCAAGCACTCTCAAGTGAAAGTACAGCAGTGGCAGGCTGCTCACAAAAGCTGTGAGTGTGTGTGCATGCTCTTATGCAGCCACTAAAGCTTAAGCGCCTGAGAACGAGATTGAGTAAGGAATGTGTAGCAGGAGGCTCCATTATTCCTCTGTTTCAGATGTTTGTGCCTTGGGATGCTTAGACGTTTGATCTATATTTAAAAAACTGTCTTAGACATATTACTTTTCAGGAACCACAAGATAAACAGTCACCTGGTCAAAAAAACCCAAAAAGTAAATTTAATTAAAAAAATATAATTGCCTACAAGATGAAGAGACAAATTAAATCACTGAAAAGGAGTCCTTCCTTATGACACTTACATTAATTGTTAGGTTTGGTATCAGAATTCTAAGAATAAGTGTTATGCCAGTTAGATTAGGAATTGTCTGGAAATAAACACATTTTAAGGTAAGGATTCCTTGATTATTTCTAAATATCAAAAAGTATAACAGGCTGTTCTTTTCAAACACCAGCTTCTCTCGTAAAGGCTCCCATCCAGGGTCTCCAATTTTCCACACAAGACAAAGTCTTGGTTTCAGCCAACTCTCAACGGAGGGGCTACTAATACAACCCCATCGCCTCGAACAAACAGCATTGGAATGTTCCTCTTGGTTGACTGAGAGAGAAAAAAAAGAAGAAAAAACTTCATAAAACATTTTTTAAACAAATACTTATGGATCTTTTTTAAAACAAAGGGAAATTTTGTGAATGTAAAAAGATATACATATATATATCAAAATACACATTGGGATTAGCCACAAATACTACAGAGAAATAATTTTAAAACCTAGTTGTCTATATGTGCTTAGCCAAAAAAAAAAATCACTAAGTCAATTTTCATTACTCCACATCAACCATCAAAGCTATTCTGAGGTTTTAAGACTGGATGACAAGGAAATGGATATAACATTAAGGGAAACAGGAAACTCAGGAAAATCAATTGGGATTTTTTGTGGAGGGGAAGATGAGGAGTTTCATTTTTTGAAATGTTACCTAGAGATGCCACTGTTTTAGTAATAAAAAGATCCCACAAACACCAAAATATTGACAGCAATATTTTTTGTAGTAACAAATAACTAGAAACAAAGTAGATGCCCACCAATTTGAGGAACAGCTAAACAAGTTGTGGTACATGAACAGAATGGAATATTACCGAGCTGCAAGAAACAATGGGAAGACTATATGAAATGATATAGTAAGCAGGACCAGAAAAACAAACAAAATAACTATAACAATGCAAATGAAAAAATGAAAATACAAAAACTGAATGCTGCGTAATTATAATGGTCAAGACTGGCCCAGAGGAGAGGAAAACATGCTCCCAGCCTTTACCTTCTTTGCAGAGCCAGGAGCTGTCATAACTTGTCAGGCTTAGCTGATGGGCTGATTAGCTTTGGGGAACTATTATTTTTTCCCTAGTTTCCTTCTTTTTTATTCTTTGTTATAAGAGATAACTCTGGGGAGGAGGAGAGGGATTTATTTGGAAATGAGGATGATATAAGACCAAAACATAGCAATAAAATTAAATAAGTAAGCACTAACTTTGAAGAAATGGCGAGACACCAAAGGGGAAATGTCTGGCAGCAGACGAGAGATTTGGGATAGAAAGAGCTGCCCCTGGACACAGAGGAAAGGAGTTCAGACGCTGCCTCTGCCACTTTCGGCCAGTGTGACCTTGGGCAAGGCATTTCTCTTGTCCAGGCTTCTCAGTGTCCTCACCTCTAGGAGGGGAGGTTGGACTAGCTGGCCTCTAGGGGGCATCCTGGTTCTCCATCTTTGATCAGATGACATAAAAGAGCTCAGGAGACTGTAGAGAGCTGAAGAAAGCTCCCATATCGAGATGTAGGACAAGAAGATGAGAGCAGACCTCTAAACAGAAATGGGTAAAGAGCAGAAGGGTGAGTTCTAACATCAGGGAAGCAGAACCAAGAAATGAGAAGAGGAGAGGTTGAAGAAAACCGAGCCCGTGTTCTACAGTGTTAGAGAAGCCCAAAGAACAGCACGGTAAGAAAGAAGCAACTGTCTGAACTATCAGCGGCTGCACCAGCAGGCACGGAAGCAATGTGCTGAACTGAAGAGCTACCCCTGCTAAATCATCCCATCAGGGGAAACAGGCAAGATAACTCACTTTATAGATCTCCTCATAAGTTTCTTCATCAATTTCTATAGTTGTCACGGTCTCTTCTACATCTCCCAAAATCATGTTTAAATGCTGATCATAAGCCTAGGGAAATAAATGCAGAAGAATTATTAGATTATGGAACACGTATAAATGAACATAGATTACAAATATGTAAATACTTGAAATTCAGTTAATATACAAAATGAATACTCCTTACTATTAAAATGAAAACCAGGGTATTACTAATGATTTTTTTCAGTGTGTTTTGAGGCAAAGAGATCATTAATATAATCATGATTTACTTTTTTGGCAAAAAAATTCCCTTAATGGACACAATTTAAAAATTTCCTTAGAATGTGTAAAACTTAAGTATGCAGGACACAGATCTTACACGTCGTTTAAAGGAGGTACACTTACTGGAACACATAAGCAATTAAGAAAGCTACTAGGAGAACGAAAAGAGGTGCTTTTCCCAGCCTGTTTGTTTTGCTCAACTGTACTTATTTGTTGTTGGGTCAATCTTGGGGGAGGGTGAGCAACAGTAATGTTTAAAATATGCATGTATTTTTCAAAAACAGGCAGTATACCACAAAGAAATCAAAAAAAAGAGGAAAAGGACCCATACACACAACAATGAGTAGAGTAAGCAGAACGAGGGGAGCAATTTATATAATAATAACAATCTTGGAAAGAAAAACCAATTCTGAAAGACTGAGGAACGCTACTCAATGTAGTAACCGACCATGATTCCAGAGGACCAACGCTCACGGACCAACTGAGGAACAACTAGTCACCTCCTGACGCAGAAAGAGGCAATGGACTCAAAGCGAAGACTGAGAGATGCATTTTCTAATGTGGCAAATGTGAGAATTTGTTTTGCTTGACTATATATAGATACAGACATATATATATATACACACACACACATGTTGTATGAGCTTTGCTGTTGTTTTTTCACTTAGAGGCAAAAGCGGGAGGTGGGATGAAGAACAGGGTTGTGAGGGAGTCCTCCTCAAAAAAAAAGAAAAGAGGGTCATTGAAACACCTTTTTTAAATGAACAGAAGAGAACAGACAGAAGGTCAGAAGAATACAGCCCCAAAAAGAATTTCTGGAAAAGCCTAAAAAGGATTTTGAAAAGCAATGGAGAGAAGCAGAAGAAACTGGGAAAAGAAAGGAGAATAATGTAAGAAAATCATGAAAAAAAGAGTAAATAGCATGGGAAACAATATACAAAAATTTGCTGAGGAAAATAACTCCCTAAAAACTAGAATTGAACAAGTGGAAACTAATGACTCTATGAGACATCAAGAAACAATAAAACAAAATCAAAAAAGTAAAAAAGTAGAATGTGAAATTTCTCATTGATAAAACAACTGACCCAGAAAATAGATCCAGGAGAGATAATATAAGAATTATTGGACTACTTAAAAGCCATGATTAAAAATAAAAAAGCTTGGATAATAGCTTTCAAGAAATTATCAAAGAAAACTGCCCTGATATATGAGAACCAAAGGGCAAAACAGAAATTGAAAGAATCTATTGATCACTGCCTGAAAGATCCCAAAATGAAAACTCCCAGAAACATCACAGCCAAATTCCAGAGCTCAAAGATCAAGGAGAAAGTATTGCAAGAAGCTAAAAAGAAACAATTCAAATATTGTGGAGCTGTAGTCAGGATTACACAGAATTTGGCAGCTTCCCCATTAAGGAACCAAAGGACTTGGAATACGACATAACAGAGAATAAAGGAGTTGGATTATAACCAAGAATCACCAGCAAAAATGAGTACAATCTTTCAGGGAAAAAAGTAGATATTTAACAAAATAGAGAATATTTAAATATTTCTAATTAAAAGACCAGAGCTGAATAAAAATTTTGACCTCCAAATACAGACTCAAGGGAAATATAAAAAGGTAAAAAAGAAACAAGAAAGAGATAACATAAGAAATTCAATAAGGTTAAACTCTTTATATTTCTATATGGCAAGATAATATTTGGAACTCTCAACAACTTCATTAGTCTAAGAGCAATTAGAAGGAGTCTATGTAGACATATGATGTGGATAAAAGGTGACTTTGATGAGATGGTACCCCAAAAACAAAATAAAGGGGTGAGAAAGAAAACTGCACTGGAAGGAGGGGGGAGATTGAAATGGGGTAAATTATTCCACATAAAAGAAGCAGAAAAGAGCTTTTATAATGGAGGGGAAGTTGGGGAAGAGGATGGCAGGCAAAGCTTAAGCCTCATTCTCATCAAAATTGGCTCAAAATAGGAGTAACATACACACTTAGTTGAATATCTTACCCTATAAGGAAGTAAAATGGAATGGGGATAATAAAAGGGGGAGGAGCGACTGATAAAAGACATATATATTGGGGAAGGTGGTGATCAGAAGTAAAACATTTAGGAGGAGAGAAAGAGTGGGGTGTGTGTGGGCGGGGAGAGGGGTAAACAAGCAAAATATAGCACTGAGAGAAATACACAGTTAGTTGTAACTATAAATGGGAGTGGGATGAACTCATAAAACAGAAGCAGCAGAATGGAATAAAAACCAGAATCCTATAATATGTTGTTTACAAGAAACATATTTGAAGCAGAGAAATACACACAGGGTAAAGGTAAGGGGCTGGAGCAGTTGAATCAAAGAAAGCAGGGGTAGCAATCATGATCTCAAAGCAAAAACAAAAACAGATCTAATTAAAAGAGACAAAGAAGGAAACTATATCTTGCTGAAAGGTACCACAGACAATGAAGTCATATCAATCCTAAACATGTACACCAAATAAATTTTTCAATAAGTTGAATGAGTTACAGTTATTACAGATAATAAAAACTATACTGGTGGGGGACCTCAACTTTCCCTTCTCAGAACTAGATAACTCTAATTAAAAAAAATAAACAAGAAACAAGTTAAAGAGGTAAATAAAATTTTGGAAAAGTTAAGATATGCTAGATCTCTGGAGGAAAATGAATGGGAATAGAAAGGAATATAGCCTTTTCTCCATAGTACACGACACCTACACAAAAATTGACCATGTAGTAGGATAGAAAAACCTCACAACCAAATGCAGAAAACTGGAAATAGTAAACGCATCATTTTCAGATCACAATGCAATAAAAACTACATTCAATAATGGACAATGGAAAGAGAGATTAAAAATTAATTGAAAATCAACTGATCTAATCCTAAAACAAATAAATGGCTCAAAGAACAAGTTATAGAAACAATAACTTCATTAGAGAAGATGACAACAATGAGACAGCATACCAAAATTTATAGGATGCTGCCAGCAGTACTTAGGGGAAAATTTATAACTCTAACTGCTTACATCAATAAAAGAGAAGAAAAGCAGATCAATCAATTGGGCATGCAACTAAAAAAAAAAACAAAAACTACAAAAAGAAATTAAAAATCTCCAATTAAACACCAAATTGGAAATCCTAAAAATCAAGGGAGAGATTAACAAAATTGAAAGGAAGAAAACCATTGAACTAATAAATAAAACTAGAAGCTGGTTTTAACCATTGGTTAATTTGACTAAAATAAGGAAAGAAGAAAACTAAATTACTAGTATTAAAAATGAAACAAGTGAATTCACCACCAATGAAGGAGAAATTAAGACAATTGTTAAGAGCTATTTTGCTCAACTTTATGCCAATAAATTCGACAATTTAATGAGATGGAGAAATATCTACAAAAATATAAATTACCCAGATTAGCAGAAGAAGAAATAAAACATTTCAATAAATCTATCTTAGAAAAAGAAATTGAAAAGCTATCAATGAACTTCCTAAGAAAAAATCCCCAGGACCATATAGATTCATAACTGAATTCTACCAAACATTCAAAAAACAATTAATCCCAATACTGTATAAATTAGAATATTTCTAGAATAAACTAGAAGTGTTAGCTATAATAATAAGGGAAGAAAAAGAAATTAAAGGAAATAGAGTAGGCAATGAGGAAACAAAGTTACCACTCCTTGCAGATGATATGATGGTATACTTAGAATATCCTAGAGAATCAACTAAAAAACTTCTTGAAATTATTAACAACTTTAGCAAAACTGCAGGATACAAAATAAACCCACATAAATCACCAGCATTTCTATATGTTCCTAACAAAGTCCAGCAGCAAGAGATCGAAAGAGAAATTCCACTTAAAATAACTGTAGATGATATAAAATATTTGGGAATCTACTTGCCAAAACAAACCCAGAACTCTATGAACACAATTATAAAACACTTTTCCCACCAACAAAGTCAGTTCTAAACAACAGGAAAATAGTACTTGCTCATGCCAAGCCAATATAATGAAAAGGACAATTCTAGCTAAATTAATCTATTTATTCAGTGCCATACCAATCGAACTATCAAAAAATTATGTCTAAGAGCTAGAAAAAAAGTAACAAAATTCATCTGGAAGAACAAAAGCTCAAGGATATCAAGACAATCAATGAAAAGAAAATGCAAAAGAAGATGATCTAGCTCTACCAGATCTCAAACTATATTATAAAGTGGTAATTATCAAAACAATCTGGTACTGGCTAAGAAATAGAGTGGTGGATCAGTGGAATAGATTAGGTACAAATTACATTATAGTAAACGACCACAGTAATCTAGTATATGATAAACCCAAAAATCCAAGCTTTTGGAACAGAAACTCATTATCTGACAAAAACTGCTGAGAAAACTGGAAAACAGTATGGAAGAAACTAGGTAGAGACCAACATTTCACACTGTAGACCAAGAAAAGGTCAAAATGGGTACATGATTTACACATAAAGGGCGATACCATAAGCAAGTTAAGAGAACATGGAATAGTTTATCTGTTAGATTTATGGATAAGGGAAGAATTTAGAACCAGAGAAGATACAAAGAGCATTACAAAATATAAAATAGATCATTTTGATTATACAAAATTAAAATGTTTTTGTACAAGCAAAACCAATGCAACCATAATTATAAGGAAAGCAGAAAATTGGGGGAAATTTTTTGTAACAAGTATCTGTGATAAAAGCCTCATTTCTCAAATATATAGAGAACTGAGTCAAATTTATAAAAATACAAGTCATTCCCCAATTGACAAGTGGTCAAAGGATACGAACTGGCAGTCTTCAGACAAAGAAATCAAAGCTATCTATGGTCATATGAAAAAATGCTCCAAATCACTATTGATCAGAGAAATACAAATTAAAACAACTCTGAGGTACCACCTCACACCTATTAGATTGGATAATGTAACAAAAAAGGAAAATATTGGATATTGGAGGGGATATGGGAAAACTGGGACACTAATGCACTTTTGTTGGAGTTGTGAACTGATATAACCATTCTGGAGAACAATCTGGAACTATGCCCAAAAGGCGATAAAATTGTTCATACTCTTTGATCCTGCGATACCACTGCTAGGTCTGTATCCCAAAGACATTCAAAAAAGGGAAAAGGATCTATTTGTACAAAAATATTTATAGCAGCTCTTTTTTTTTTTTTTGTGGTGGCTAAGACTTGGAAATCAAAGAGATACCTATCAATTGGGAAATGGCTAAACAAGCTGTGGTATATAAACATAATGGAATATAATTGTTCTACAAGAAATGATGTGCAGGCAAATTTCAGAGAAACCTGGAAAGATTTACATGAACCGATACACAGTGAAGTGAGCAGAACCAGGAGAAGGTTGCACACAGTAACAACAATATTGTTCAATGAAGAACTGGGAGTGACTTAGCTCTTCTCAGCAATACAATGATCCAAGACAATCCCAAAGGACGAATGATGAAGCATATTATCCACCTCCAGAGAAACAACTGGTATTGACTGAATACAGACTGAAACATGCTATTTTTCACTTTCTTTCACTTTTTTTCTTTTGAGTCTTCTTGTACAAAATGACTAATATGGAAATGTTTTACATAACTGCACATGTATAACCTACATCTGACTGCTTATCATCTGAGGGAGACGGGAGGGGAAGGAAGGATAGAATTTGGAACTCAAAACTTTAAATAAAAATGTTTAAAAACTGGAAAAAAGTAGAATAATAAAGATAAAAAAAGAGTTAACATATAAAAGTGTTTTGTAAAGCACTATTTAACGCTGCTTATAGTGCCACAACAACAAAAAATTATTGTATTTTGCTTCCATGCGTTTCTGCAGACTTGTATCCCCATTCTTAGTTGCCAAACTAATGGTTTTTTCTCAGTCCTCACTCTCCTTGACCTGTCTGCAGCCTTTGACACTACTGATCACTCTCTCCTTCTTGACACTCTCTTCCTTCTACACTTTCAGGACATCACCTCTCCTGGTTCTCCTCCTACCTATCTGACTGTTACTCCTACCTTTCCAGTCTTCTTACAACTTACTCCTCACCACATACTCCTTGATCCAGTGACAATGGCCTCATGACTGTTCCACAAATAAGACTCTCCATCTCTGGGCATTCTCTAAAGAGCTTGGAACACTCTCCCTCCTCTGTTCCACCTACTGACCTCTCTAGCTTCCTTTAAGTACCAACTAAAATCCTGTCTTCTACAGTAAGTCCTTCCCAACCCCTCTGAATTCTAGTACCTTCCCTCTCTTATTTAATTCCTATTTATCTTGTATATAGCTTGCTTGTACATATTTGTTTGCTTGTTTTCTCCCCCATTTAGATTATTATCGTGAATTATTTGAAGTCAGGGACGGTTTTTTTGCATCTTTTTGTACCCCCAGAGCTTAGCACGATAGCTGGCACATAGTAGGTGCTTAATAAATGTTTATTGACCGACTGACCTTTCAGATTCCTTATTCAGTAAGTTTACAGATTTTAAAATCATAAAGAATCTTAGGGGTCATCTTGTACAATGTCCTTATTTCACAGATGAAAAAAAAAAAAATGGAGCCCAGAGAAGTTCAATGTCTTGCCTCAAGTCACACAAGTAGTAAGAGGCATAATCAGTATTAAAACTCAGGCCAGGCCCTCTACCTGCAGACAAAGCCTCTGATCTTCATCCTGAGTAAGGACTGCTTCCTTCCTGACACCTTCATGGGTGATGGTTCTCTTCTTCCCTAAATATTCTAGGAAATTTTAGGTAACTTTTACTTAACCAAGTATCTTTTAAATGCCTATTATGTGCCATGCACTGAGGATGCAAAGACACAAGTGACAAACTAACTCACGGGACAGATGAGGGAGAGGACAGGTAACACATGTCAGGCCACCCAAAACAGACCCGAGGTCTGATCTCGCTGCCTTCCTTCACCCTTTATGTACAATTAGTGATGTAAATGTTTAATCCTGCTGGTAGAATAGAAGCCCCCTGGGGCAGGCATGATTCAGGATTGAATTCTCAGCACAATTCCTTAAACCAATTGCGCCAAAGTCAAATTGAAAAGAATCCCTGTGGGTCACATTAACACAATCTATGTTGCACTGTACTTTTATTTATTTTGTTAAACATTTCCCTCTACACTTGGAATTCTGGGGCTGCCAGTTTGACACCTCTGCCCTAAAACCTTTACTAGGTGTCTGACAAGGGTATTGAATCGAAATCCCTTCCAGCTTTAATATGTTGTTAAAAATCTTCTCATATCCCACAGATCTCATAGAATTTAGGACTAAAAGGTACCTTCGATTTTACAGATGGGGTAACCAAGGCCCAAAGAGATTAAGTAACATGCCCAAAGTCACTCAGCAGATCCAAGATTTAAATCTAGGTCCTAAAAACACCCATAACCTTTTAGCATGTTATAGGGGGAAAAGATACAAGATTTTGAATCAGAGAACCTGGGTACAAATTTTTTCTCCATCACTTATTACCTGTGTAACCTCAGCCAAATCACTTAACCTCTCTGGGCCTCAGCTCTTTACCTGTAAAATGAGGTGGATGGACTAGATTATGTCTCTTCTGACTCTACATGATACAACATCTAGAGGAAACTACAAAGCCTACTGAGAGGCAGGGCAGTGTAGCAGATAAAAAGGCTGGTTTTGGACTCAGAAACTGATTTAAGTGGCCCCTCTGATACATACAGCTACTGTGACCCTGAGCAAGTAACTTAACATCGTAGTAATTCAGACAAAGAAGGTAGAGATCTGCAATGGTCAAGAAGTTTCCCTATGTTCAGTTCCTTTACCAATGAAATCACAAATCCCATCTCCAGTAAAACTTATGCATTATCAGAATACTCATCTGTTCAAGATTTGATATACTTAACTCACATGCAATCTTCCTCGTAGTTCTCGGTCATTTCTCATTTTTACATAAATTCGTTCATCTAGACTGAGCCGGATGAGGTCAAGCGGCTCCTCTACAGTGTTGGTGGTCTGTTGCTGTTAAAAAGAAAAACTGCAATGATACACACCTACCAGAAGTGGTAGATCATTACCCACCTGTTCTCTGCAAAATGCAAACTAAGGAATCTTCAGTTAGTTTCCACCTGACCTACAGATTACAAGAGGATGCTCAATTAAAAATGAATTCTTTAACTCCCTTTTATGAGAAGTCAGCCCTAGCAAAGGTACTGTCACCTGAAGGTTGTTTTGGGCTCTCCTAGGGCAGGCAAGAGTGCCAGGCCAATACACTTTAAAGATAGGAAACTTTGAGGGTGCTATGCAGAACGCCACATTTTCAGCAAGGGAGGATGTGATGTTTGCAAAAGAGCGTGTAGGGGCGGGGAAAAGGTATGTGTCCTCTTTACCAGGCTGGGCTGAGATTTACAGATACACAATAGAGAAACAAGTGGCAACTAAAAGCTAAAAATGGAAGTGAAAGTGAGCCAAATGTAGGATTTCCAGGTGGGTAAAGAGGAAGCTGGATAGAAAGACCTAGACTCAAATTTGGCCTCAGACACGCACTAACTGTGTGACCTTGGCCAAGTCACTTCACATCTGCCTGCCTGAGTTTCCTCAGCTGTAAAATGAGGATAACAACAGAACCTACGTCCCAGGGTTGTTCTGAGGATCAAATGAAGTAATACTTGTAGAATAAACTTTGCAAATGTGAAAGCCCATAAAATGCTATCATTATGAGGTCAGAGTATAATTATTAATGACACCCCCCACCCAAGACCCTTGTCACCTCAACTGTATAGAAGGAAGCTCTCCAACAGCATCTGCTGAGGAATGGAGACAAAAGAGGCAAAAGGCAAGAAAGCTTGTCCACCAAAGAGATGCCGGCTGAGGGGGGCACGCAGGGACTCCGCAGGGACTGCGGGGCATGGAGGCTTTCCGGGGCGCCAGGGGAACGAGCTCCTGGGACACTAAATCCAAGGCTCCAGGGGCTGCTGGCTGCTCAGCTCCTAGCTCAGGTGGGGACAGGGAGGACAGGACAGACTCTCTCCTCCGTCATTGACTGGCTGAGCCGTAAATCAGGAGTAGACGGTCTAGCCAAGGACCAGAAGACAAGCCAATGAAAACTCTGGCTGGCTAGCCCACAGGTAACTGACAGTTCAGCCAGCCAGTGACAAAGCGGAGGAGGGCGTGGTCTTCTCCATTCTGCGCCCAAGACTTTCAGATATTCCCTGTTAGTAGGAAATTCCTGCGTAGGGTTGGGGGGAGGAACGATTGGACGGGATCCGAGGAAAGGGAGCAGAGGGCTGCTCCAAAGAGAATCCTTGGGGCCCTGCTGAAATGGCCCAGAGGATCGGGAGGCTCTTCGGCAACATACCTGATCCGCGTCGTCCGCCATGTTTCAAATCCGGGTCCTTTTCCCGCTTCTCGCGAGATGACGTGCGCGCTCTCGCGGCAGCCCGCCTACCAGCGGGGGCGAACGTGATGACGAATGCCCCCGGAGGCGTGTAGAGCGAGGGCTGCTCACCGGAAGTAAGGAAAGCTTTGCTCCCCTCGGTTCCCAGCCTTCTCCCAGTGGAGTTCACTTAGACCTCAGGTCTGTCGACGGAATCCGGCGGAGGGGGCGTGGCTTTAGCGACAGGGGAGGGTTAGTGCCCGTGAGGCTCCGCCCCCACGCCTGAGCCACTGCACGGGCCTGTGCTGGGCTAGACCGTGCGGCATGGCCCGAAAGCGGGCGTCCTGCAAGGAGCAGCCGGGCCAGCGGCCCCCCAAGAAGGCCCGGACCCAGGAAGCGAAGCCCGGTGAGTGGGGGGCCGGGCGGGGCGGTGGGCTTGGCGTCCCCTCGGGCTAGTGTGTGGAACTGGCGGGGATGAGCCCAGGCAGGACCCTCCCCTCCCCCGTCTGGGAGAACTTTCGCGCAGCAACCCACGCGACGCCGCGTCTCCGGCCTCGGAGCTTTTGCCTAGGCTGCTCCCCTATGCTTGGCATGCACGCCCCCCATCTGCGCTGCCGCTCAGATGCGCTAGAGTACTCCAAAGCGCAGGTCAAAAGCCACCTTCTAACAGGAGGGCTTTCCTGATCCTGAAGCTGCTAGTGTCTCCTCACCCTGAAATTACTTTGTATTCTTTTGTGTATGCATACCTCTACAGATAGATAGATATAGATATATACACGCACATACTGTATCAGCCATCTATCTAAATATCTATCCATCCATCTCCTTCTAAATATCCATCTTATCCACTCATCCATCCAAATCTCTCCATCTGAATATCATCCATGCAAATATTTGCCTATCCATCCATCCATCTATCTCTGTCCATCTATCTGTCTGTCCTAACTGTGTCTATCTAGCCATCTCTCTGTATCTGTCTCATCTGTGTCTATCTAGCCATCTATCTCTATATGTCCCATCTGTATCTATCTATCTATCCATCTATCCATCTATCTCTCTCTGTCCCATCTGTATCTATCTATCCATCCATCCATCTCTCTGTCCCATCTGTGTCTGTCTGTCCATCCATCTATATCTCTGTCCCATCTGTGTCTATCTATCCATCCATCTATTACCTTCCCTGAGAGAGTGGGTAGAGTGCCAGGCTTGGAGTCAGATCTGTATTCAAACCCTTTCTCTGACACTCACTATATGTGATCTTGTGCACGTCACTCTGTTTGCCTCAGTTTTCTCATCTGTAAAATGGAGTTAATAATAGTATCTCCCTCCCAGGGTTGTTGTGATATTCAAATGAGATATTAATTGTGAAGTGCCTAGCATGGTGCCTGGTACATAGTAGGTGCCTATGTAAATGATAGCTATTATCATTATTATCATTGTTATAAATCAATCAGTCAAACAGGTATTTACTAAGCCTGACACTGTGCTAGGGGCAGAGAAAACAAGTGAGTAATGAGCCTACCTTCTAATGGGGAAGGCAGCAAGTACATATAAAAAATGTGGACAATATAAAGATAAATTTAATAAATACATCCTTATTTATGCCCACATTTATTAAGTAAGAGATTATTTGGAAGGAAGGGCAGCAGCAGTTGGGGTGATCAAGAAAAACTCATGCAGAAGATGGCGCAGTTTCATATTTCTTTATGTGGCCCCTGAGCCTGGCACAAAGTTGGCATTTAATAATAAATGATTGTCAGTTGATTGACTGTCGAATTAAGGCATCAAAGGGTGGCTGAGCCTCAGTATCCATTCAGTTCCACAAATACTTGCTAGGGAATATTTCCTGTGTCCTCAGCCCCAGAGAAGGGAAGATCCTGATTCCCTGAAGAAATTTACATTCCAGTAGGGGAAATCCCACACACATGTAATTGGGTTGGACTGAGGTTCCAACTCTTCCATCTCTGAGGGTCATGATTCAGTTAATTGTAATTCAAAATAAAACATGAGCAAATGCCTGAGAGAGCTTCTGTGTCATTTCAAAGGAAGGAAAGTTCATTTCCAACAGGCACAGTCAAGGAATATTTTTCTTAGAGGGTGGGAAAGTTTGATGCAGGTTTTGAAAGGAATGTAGGATTTTTGTAGATTGATATTGGGAGTGGGACACAATAACGTGTGGGAGACTGTTTGAGGAAAGTTACCAATAGAGATGGCAAAAAGCAAAAAATGTGTTACGGGGAGTAGTTGCCCATTTTGGCTGTAGAGTTTGAGGGGAGGAGTATTGTGAAATAAAACTCAATAGGTGGTGAGTGGTGCAAGATTGGTCAGGACCTTGAATCCTAGACCAGGCATTTGGACTTTGTTTGGTATGTAATAGGGAGCCATTGAAATATTTAAAGGCAGAGCAGTGACCTGATCATATCTTTATATGAGGAAAATTAATCTTGCAGTGGTAGAAAGTATGGATTAAAAGATGTCATTGCCTATAAAAATGAAGAAGTTGAACTGGATAAATCAGGGCAGGTTCATTTTCTATTACCCCAAAGGACATAGAATCCCCAGTAAGCTTATGTTGCATAGTATTTGCAAAACTTAAGTTACACCATTTATTTTGAGATTTTTACTTAATAATTCTAACTATAGTAACAGGTCTGAGATAGGAAATTCAGGCTGTCATATACATTTTATATTTATATGCATTCTATAAGTAAGGAAACAGGTTTAGAGATGTTAAGTAGGTTCGCCTCTTGTCTCAGAGCAAGTATGTGTTCAAGCCAAGGTTTGACCTCTTGTCCCCTCTAGAAGAAACCTGAGTTTCTTTTCTAATCCAGTTTTTAAAAAACAAAACTTAAAGTGCTTGCTAGAAATACACTGTGAGTATCACTGAGGTTACAAAGGAAGTGACCCAGGACCAGCCCCAGCAAGCACTTGAGCCAGGCCTTTCTGAATGAGTTGTGGATTCCGGCGTTTGGATTCCTGAAGATGTCGCAGGAAGTGGGCCCCAGAGCTGTAATCAGATCTCCGCTGAGTCCTGCCAGTTAGGGAAGCGAGGTACCCGGCGCTAGGCGTGCGAGGCCGAGCAGGCCGGTGTGGGTGAGTCAGAGAGCAGAGAAGCGGCAGATGCTGGGCTGCAGGCGGCTGCTCCTGAATGGGAAGCTTCTCTCCTTGATCTCAGTCACATCCTCCTCAAGTGCAAACCAGGGGAGTGCTTTTTTTGTCAGTGGAAAGACACAAATCAAAACCCCCAGACCATCTTCATTGTAGTTTTCTTGTTCATATTAGGATGCCTCTGTTTTCTTCCCAATTCTTCTCTAGGTTTTATGTTCTTCTTAACATCTGTATTGAATGTCCCCTTAGTGTGTTGTAGTCAGGGGTCCTTCTGATCTGTGGAACCATCACTGGGTGCTCTCCTGCACCCTCAAAGCACCGAGACAGACTCTGTGCATACTCGGCTCACTTTTGCTAACTCAAAGAATGGTGCAGAAATGATTGATACCTTTGGAAGAGGTATTGTCCCCATCTTCAGGATGGAAAAATTGAAACTCCACTAACCTAGTCCAGTGGCTTAGGGCCAGATCCCAGAATAGAATCCAGAAATCCTGATTCCCAGGTTGTTCCTCAGACTTACTCCTTTAACAAATTGTAGTTCAGCGGACACCTGCTGTGTGCAAATCACCGTGCATACAACAGCCAGAAAGGAATCCGGTCCCTGCCCTTATGGGAGGACACGTGCCTTTGACCCAAATAAATGCCACCTAATCTGAGGAGTTTGAGGAGAGCACTAACTTTGGGAGCAATCAGGAAGGGCTTTCCTTAGGAGGTGTACCTGAAGGAAGCCTGTGGAGTCCCAGGGAGAAATTGCAGGAGGTGGGAGAGGGAGAGATAAAATTTTGAGTTCAGGGAACAACAGGTGGGCCACTTTGGCTAGTACCAAGAGCTCCCCGGGGGGTGGCGAGGAGAAGCCCATCCAGAGCCAGGCTGTGAAGGGTTTTAATGCCAAGCTGAAGGTCTGTGTATTATCGTAGAGGCAATAGAAAGCCATTGCAGCTTCTTGAGCAGAGGAGTCAGATCTGTCTCTCCTGACCTGAGTCACCCCCACGTGGTAGGAAGATTATGTGTGGAGAATAGATTAGAGAGGAAAGACAGTAGGATCAGGGAGAACAGTTCAGAAATAAAGAGGTGATGGAACCCTAACTAGGATGGTGGCGTATAAGTGGGAAGAAGATGAACGTGAGAGGTGTTGTGCAAGTAAAACCACAAGATTTGACGACTGATTGGATGTGGAGCTGAGGGAGAGGGCCAGGTGTTGAAAACTCGGGTGAATAGAACAATAGAACAGCAGCTTCATCAATACCAAAAAGGGAGTTTGGAGGATGGGCTTGTTTAAGGAACGAAGGGAATAAGTGTTTATAGAGCACCTACTGTGTACCGGGCACTGTGCCAAGCGCTTTTTACAAGTATTAGCACATTTGATAATCAGTCCCATGTCAGGGAAATGGGCGTCAGGTTGTTTTTTCAATCAGTAAACATTAAGAGCACCTACTATGTGCCAGGCCCTGTGCTAAGTGCAAAAAGAGGCAAATGACAGTCCCTGTCCTCAAGGAGCTTGCAATCTAACACTTGTGCACAAGGTGAGGCTCTGTGCCAGGGTCGTGGCCATGGAAACGCCCTGATGGACTGGGGAGAAGTTAGAGAGCAAGAATCTTTGGCAGCGCTTTGACTGTCCTTCCCCTTTGCTCCCTTGCCTTCTCCTTCCTCCCTCATACAGATGTTTTTGAAGATCAGAAGCCAAAGAATACTCGTGTCCCCAGAGTCCCAAGTGGGAAAAGGAAGAAGAGAAGCAGTGACCCTGGTGGGCCCCGAGGTGGTGCATCAAAGAAGGCAGGAGTCAAGTCGGAGAAGAAATCTGAAAAGCGTCCTGCTGTGAAGGAGGAAGCCTCTAGTGAGGGAGAAGATTTCGTGTAAGATAGTTTTGAGTTTCTCTGTATTTCCCCTCAGGAAAATGGTGGTGTTAAGAGCTACCTTTCTATTCTTCACTGAAGCTGTTCCAGGCAGTGTCAGGGCTCCACAGTACGTAGAGCACTGGGCCTGGAGTCAGGAAGGCCTGAGTTCAAGTTCAGCCTCAGACATTCAGTAGTTGTATGAACCTGGCACGCTTTTTCATCTCAGTTTCCTCAGCTGTAAAATGGGGATAATAATAGCACCTGCCTCCCAGGGTGGTTGTGAGTCTCTAATAGGATGACATATGTACTACTAGCTTTAAAGCACTTTGAAATCTTCTGCATAAAGAGCATAGAATTATGTAATTTTAAAGTGGGAAAAAAATCTTGGAGATCCTCTAGTTCAAACCCCTCATTTTACGTAAGGAAACTGAGGCCCAGAGAGGAGACCAGGAAGAGCCACCACTAGAACCTGTCCCAGGCCAGTGCCTTTCTTTCTGCCCTAAAATGTTGGGCCCCAGAATTTGAGAGTTGGAAGGGACTTCAGTCATCAGTCCAGCCCATACGGGAAAGAGAACCCTGTCTCTGACCCCACTGACCAGGGCCATTCAACCGTTGCTTGCAGCGGCCATCCATTCCACGTGTGGATGACTCTGATTGTTAGGGCGTAAAGCATAAATTCGGCTTTTTGGAACTTGCATTTTATTTTGTTCAAGCCAGTGCTAGAGATGAGAGGCCATGCACAAGGCCGTGCCCTGGTCACCTCCCACCCAGCTAGAGCCATCAAGGACTTCGTTTGTCATAGGGCCTTTCATCCACTTAGGATAGTGATGGGGCTTTGCTAAAATCTAGATAAACTATCCGTGACTTTCTTTCGACTGTTTCAGAAAGCGAGGTCAGTCTCATATGACCTGTTCTTAGGAAAGCCATACTGGTTCTTTGTAATCGCTGCTTCCTTTTCCAGATGTTCACTAACCATCCCTTTAATGGTCCTTCACAGAGTTGTCTCAGCAGTCCAAGACAATCATTTGCTTCTCACCTGCTGACTCCAGTCTCTTCTCTTTTTGAAAATTGGGAAGACATTTCTGCTTCAGGCCTGGATGTGTAGGATAGGATTTAAAGAAAGAAGGAACCTTAGAAATCACTTCATCTAGCCCCTTCAGTTTACTGATGAGGAAATTGAGATACGCAAAGGGTAATTGATTCACCAGAATTCAAGGCCAGGTCCTCTGACTCTGAATCCAGTGCTTTCTCTACTACAACGCATCCATCTTTGGGGACTTTGGGGTCTTTGAGTCCATGGAGAGAAGAGGACTTAAAAATTCATTCATTCATTCATTCAGTCATTCTTTCATACTTGAATTGTTATTTTTACTATCTTGTTTGCACAAAAGCCTTAATTTTTTCACATGTTGAGGGAAGGAATATTTATATAGCCCCTACTAAGGGCCAGGCACTGTGCTGAGCACTTTACAAATCTGATCTCATTTGAGCTTCACAACAACTCTGGGAAACAAGTGCTATTGTTAGCCCCATTTTACAACTGAGGAAAATGAGGTAATATTATATAGCACCTACTGTGTGTCAGGTAACATGCTAAGTGCTTTACAAATATCTTACAACAAATATCCTCACAACAGCCCTGGGGATGTAGTTATTATTATTATTGATATCCACGTTTTTACAGTTGAGGAAACTGAGGCCAACAGAGGTTAAGTGACTTGCCCAAGGTCACACAACTAGTCTGTATCTAAGGCTGAATTTGAACTCAGGGCTTCCTGACTCCTGGCCTAGCACTCTATCCACTGTACCACCTGGCTGCTGTTGATACCTATAATTAAAGCCTACTTAAATTAGTAAATATTAATCTAGCAAAGAAACCTTCCTTGATGAATTTGCCAGTGCTTTGTTCCTGCTATGAATATTAGCCTTATTTAGCCAGTGTCTAGCTAATCAGCCAGTTTAGCAGGCCAACTTTCTCAAGTCAACAAGCATTTATTAAGCACCCAGTGTGCCAGGCACTCTGCTTAGTGCTGGGGATACAAAGAAAAGCAAAAACCAGTCCCTGCCCTCAAGGAGCTCCCATTCTTGGGGGGTTGCGGGGACAACACGCAAACAACTCTGTACACACAGGACGTAGACAAGATAAAGTGGAGAGAACCTCAGAGGGCAAGCCCTTGCATTAAGGGGGATTAGGAAAGTCTGAGACTTGCAGCCAGGAGGTAGAGACAAGGGGAAGAGAATCCCACGCATGGGGGCTCGAGCTGGGAGGTCTCGTGTGAGGAGCAGCAAAGAGGCCAGTCGCTGGGTTTCAGGCTGGAGGGGCAGGAAGGGCTTTAAAAGCCAAACAGGATGTTATGTTTAATCCAAGAGGTAACAGGAACTGCCAGAGTTTGTTAAATGGGGAGAGTAAAGGAGTGACGTAGACTTGTAGGAAGATCAGTTCTACAGCTGAATGGAGGACGGATCGGGGTGGAAAGAGGCCTGAGGCAGGCAGAGTACCAGCAGCCGTTGCAGCAGTGCAGGTGTGAGGGGATGAGGGCCAGCACCACGGTGGGGGCCGTGTCAGAGGAGAGAGGTGATGCACAGGCCCAGGCTTGGGCCACAGCTGTGACGCGAGGGGTGACAGAGAGTTTTACCAGACTGCCGAGGGCTCCCTGGCCCAGCAAAGGTGGAGAGCCCCTGGTCTCGACAGTAGACATTCTTTCTCTGCTTGGTGTTTCCTGTGTGAGTGGCAAAGCCAAAATCTTGAGCAGTTACAGATCTCTTCCAGGAGATTCTGCATAGTTCTGGGGCTTGATGCAACCAGCACAACGTCTTCTGCAAACAGAAGCACTTGGAGGACGTCCCTCTTGCACAAGACCTCCTTTCTCATAGTGGTAGAGAGCCAGTAAAAATAAAAACAAGTAAGGCAAAAGAGAGAAAAAGGCAAATTATTTTCAATGCCATGTTTCAATAATATGTTTAAGGAGCGAAAAATTGTGTAATGCATTTTAGAAAGTTCACACCCAAAATGGTTAAGATACAGAAAAAGAGGATAAGTGCCAGTGACCTGGGAAATTCATCAAGTACCTTCCCTGACAATGCCAGAAAAATGTGCTTCTACTGTTTATGCCCGGGGGCCGTTACTGTAACCTGGGGCTCCCTGATTACATTTTTGTGATTGCCTTTAATTTGGGATGTTTGTAATCTTGTCTGTGGCCTTTTTTCCGTTGTTTTTTGACTTGGTTTGTTTTTAGGTCATCATTGTTGAGGCAGCATGTGAAAGACAGGCCAACCGATGAATTAGTGGCAGATTCAGTATTAAAACTCAATCGTGGGGCAGCTAGGTGGCACAGTGGATAGAGCATTGGCCCTAAAGTCAGGAGGACTTGAGTTCAAATCCTGCCTCAGACCAAACACTTGACACTCACTAGCTGTGTGACCCTGGGCAAGTCACTTAACCCCAATTACCTAAAAATTTAAAAAAAAATTTTTTTTTTAAAAACCTCAATCTTTTAATGAGAATTTCAGAAAAATACCTAAGGGAGAAATCAGGCTCAGTGTAAACAGAAAATGTTTTTTAGCCAATTGCCAATGACAGTTTTTAAAGGGTCATCATTTCTTCCCCTTAAATTTGATAAGGGAAACACTGACATAATAGAGAGATGTTTGAGCCTCTTGTTTGTTTCTTGCTGTGATATTTATAGTGACTTCACAAGCATCACCAAGAAGATCCGACCCAAGACAGAAGCATCAGTGAAAAAGGACAGCAGTCGGGAGAATGAAGAGGACGAAAGCGAGGATGATTGGGAGGAGGTGGAAGGTACTTTGACGCCAGCATGACCTGCCCCTTAAATCTTTCTTTTTGGTTGCGGTCTGTTTAATTGCAGTCGTGTAGTCTGTATTGTAGCCCTGCTGTTTTCTTGTCAATAAATGCTTGTCCTGTCTGCCTCTTTGAGGTTTTCCCCGGGCTCACACTTTTCGGAAAGCACCCTCCATTGTAGCTGCCTCATCTGAATGTACTGAATAGTGGGGTCAGCACCATGGCCAAGAGAGCCTCAGGGCTCTGGTGACTCCAGTGGAATCCTAGGCTGTTGGGGCTGCAGGGCACCCCACAAGTCACTCCCCTCCTCCCCCCATCCATGTACACAGGCTCCAGGTTCCTGGAGGGCCAGGACCACGTCTTACCTGTGTTTCTCACACAACCCTAGCACAGGGGAGGTGTGGGATGCCTGTTTGTTCAGGGGAATCAACACTGAGGCTTAGACTTTCCAGAGATCCTGCAAATAAGCAGCAAATTGCTTGTTCAGGGTTACCTCAGGCCACTGTTTAGTACCCCCAGAGACTTCACCCTTTCCTCACCTGTGCGGGAGCTGAAAATCACCGTTGCTTTGTTGGAAATCTTGGATGACTTAGACGGACTGGTTCTGTCCTTGTATTTTGGGTGGTCCAGTCATGTCACTCGCACCCCTCACTCAGTGGCTCCCTATCACCTTCCGGAGCAAATATAAAATGCTGTGTTTGGCATTCAAAGCCCTTCATCACCCAGCCCCTTCCTACCTTTCTGGTCATCTGACACCTTACTCCCCCCCATGTTCTCTTTGATCAAGAACCATTGGCCTCCTGGCTGTCCCACAAACAGGACCCTCCATCTCCCAGCTCAGGCCATTTTCTCCAGCTGTCTCCTTTCCCTGGAATGTTCTCCCTCCTCATCTCCACCTCCTGACCTCCCTGGCTTCTTTCAAGTCCCAGCTTAAATCCCACCTTCTAAAGGAAGCCTTTCCCAGTCCTTCTTAAGTCTGGTGTCTTCCTCTGTTGAATATCTTCTCGTTATCCTGTCTATAGCTTGTTTGTACAGAGCCATCTGCTTCTTGTCTCCCCCATCAGATTATGAGCTCTTCCAGGGCAGGGACTGCCTTTTGGCCTTCTTTGCATCCCCAGCACTTAGCACAGAGCCATGCACACAGCAGGTGCTTAATAAATACTTACTGACCAACTGAGCCATGCCAGCAGTTAGGCTGGTGCCTGGCTGACCGGGGAGGCTCACAGCTGCACCACTGAGTCACCACCTTGTCTGCCTTCAGTTGCATGGGACTGGTTCCCTGTCTATAGAAGACTCCCAGCCTGCCTTCCAGGAACTGCAAATATTATAATTGATAAAGCGGTAGAAGAAGCTTTGTTTAGATCAAGCCGCTGGTATTTCCTAAAATAGCAAGTTTCACTCCTTCTCAGTGAATGTCTGCAGTTTTTCTGAACCACGTGAAAGACTGATGCTCGCATTTTGTTGCTAGAACTTAAGGAGCCTGTACCAGATGAGACGGGAGGAACCGCAGCCTCCTTTCAATCAACTTTGCCTGCCAAGCCAGTGGAGATAGAGATTGAAACTCCGGAGCAGTTGAAGGCAAGAGAGAGAAGGTGAGACCAGACCCTCCTTCTGAATCTGTGTTCCCCGTAATGCTGCAGCCCTCAGAAGCCATGGGAGGGAAGCCCCCATTTTTTTCCATCACCCGCTGTGGCCCTGGCCGTCTCTGAGCCAGAGGCAGAGCTCCTCAGCAGAGCCCTGTGGTTTGGGGCGTGAAATCCCCAGCAGACTGTATGTGGTCAGTGTTCATTAAGTACCCGTCTGACAGATGAGCAGCACATTGAGGGCTGTGTGGAAGCTGTACTCTGTGCCCACGAGGGGTTTTCAAGTAACCGGAAACCAGGCATGCACATGCGAGAATAGCTTAACTCATGTAACACAACCTACAAATGAGTGTAAGTAAATATAGTGCCCCCCAAGTGTGTAATCAAGTGTGAAGGGTCATGAAGTCCAGCAATAAAGGTTATAGATTGGTTAATCAGGGAAGGCCACAGTGCCTGGCACATAGTAGGCACTTAATAAATGCTTGTCAAATGGTATGTTCTGACCTGTTGTACTAGAGAAGGTTGGGAGAAGAGCCAGACAAAGACACAGCAGTGAGAACGAGCAAGTCATCCACAGTAGATCCATGGTGGATCTATCAGACTTGCTTGGATGAAATGGAGAATCACTGAGATGAGGAACAGTAATCATGCCTTTGTTGTCTGAGTAAGAAAAATGAGCTGGTAAATCGTGACCTTCTGAGTTCAGCATTTGCTTTTGGATACCCATTGCAGAGAAAAAAGGCAGACGGAATTGGAGACATACCTTCGAAGAATGATGAAACGCTTCAATAAAGAAGTCCGTGAAGATACACACAAGGTCTGAGCCTCAGAATTCATTTCATTCACCAAACATTCATTGGGTCCCTTCTCTGTGTTTGGTGCCAGGACGGAGGACAGAAGAGGCAGGGTCCTGATCCTCACAAAGTTAGCGCTAGGGGCACTGCTTCCATACAGAAATGGCTTAGATGCAGCAACCTCTGAGATCTCTTTGAGATCTCGGGTTCCCAGGGGCAGAGTCAGAAAAGGAGCAGATCACTGCAGGTCTAAGTACAAGGGTGAGATTGGAGCAGGGGACTCGATGACGTGAACAGGCAGAAAGTAGGAGACTTTCTGGAAAAAGTTTGTGAAGAGACATCTAAAGGTAGAGTGAGTTTGACAAACTTGGAAACAGCCTGATTATTTTTGGAAATAAGATTGGACTGATTGGTGACTCTGATGTGAGCTATGAATGTCAGAAGGAGGACTTTGAGCTGTGTCCAGGAGGCACTAGAGAGTTCTTACAGGTTCTAGGCTGGGGAGCAATGTTAGGTCAGTGGCATTTTTAGCAGACTAGTACACTAGCAGATTGGAGGCAGGAAAACTGAGTGAGATCCTGTTCCTGTAATCTAGGGATGAGGTAAGATGATGCTGCTGGCAATAGAAACCAAAAGGCATGGCAGAATACCAGACCTTGGGGAAGACACAGACCACAAAAGCAGACATATTTCGGGCTAAAACGGGACGTCGGTTTGACAGCTCAAAGCTCTCTTTGGCTCAAGGGTTTTTTTTTTTCCTTCTTGTGTTCCTTGTCCTTATTCCCCTGCCTAATAGGTACACCTGCTTTGTCTGCTAGCAAATGGTTTCTTTCGGAATAATACCTGTAATGAGCCAGATCTCCAGGCCATCGGCCTCTCCATCATCCCAGCTCACTTCGCCAAAGTGCTTCCTAATAAAGTGGATGTCCCTTACCTTTCAAACCTGGTAAAATGGTATGAACCTCCATTCCACTTCCTGCCCGACCTGAGCCAGGGGCTTTCCTTTAGCCTAGAGAGCAGCTGTCTAGTCATCTGACTCAGGAATCCACAGAAAGGCGGTGGTCACTCCTAGTGAGGGAGTTCCCTTTCCCCTCTCAGTGGAGTCAGCGGCCCCTTTGATCCAGGAAACCAAGAACCGCTTTCGTGCTTTCTTCCCTTGCAGGTTCATTGCCACATTCACCGTCAATGCAGAGCTTTCCACTGATGAGCGAGACAGCCTGCGCTCCACCCTGGAAAGGCGTTTTGCTATTTATTCTGCACAGGATAATGAAGAATTGGTTCATGTAAGTGATTCAGTTGGTGTTAGGCTATGCACTAATCTTCTGAATAATGCTAAATCTATATAGCAATTAATTTGGGGGCAAGGGATTTAGAAACTTTTTCATTTATTATTCAGTAACTATATTTGGAAACCCCAAGAAGATGCCTAGTTTAGTTCACATGATGGATTTTAGTCTTGGACACTGAAGGCAGACCAGTGTTCCACTCAGATAAGCATGCCTTCAGCCATTTGGATTTGGTGCTAGGAGTGCATTGAAGACAAGTTGCAGTCTGCTG
Organism: Vombatus ursinus; assembly: GCF_900497805.2. Taxonomy (NCBI): domain Eukaryota; kingdom Metazoa; phylum Chordata; class Mammalia; order Diprotodontia; family Vombatidae; genus Vombatus; species Vombatus ursinus. Next base: position 39,908,921 of record NW_020954551.1, read on the forward strand.
TTCTTGCAACTAGAAGAGATAAAATGGAGAGGTCGTCACACAAGCCTTGCAGAAAGGCTGCCCGGGTCAGGCTCGATGAGTACCATGGCACAGCTGTGTGTTTGGCTGCCTCGCTGATTTCTTGTTCACCTTGGAGACCTTCGGCCTGACTTACTGCGCAGAGAAATGGGGGCCAGGCTTTCTCAAACAGCACCAAAGGCCGTGGAGCTGCAACTTGAGTTTCGTTCCCCCCGTGATTTGAAAAGCCTGAGCTCCCTGACAGTGGACGTGATGAAGAAGGACAGAGCATTTTCTTCTTCGGCTTTCTAGCCATCTGTCTGTTCTCAGTTGTTATCCTCGAGCCCAAATCTGGTTTTTTGGATAGCTAGTCAGTGAATAGTGATTGGTAACAATAACTCCTTAGAGTTTTATAGCCTTTTCACACACTTTGGCTCTTTTTCAGTGCTCTGTGTGGTAAGCAGGTTCCACATAAGAGAATGGGGCTCAGAAGAGTTCAGTCACTTGCTTAATGTCACATGGCTACTTAGTGGTGAAACCAAGGCCAGGCCTCTGGTCTTCTGAATCCTAATCAATGCTTTGCTGCCTCTGATAAGATCGTCTCTAATGGGCCACGCACTGGGTGGGAGGTAAAATTGTGCAAAATGGGGCCCCGTCCTCTTTTATCAAAGGCCCCTCCTCCCGTGTTGACTTTCTGTTATTCTCTTTGTCATCTTTCTGGGTGGGAGATGGAACCCCAACATTCTTTTAATTTATAGTTCTTTTATTAATAGTGATTTGGGTCAGTTCTCCACATGGTTTTTTAATTAAGTGAACAGATGTAAGGTGCTATTCTAGGTACTGTTGAGGGTACAGTCAGGAACAGATCAAAGCCTTCCTCCAGGATCTTATGATCTCAAAGGAAAATTCAGACACGCTTATGAATAACTATATTTCCAATCTAATGATATGATATTATGCCCAAAGAAGGCAGAACATGGTCAAATGTGCCATGTTGAGAAGGTAATCAAGAAAGTGTGATGGGAGTTAAGTGAAAGACAAAATTACATGAAGTATGCATTTGATCAAATGGCCACTTCCTAGTGTGAGATTCTCTGATTCTGTGATTTACATTTCTCTTCTAAAAACTGTTTATTCCTGTCTTTTGATAGCTTATCTGAGGAATCATTTTTCTTAAATCTCTCTATCCCTCAAGATAGTACAGGGCTGAACACTTAGCTCTCAATTAAGCTTTGTTGAGTGATTATTGTAACTCAATGAGAAATTACTTATACCTATGCTAATCTTCACTGCTTTGCAAGTTTATCTTTGTTTTTATGGTCCTTACTGAAAGAATTTGTGTGAAAAATTGGGTAGAATTTTGCATGAACTTTCTGAGTGATGTGAACTTTTGTCTTAGCTAATGGGCTTTATACATCCTTCTTTTTTTTTCTTTTTTTTTTTCTTTTTTCCCCACACAGATATTTTTATTGATTCTACGATCACTGCAACTTCTGACCCGGCTGGTATTGTCTCTGCAGCCCATTCCTCTAAAGTTGCTAGCTGCAAAGGTGAGATTTTAGGGGGCCCCACAGTAAAGGGGTGGGTTGTCATGGAGAAGTGAGAACAGTTATCTCACACTTTTTTAAGAAGGATGACCTTTGTCTGGCACCTTAGAGTTGGGATTCCATGATGTAGCTTTTTCCAAATCTACCACACAGTTCACTTGCAGGGAAACTCATCAAATGGTTTGGGAACTGGAGGTGGTATCTAGAGAACCGAGTTCTATTTTTAGCTTTGTCCTTAAATTGTCAGGAGCCCACACACAAATCATGGCACCTCTTGGCACTCTAATCTGCATTCTCTGAAATGAGTAACTGTCCTCTCACCTCCTAGAAGGTTAAAGTGATGAAGGAGTCTGTGGGACAGACAACGGGCTGAGTAAAACATTTTTTTAAGATTCGCAGATGAAGATGCCAAGTTTTTGTCTGTGTTGAAATTGTGGTCCTTATTTTTGCTGCTGTTTTCTGAAAATTTGTTGATTTTATAGTTTTCTAACTTCTCCATTTCCAAAATTCCACGAGGAAGAAGCCTATTCTACAAGGTGGCTAATATGGTAAAGAGGGACAAGTGAGAAGAAGGGCCGTTTGTCTCAAAGAGACATAGGTGATGGAAGTCACTTTTTGCTATGTAGTTGTGATCATCATGGGACTCTTGGCTTTATTACAGTTTTTAGCCAGTGCATCTGCACCATTTCAGACTGACTAAATCTGATATTGAGTAAACTGAAATAGATCCCAGGTTCCTTGGGTTTTTTAACAGTCGGTGGCTAGGCCATATCTCTGCCATAGTTCTTTGAGGGCAAGGACTTAGTTATATTTGTATTTTTCCTAATGCCTGTTATTGGACATTATATATAGTAGATTTCATAAATGTTGAGTAAACAAAATAATTAGTACTCATAAAATTAAAAAAGCAAATATATAATCACCTTCTGTGTTCCAGGGCAAGAAAAAGTCACAGAACAGCTCCCTAGAGAATCCTGAAAGTTGTTCTGAACCCCCCAGCCAAAAGGCCCAAACCCAGATCAGACCAAAGACCAGCACAGGACGAGCAGCAGCCTCTTCTAAGAGGGCAGCAGAGGGCAAAAAACCAAAGTCTCAGAAGGCAGCAGTGGGCAGCAAAAAACATGCACAGTGTTCTCCCAGTGAGGAAGAAGACGTGGTGGTAGAAAAAAAAGAAGCCCAGAGACCTGTAAGGGAAAGTCGGAGGACTTCAAAGGTGTCCTACAAAGAGGAGAGTGGGAGCGATGGGGCCGAAAGCAGCTCTGATTTCGAGCTCTCCGGTGAGAATGACAGTCATTTATCTGATGAAGATTCTCAGCCTGGCACCCAGAGACCAAGAAGGTCAGCTCCGTCCCAGAGGACAAAGGCAGCATCTGTGGGCAGCAGAAGGAGAGTCAGTACATCAGCAAAGAATAAAAGAAATGGTAGTCAGCCCTCCATCCTTCCAGGAGCATCCCCAGAGGCCTTGGGCACCAAGAAGGTCAAGATCATTTCTAGTGATGAAGAAGAAGAAGAAGAAATCGGGAAAGCAGTTGGTGTGGACCAGTGGCTAGAAGTGTACTGTGAGGGGGAGGATAGGTGGGTATGCGTAGATTGTGTCCATGGCGTGGTGGGCCAGCCCTTGACCTGTTACAAATATGCCACCAAGCCCTTGTCCTACATCATTGGCATTGACAATGATGGGTGTGCCCGGGATATCACACAGCGGTATGACCCGGCCTGGATGACAGCTACCCGCAAGTGCCGTGTAGATTCAGAGTGGTGGGCTGAGACCTTGAGACCCTACCAAAGCCCTTTTGGGGCAAGGGAAAATAAAGAAGAAATGGAGGTAAGCCTTGACTCCTGGGAACCTCACTGCCGCTTGCTGAGTCAAGTTGTCCCAGCTGATGTTTGTTCACGTGACACAGGTAATATCAAGGGAAAGAAGTTTGAGAGGATGAGTAAGATGTGACCCACCGATTACCTTCCCATGACACAGCCCAGAGAGAAAAGAGCAGGGCCACAAGGGCTTCCAGCTGCTGGGGGGGAGGGCAGGTCCTTGATTTAGCTCAGTATTCCTGCATCATGAAGGCCAGGCGAGGGAGTGACGTTTTCCCGAAGCAGGACCTTTCATGTGCGGATGATTCATGAATGCTGGAGAAGGAAGGAAAGGGAGAAAATATACAGTGTGTGTCCATGACTCACTTTTGGACCCAAAGTGAAACTAGGCCCTCACATGTTTGTAGTGAGAGCCTGCAGTGCCACGGGAACATGCAGAAATGGACAGTCACCTTATTCTCTCTTTTGAGGTCACTGAGAACTAGCAAACGTGATTTTTTTTAATGTGCCTGGAGCAGAGAGAGCTTGCCCTGGGGTGCCACTTTCTTCATTTGCTTACAAGTAACCATAATCTAACAGTGATTCATAGTCTGCTCAAAATAAACCAAAGTGCATCCAAGGGAAATGAACCTTCAGAGTCTGTGATGTATAAGGTGACCCCTGTTTGAAAATTGGATCCCAGCCTCTTGCCTCCTCCCCCACAGAGAAATGGGGAAGTGGGGAGTGAGGCAGCGATAGAAGTCACCAAAAGACTGGGAATTTGACTTTGTGAAGAAAGGCTAAAGGAACTCATTGTTCCTTTAGGAACAGTGGAAGGGCTCATTGGCAAAGCACCATTGAATAGCTCAGAGCGACTGGTTTATCTTCTTCTACTGGGAGTTAAACTTAGCACCTCCGTTTAGTAAAGAAGCTTAAGTTAGACGTTAAAGAACTTTCTGGTCGGCTTCCCGAAGGAGGTTGTACATTCTCTTCCGGTGGAGACTGGTGATCTGAACAAGCAGATGATTAGCCATCCACCCAGAATGGTTTATTGACGTGTGTAGCCGCAGAGTTAATCTGACCCTAGAATTTCATGTTTATTGAAAACCTGTTTGTTGGTGGGACGGGTAAACTGAGATCATCGCAAAAGTATTAACAAATTTGATCATTAATCCATAATAACACTTGGTAACCAACATGATAGTCAAGAGAAGTTCAAATTTTATTAAAAAAAAAACTTCCTTTTATAAAGATCTTACTTAACATTGTCTTTGGCCTATGCAGTTTCAGGCAAAGCTACAGAGCCAGCCCTTGCCAACTGCTATAGGCATGTATAAGAACCACCCTCTTTATGCCTTGAAGAGGCATCTCCTGAAATATGAGGCCATATACCCAGAGACTGCTGCCATCCTTGGGTACTGTCGTGGGGAAGCTGTGTATTCTAGGTAAGAGGACCACTGTCAGTGTGCACATCATTCTAGCTAGTGAGCAAGAAAACATTGACAGCTTCAGTGATGTGGCCTAGTGAGTAAAAGAGGATAGTTAACTGGGATGGGAGGGGAAAGGGGGGGGGTCATGTATGATAGCTGGAAGAATGGAAGTTTGGTGAGGAGAAAGTGGGTAAGAGAGAAGACTTGTGAAGGGGGAAGTGAGTGGGAGGGTCTTTGGGAGAGAAAGAAACCCTGCTCAAAAGTTAAATGTTTTATCAGGGATGTGGTGGACCAGCACCAAATTATCTGTCACCAATCAAAGTACTTCACTGTAAAGGGAGTTGGGGGCTAGTCATGCTAGTAGTAGATGTGTCCAAATTTTAGTGTTGGACTGCCCTTCAAATAAGAGAACATTTGTAAGGGGCTTGGCCACAGTGCTGGGCACATAGGTGTTTAATAAATGCCTGTGGGTTGATTGAGAAAGGTATTGTTATTTATCTTCATGTCTACCCCAGTGTTAATCATAGTGCTGCACACAGTAGGTGCTCAGTAAATGCCTGTGGGTTATTTATCTTCCTGTCTTCCCCAGTGTTATTCATAGTGCTGCACACAGTAGGTGCTTAATAAATGCCTGTGGGTTATTTATCTTCATGTCTTCCCCAGTGTTAGTCATAGTGCTGTACACAGTAGGTGCTTAATAAATGCCTGTGGGTTGATTGAGAAAGGGATTGTTATTTATCTTGTCTACCCCAGTGTTAATCATAGTGCTATACACAGAAGGGCTCAATAAATGCCTGTGGGTTGTTATTTATCTTCATGTCTTCCCCAGTGTTATTCATAGTGCTGCACTCAGTAGGTGCTTATAAATGCCTGCTGAGTGTCAAAAGTATAATTGTAAGATTCCCATGGTTGTGGGAGTGGCCAGGAGCATGCTCTGCCATCTGTTATGGCTTGGCTCTTTACCACATGTAAGCCCTGTCCCCCAGCTGGATTGTAGGCTTCATGGAGGCAAAAACCATGCCCTTCCTCTTGTTTGGATCCCCCCATGGTGGGCATGAGAGGCTGGGCATCTACCACGTGCTCAGCTTGGCTGCTGTTGCTGCTTTTGAATAGTCCCGGCTTGTAACACAGCCTTGTGTGTATGTGCAGAGTAGATGGTGGCTGTGAGTCCCTTGGAGACAGAGGACAAGGACACTGGGGAAGGGAAGGGAAATCCAGAGGCTGGTGTGACAGAAGATGAGTCATGGCACCCTGCCGAGCAGGACAAGAGGTCGAAGTCACGCATTATTCCGCCTACCTCAGGCAACTCCAGAGCCCATTCCAAGGGGTTATTTCACATTCTTTCTATAGGCAGATATCAGAGGTGACAGCTTCCTCCTATTAATTCTACTAATTAATATCTGTAGTTGCCGAAAATGACCAACGTAGGAAGAAATATAGATCTCTGATCATTTGAGGAGTAACTGACTGTTCACATTTCTCTCCCAGGGATTGTGTCCACACCCTACACTCGAGGGATACCTGGTTGAAGGAAGCACGAGTGGTCAGGATTGGGGAAGTTCCATACAAGGTAACTGGGCTCTGGCTGGATCGGGGTCTGGGTAGAGAGGCGCCTGGTGTGGCACCATGACCATGGCAGTTTGGACGTCGAGACTGAGGCAAAGGGAACATATCCAGGGGCTGTTCAGTGAGAGGAGGGTGAAACTCTGCCTGCTGTGAAATGAGCACCAGAGAAGGGGCTGCAAGCTTTGAGAAGGAACTGACGTGTTTGAGAAACTCTGGCCAGGACCTGAGTCTAGAAAACAATGGCCAGATCTAGTTCAGGGTCAGCGTGGGAAAGGGCAGAACACTTCTGATTGTGTGTCTGTTGACAGCAAATGGTCAATCCAGGACTCTTCCAGCATATCAGAGAATGTCAGAGCTGGGCAGCTTTAAAAAAAAATCTTCGATAACAGAAGAATCTTGGGTTCCACCTGCTGGGTCTGGCTGGTGTTAACAGAAGGGGAGACAGAGCTGGAGCAGCTGACTGGCCATGGCTGGTGTGGGACAGAGAAGCCAGCTTGTTTCCATGCCCTCTCCACAGCTGCTGCCCTGAGCAGAAAGTACCTTTCAGGGTCTGTTTTTTTTTTGAGGTTTATTGTGTATGTCTGGTTCTCACTTCCAACTTTTTAACTAAGATCTTAATGAAATGCTGAGTTTTACAATTTTAAAAAAATTGCTTGCACCCTTTGTGTTATAAAGGAAGAAACTAAAAGTTTGAAATTGAGTAATTTGAAAAATATCACCCTAAATCTTGGTGACAGAAGCATCACTAGAAAAGAAGATTTCTAATTTCTGATTCCCAGCCCATTGTTCCCTCTAAAACACTTTGCCAGAATGCCCAGGAGGCACTGTGAAATACCCTTAGGCAAAGTCCTTGGCTGAATTTTTGGCATTCAGGTTAGCAGCACTGATGGCTGGGGCAGCGGGGTCTAGAAGACAGCAGCTATCTACATCGTGAGCAGCTTCAGGCTGGTGCAGGGTGGGGAGGAGAAACTTCACATCAAGGAAGCCCCCACTCTCTAGTGGCTCAGACCTAGAAGCCAGTCACTCCCTGGGGGAGTGGGCGTAGAGAGAGGGACTCACTTTCAAGGGAAGAGGCGGCCAAGGCTGTGGCCTTTCATCTTCCCATCGGCTCTGGGCCTGGGCCGGCAGGCTTGCCAGGCCCACGCTGTGCCCCAAGCATTCTCCTCTGGAGCCTAGGTCCCACTCAAGATCTAGCTCCATCTGGGGATCCTGTTTCATTGTTGAGACCTTTCCTTCCCTTGGCCCTTACCGCTGGCCACAAGTAACTTCCAGCTGTTTTCCATTCATTCCAGATCGTTCTCCCTGCATTTCAGTTCCTGATACTTCCTTTCAGGTTTATTTCCACATCTGCTTCAGAACCACAACTGTATGCCCTTTCATTCTACATTCACAGGGTAGGAGGGCTGGCTATCCAGGCTCCGGGATATAATCCCTAGCTTTCCCACTGACGCCTTCTTCTTTTAAACAAGTTATTCAGCTTTTTCTACCTTCTCCCTGACTCCCATCAAGTGAAAATAGAGGTTTTGTCCCCCAGGACCACCCATAGGATCTGGACAGAGGGTCCTCATTGTTGGTGCTTTCTCTGCAAGATCTGTCTGTGTTGTTGCATAAGCTGCTGCTGTTCCTTCCACTGCAGATGGTGAAAGGATATTCCAATCGTGCCCGGAAGGCCCGGCTGGCTGATCCCCAGTACCGGGACCAAGATGACCTGGGTCTGTTTGGCCACTGGCAGACCGAGGAGTACCAGCCGCCCGTGGCAGTGGATGGGAAGGTACGTGCCCCGGAAGAGCGGCGCGAGCCTCCCCTGAACCAGTCTCCTCGGGCTGGCCTCTTCATCCTTTCTCTGTGGCAGGTCCCCCGGAATGAATTTGGAAATGTTTACCTCTTCGTGCCCAGCATGCTGCCCATTGGGTGTGTCCAGCTGAAACTGCCCAACCTGCATCGAGTTGCCCGAAAGCTGGGTATCGACTGTGTCCAGGCTATCACTGGCTTTGACTTCCACTGTGGCTACTCGCATCCTGTGTAAGGAAGGCACCAGACCAGCCGGGGTCCAGCTTAAACACCAGGATAGAGGTGGTTTTCAGTGTGGGAGTAAAAAGTCATTCTAGGGCCAGCGTGGATGTGAGCTAGCCCAGGCTTGGATTGAAACACTGGGGACCCCAGGAAATGAAGGGGGCAGTTTAGGCGTGGGATATGGCTGGGACAGGGTGCGCTGTGGATGGGAGCACTCTTGCTGACAAACCCTAAGCTATATCTTGACCTACCCCAGGAAACAAAGGCAGTTCTCTCAAACGCTTGAGCATATTTAGAGGTGAGCCAAAATGCTACGTTTATTCTCAGCCAAATCCCCACCCTCTGTTGTGGATGTAGCGAATCGTGAGACTGAAGTGCTACCCTCAAAGCCCAAAATGAGGGATGAGGATGGACAAGGAAAGAGAGGAATTGGGACTCCCTGTCCAGAGATAGAAATTTCTGTTGTAAGCTGTGAAGATAGGTGTTTTGCCTGTTTTTCCTTGTTACTCTCAGTCCATATGGAAGAATCTTTAAAGTGCAAATCAAATGCCTCCCATCCCCCCCATGTAACTTTCCCAATACCTTCCTAGAAAGGAAGGATTTCCTCCCCTCAAGACCTCACATAGCTCTCTGTTTTGCGTCCCCCATCCCCCAGTGTACTAGGAGGGCAATGACAGTGTCTGATGTCAAACTCGACATCTCTCAAAATCAATTCTAGTCCTCTGTACCTAGTAGGCACTCGATAAATGCTTGATGACTGTTATGAAGGAGTAGGCATGGGATGTTACCAAAGGAAGGAAGAAAGGAAGGTTAGTCACCAGTGGAGAGGCCTGTCCCGCCTCCTGTCTCCTAAGAATACGCATTGTGTTGTCTTTTCTGCAGCACTGATGGGTACATCGTATGTGAAGAGTACAAAGACGTGCTCTTGGCTGCCTGGGACAATGAACAGTCACTCATTGAACAAAAGGAGAAAGAGGTAAAAAGCTTCTACCTCGAAGGCAGTCTGGGCACTGTGGCAGCATGGAGAAGAGCTCCAGGATGAGGCTCTGGTCACTGCGGCCACAAACGTGCCCTGCTTCCTAGCCCTCAGATTCTGCCATCAAATGAGCAAGTCACATTAGAGGATCTCTGAGATCCTGAAAAAAGGGTTGGGTCCTAGAGGATGCCTCCAGCATCCAGAGAAAGGACCAGACTTTGTCAGGCAGGGAGCGCAGAGAAGTAAGACTGTGTGAAACACAGTAAGGAACCTAAAATTTATAGAAAAACAAAGAGCTCACAGAATGTCAGCTCTAGAAGGGACCTTTAAAGGTAACCTCATTTTACAGAGGATAAAACTGAGGCTTATCGAGGGGAAGTGACTTGTCCAAAGTCATGCAAATGGTTAAGTGTCAAAGCTTGGTCTTCTGAGAGTTTTGGGTCCAAGGCCAGCGCTCTTAGCACCAGATCATGCTTGGATGGGTCCTGGTCACAGGGACTACATGCTTCCACTTCAGAACGCCAAGTATCGGGCCAAGGAATGTCTGCAGCATCTGGTCCACTATGTACTGCCAAGAAAATCCCCTCTACAGTAGGGTGAGACATGGCCATCCAGCGTGTGTTGGAGACCTACCTTCAGTGGTGGGGAGCCAGCCACATCCCAGGTCTGGGATAGTGTTAGTTCTAAGGAAGTTTGCCCCCATCAAGCCTCAGTCTGCTCCTGAAACTTTTCCATGAATTGTTTTGCCCTCAGGAGCCAAGCAGAGTAAATCTAATCCTTCTTTGACATAACCCATCTCATATCTCTCCTGAATCTTCTCTTTTCTGGACCCTACATTCCTGGTTCCTTCAGCTGGTCCTCATGACATGAACTTTTTTTTTTCCCTTACTAACTTTCCTCAGGACTCTCTGGCTTACTCGCATTCATCTTAAAATGAAATGCCCAGAATTGAACATAGTATCCCATATCAGGTCAGGCTGGGGCAGAGCACATTTGGAACTATCACTTCCTTATTTCTGAAGTTATTCCTCCCTTCATGGAGCCCAAGAGTGTCGTGGCTGCCATATTAATTGTTGAATCTACTAAAAATGCAGATCGTCTTCAAAGAAACCATTGTCTAGACATGTTTCCCCCAACTTACACTTACAAACCTGGTTGTTGGTTTGTTTGTTTTTAAATGGAAGTGTAGGAGTTGACATACTTCCCTATGAACCTCTGTCTTAACTCATTTTGGCCCAGGTCAGAGCCTATCACAATCTTTTGGGATCCTGACTTTCATCCAACCTATTGGCTCCCCCTCCTACACCTTTGTGCCATATCTGCCTTTATCATAGTGATTAAGAAAAATATAAACCAACTCAGGACCGAGCCCTGATCCCTGGGGCTCTCCACTGAAAACCTTCCAAGTTGTCATGAAACCATAAATGATTTTTATTTGGATCTGGTGTTCAAGAATGTCACAGAAGTATAAAGAAACCAAATTTTTTTTTTTAATTTAAAACAAAATACAATCAGTTAAATTATGCCAGCATTAACATTTAGCTTTCTTTTTCTACTACCCTTTTGTTCAACATAGAAAAGAGAGAAGAGAGTCCTGGGGCACTGGAAGTTACTGGTGAAAGGGCTTCTCATAAGAGAGAGGCTGAAGCTACGCTTTGGTGACAAGGTAAATACAGGCTCTTCAGACACCTGGTTATGAGGAAAGATCCCAGATCAGATTTCTGCAGCATCTGAGTGGCTGCTCCACAGTATTAACCACCCAGCACCCCCTGGAATCAGCCTGGTCTCCATACAGGCAGGCACCACCTAATGCTAGCGAATTCAGAGAAAATGCAGTATTGACCCAGTATTAGAGGGGGATGGAGTTGTAAAGGGCATGTGGGTACAGTGTTCCATTGGGGTTTCACAGTGTGACGGCTCAGTTTAGGTATTAATTTTGTGGTGATGTTGGGGGACTTTCCCTGTATGTGGACTGCTGGATTAGACTGGGTCCCAGATAAGTTGTTGCATCAAGAGGTTTTCAGCAAAGGAGTTGGGCAGCAGAGGCAGGCAGCTGTCTGTGGCTCTCCCCACCTCAAGCTCCCCGTTCCCCTCGTAGAGTCATGGGAGCCTCCATGGGTGAGTAAATTCTGTGTTCACTCTAGATCTGGGGTCAGAGCACTGAAGTCTGCAGTCTGCTGCTGTTTTGAGCTAATTTCACCTCTTGAGAGCTTGGTTTCAGACTCATCAGCAAAATGAGGGGAGTGGGGGGAAAAAAAACCATAGAATCAATTGTTCTTAGCCTTTTTCAAAATAAAAACCACTTTTTTTTTTTTAAGGCGGTTGGGGTTAAGTGACTTGCCAGGGTCACATAGCTAATAAGTGTCAAGTGTTTGAGACCAGATTTGAACTCAGGTCCTCCTGACTTCAGGGCAGGTGCTCTATCCACTGCACCACCTCGCTGCCCCAAGACCACTTTTAATGTCAAAAAATTTCAGACACCTCTCTGCCCTGATAATATTTTTATTTATGCTTTGTATATTGTTAAAAAGTGATCTAAATATCAAAACAGTAATGCTAGGAGTGTGCATGGACTCCTGCACTAACTCTTAAGGCTCTCAGTGGGTCCAGAGCCCACAGACTTACACATCAGGCCCTCCTTTCCCTTCCCCTCCCCTCTCCTTTTTTGTCCCTTCAAAGATTAAAAAAGACTCCTTAATCTTGCCCAGGCTGAAAATACAATGACCACTCATGGGCCTGGTCCCAGTACTTAGGAGCATGGAAGCTGTAATCTTCCCATGGACACTGTCATAGTCATTGCACAGATTGTTCTCCAGGTGCTGCTTGCTCCACTTTGCAACCATTTGTGTAAATCTTTTCATTCTTCTCTAGTCATCGTGTTCATTGTTACTTACAGTACAATAATATTCTTTGACATTCACATAGCAGTTTATCTGTTCCCAAATTGATGGGCATCATCCTGGTTTCCAGTTTGTTTTTGTTTTTGTTTTTGTTTTTTTTTTTGGCTAGGCAGTGGGGTTAAGTGACTTGCCCAGGGTCACCCAGCTAGTAAGTTTCCAGTTTTTTGACACTACAAAGGGTGCTCCTATAAATATCTTTGTCTACATGGGGCCTTGCTTTTTTGTCACTGACTTTCGGGGGATATGCCCAGCAGAAGATTCTCTGGGCATTTTAGTCTCTTTTTTAGCATCACCTTTTGTGACATTCTAATGTCCCACCCAAAGCGGCAGAACAGATGAGCACTGAACTCAGTTAAGTGTGCTTGATTGTCTCGTACAGGTCACGGGCACAGCGACATTGCCGTGCAGTGCCTGTGTGAGAGGTGGTACAGGTCTATTATCTCCATGTTAGAGAGGACACAGAGTCAGCCTTTCCCCTGTGACCGCTCACTTGTGTTTCTAGGGTGAAGTTGCTGCAGCAACCTCAGAGAGGGGAGCCGGATTCTCGTCGGACGAGGAAGGGACCAGCTCACAGGCAGCAGCCCAAGATCTGGCTGCCTCCTGGCCCCAGAACCGAGAAACTGAAGAGCAGCAGAAACTGAGAAGAACTAGGAAGACCAAAAGGGAAAGGAGGGAGGAAGCCAAGCACCTGTTCCCCTTTGAAAAGTTGTAATTTTGAGAAAACAGCTCCCAGACACTCTCCCAGCACCATGGCCGTATGCTCCCCTGACTGCCAAAAAAAGACAGCCGGGCAGCTGGGCCAGGCTCAGTAGGCTTAGGGCGAGGAAGTGGCTCCGAATTCCCGGGATGGCTCAGGTGTGCTGCAGGACCACTCCTCACATAAGACTCTAGCTTTCACTCAACCCCTCAGCCCTTTGTAGTCTTTTAAGTCGGATATTTTTCTACTTAGGAATCTTGCCTTTCAAGTGGTATCTTTCAACAATCTGACACATATTGAGTAAATGGATTTCTTTGGAGGTCCTGAGGGACTTTGGGCAAATGCTGAGTAATTTTCTTTGTGAGAAACACCAGATTTTAATAGATTCTATGTGTTCTGCAAATGCAGAAAGCTGCTGCTGTCAGTTTAAACACAATTTCCATTTAACAGATAGCCATCTTCTTGCCTCACTGACTTGTCATCTGCATTACCTCTTCCCTGGCCTTAACTGCATTTTTCCCTGAATTTTCGTTGAAACAGAAGAATTACAGTATAATTCCTACAATATTATGATCTTTGGATTCACTTTAGGATGTAGGCACCTATGAAAAGGGCTAAAATCAGAGGGAAATAAATCCCACAAATGTAGAATACTGAAGAAACAGCAACAATCTTGACTGAGCCCCCAACTACTATCCTGGTTAAATAGAAAATGCTTTACATTGTAGATAGTCAAGGAGGATAATTTTTAAAAATCACTATGGGGGGAACAATAAAGCTTATAGAAAGACTGATTTCATTGTTTTCTTTCATAGAAACGTTAAAGATCTGAAATTATCTGGTCTGACTGTAGGGGTGGGGAACCTACAGCCTTGAGGCCACATGTGACCCTCTAGGTCCTCAGGTGTGGCCCTTTGATTAAGTCCAAACGGTTCCCCATCCCTGTCCTACTCAGTTTTACAAATGAGGAAACTAAGTCCCAGAGAGGGAAACTGATTTGCTCAGGGTTACCCAGAGAGGGAGGGGCAGAGCTGGTCTGAGAACTAGTCCTATCCTCTAGCCCAATGGAGTCAAAGTCAGATAGAAATGGGGCCCACTAAATCTTACAGAAGGATCCCCGAGAGCCAGATTGACTCAGAAATCCATATATTAACATCTGTGTTCTATTATATTTTGGTTAAATACTTCCCAATTAAATTTTGATCTGGTTCTGGGGTATTGAGGAGTGTTGGTATCTGATACGCCTGCTCTAACCTATCACCTACCATCTCTAGCTCCCTAGCCCCCCAAGCATTGTTTTTCCTCAGGTGCAAGTCATACCTCAAGGAACCTTCACTCAAGTTGATTGGTGTTCCAGAAGCATCATTCAACACTCTTTAGAAATATTTTTGCTTTGTTTTGTTTTCCTTCACGAGTATATACATCAGGTACATTCACACAGTTGGTCATTTATTAAGCCTTTCTGAACAGAAAGTAGGGTAGTGGGCCTTGGAGAAAGAAAGGCAAGACAGACCCAATCAACCAGTGACAAGTAAAACATATTTGTGTTTGTGTTGAACCTTTCTTAAAGTCTCGTTTTAATTTTTTTTCTATAGGCCAATAACTCATCTTTATACAGCAATGTATTTTTTAACTTGACTGGCTATTAAGTATGGCCCTATGACAGGCACCATTGGAATCTGAGTGAGCAAACTTTGGCAAAACAAAACTTAGGGTGTGACTCATGTGTAACAAAACCTTCTCCAGTATAAACATGTTGAGAAACAACTGATGTTCCCATAGAAACCCCACTGCTGCAAAGGCAGCCCCACTTTCTATAGGAGCCATCTTACCCCAATTTTGATTTTTAAGTTTTACAAGAGGAATGCCTGGTCAGTCATGAAAGTACATAAAAGTTTGGGGCAAGGTTGGGAACTCACTGAGGGTCCCATACAAATCACCTGATTTCATTGAACCTAGTGTGGAAATTCTGTCTACCCTGCTTAGAGAGTTGTTGAAGGGGTACTGAGAGGATAAGTGCTTTGCCCAAGACCACACAGCCAGCCCCGTCTTCCTTAACTACCTGCTATACCACACTGCCTCAGTTTCTTTCATGACTGAGCACAGGTTTCAGAAGGCAAGAGCTGTCAAAAAGTTATTACCTATGAGTCTTCTGATTGGACTTGAATCCAGCGTCAGTCTTCAAAGCCTCCTCTGCTGGTCACACTAAGTAAATGTTGGCTGAAAGCCTTCAAAATGGCTTAACCATTAAAAATCTGAAGTGTCAAAATTTTTTCCAAAGTCTAATTCTAACCAAGTATGCCAAGAAAGTGATAAGGTACTCAATGCCCCAGTTTATTCTTCAAGGTAGAAATTGCCAACAGAACAGAGAAAAGCAGCAATGCTGATGTCTTGGGTACCAAAAAACACTGCAGACATTGATCTTGATCAAAATATAGTCAGAATGAAATTCATGGGGAAGTATTCCAAAAGGCTTCAAATCTTCCTTAACATTTTACACTTTCAGTATTAAGAAAGTGCCAGACATTAAAATCTACACAAGAAAAAAGCTCAGCAATCCCATCATCAGTACCTTCCTAGTGTTTCCAGATGGAATCTGATTACATTGTATATGTTACAAAAGAAAAAAACATAGAACCTTTCATAAGGCTGGAATTTAAAGGACTGAGAAAATACTATTTGTTGATTGCTTATTCAACCAGCAGTGTTGTTTTTGTCCCTAAACAACGAGGGACCCTATTTTGGGAGAAGCCTCAACTTCCTACGGAGATACACCTCCAAGATAACAAAGAATCTGAATTAATGGTATCACTGGTTTCAGAAATTCTGACCCAAATCTCAACTCCTACCAAATATTTATCCGCTAAGGCAACCACTGCACATGATTCTGAATATTAAAAGACCGATGCACAAATAATCTAGAAGGTTGCAACACCCATCTTTAAAACAGTATGTATGAGTGGTTGGGAAATTTAAGGTTAGGTGAGTGGAATGGAAGAATGTGGGTAGATTACTGTAGAACCAGTTAAGTTGTGGAAAAAGGTAACAGATAAACAAGTAGCAGATCTCTAGTTAGCAAGTAGTTTTGTCAACTCTACAATTATTGAAGTGGTAAAACACAAACTTCACTGTTCCCAAGTCTATCACCTACCTCCAAGCCACGGTTAGGCCGCCTGACTTGTACAAGATGATACACAACTCTGCTAAAAGGCACTTTCCAATAGTTACCAATAGCTGAGCGGGCAGGCACCTTTGTAATCATCATGTTCTGATATTGTAACAATATGGTTGTGTCTCTGGTTCTGCTTCTAACTCTTGGTGCCATCAGTTTTTAAAAAGCTCTATAAAGTTGTTTTTTTTTGTTTGTTTTTTGGCTAGGCAGTGGGTTTAAGTGACTTGCCCAGGGTCACACAGCTAGTAAGTATTACTTGTCTGAGGCCGCATTTGAACTCGGGTCCTCCTGAATGCAAGGCTGGTGCTCTATCCACTTCGCCACCTAGCTGCCCCTATAAAGCTTTAAAGTATTTCCAACAGGTTTCTTAGAGTTCATCAGCTGAGTTCAAAAGGGAAGGTACCTCCTGCTTAGAATCTACCACCAATTGCCATTCTTCCTCTTCCCAGAAGAAAAACAAATTGTTTGGATGATGTTTCAAAAGAATTTGAAATTTTTCCTACGGTACACGCAGAAATGGAAAATGGAAAAACCCCTATAACATTTTTACCAAAGAAAAAAAAAAAAAAAAGCCCAGTTGAGCATCTTCTCTGTACATACAGCAGAAGTTTTTCTCTAACAAGTGGAAACACTGACAGATGCTAAACACTCCTAAATTCTTTATACTTTCTTTGCAAGTAATTTTTTTTGGGGGGGTGTGGGGGGAGGCAATCAGGGTCAAATGACTTGCCCAGGGTCGCACAGCTAAGTTCAAGTAACTTTCTCTGAGGAGGAATGCTTAGCCCTAATGGATATAAGTGAAAATACTAACTAAAGGCTGCTAATACAAAAATATCAGACCCAAGAGGACAGTCAAGGTAGCTTCTCCCCACCCTACTTATCTTTGAACAAGGGCTGCTAAAGTAATAATACTAAGCACCTTTTATTAGTGGATCTTGGTGGATTTTATGTTGTTTTTACCTCTGCACTGCAGCTGGATCAGCTGCAGCATTGGAGCTAAAAAGTCTCCCCAGGAAGATCAGAGGTAGAATCCAGATTATGAGCTGCAGTGACCCCTTCCCCAAAGATAAAACTCAACAAAGGAAGCTCAAAAAAGCCAGTGGTGCCAGCTGGAAGCACCACTTCCACCAACCCAAGGTGCTTGCTAGAGAGAAAGAAAGGATTCGCCCCAGTTTGCCTAAATACCAGAGAGACATTGAAGTCCCTAAGTCAGGAGTTGGGGGATGGGGGTGGGCACGAAGGTCCTGTTTGGCTGTTCTGCCAGGTGGAGCTGGTGACTTGACAGGTATGAGGATGTGGTGATAGCTTCGGTCGTGAGGGACGCAATGGGCCTCCAAACCCTCCTCCGACATTCTGAGGTGAAAGCACACAGTCCAGAGCCCAGGATGTTCTTCACTCCTGCTTTTTTGCTGGTGCCCGGGTTCGAGCAATAAGGATAGGAACTATGGCCAGCAAGCCAATGGCCAGTGCCCAGAGGGGACGGTAAAAGAGCCAGCCAGCAGAAATTGTCAGTAGGGTCAGGGATGTAGCAACACAAAAGGCAAATGCTTTCAGGCCGATGTTGACCAGGTCTCTGAAAAGCGGAAACCAGTCCACTGTGGGGAGACAAAGACAAGCAGCTGGTTATCCAAACTCGGAGCTAAGCGAGTCAGCTTCCTGCTAGGCCCTGCGCTTCGACACCTGAGGTTCAGCCTGGATATGAACAGTTCTGTGGGCACAGATCTGGCTACCTGCACATCTGAGCCAGCCACAGAAGCACTTTCTTTCTATCTGCAGGGTTAATAAATGCTAACTGACTAAGCATCCTTTCTGAAGCATGGGCTGCTGGGAGGGGGGCACAGCAAAGTGCAGAACATCCTCTGTGTGCCTGGGGTGGAAGATTTGGTGAGGACCTGGCAAATCGGACTCCTCTGGGACAGCCTTGGATCTGCTGTAAGAGAAGCTAGGAAGCCTGGCCTGCAGCAGTGACTCTGGTCAGATTCTCACAGCAATGGAAAGCAGGTGCCACACTGTCTGTGACATGTCTCATCTCCCTGCTGGAGAGTCTAACCTCCTTGAGGACACAGACTGGGTCTTAACACTACTCTGTATCACTCACAGCACCAATCACCACAACAGAGTTCAACGCAATGACTGACTGGCCCCTCAACCCAAAATACCTTTGGGAGGTACGGCCCCTCACCCTCCCAGGCTTTCACACCCTGCTTTGGTCTCCTTAGTCACTGTGCCAGTTTATTTTTTTCTAAGTTGGAGGTTGGATGGGATGACATCTAAGTTCTACAACCCTATGAACAGATCCGCTGTCCTCAGAGGGAACACACCTACCCAAGGTATACAGGATCCGGGTCATCAGATTGATGCCCACAAACATGGCCATCCAGCCGGCACCTCGAAAGCCCCATGTTTTCATTGTGTTGCTTTGATGTTCTCTCTGAAACACTTCCTGGAAGGGAAATGTCAATTAATCCTCTGGGAAGGGAAAGCTGAGAGGGCTCATTTTCTCAGACTCTGCCAAAGGCCATGGCTTTTAGTTTTTCAGGCGTTACTAAAAGTAGAAAGCCAAATAGGCTTTTTCTTTTGTCCTGCCCAGGGCAAGTACACTTTCTCCTGCTCTTTGCTCACCCACCAGTTCAGTACAGAGGAAGGGTATTCACTGCCTTCTCCCTCCTTCATGGTTAACCCGGACAGTTGCCACACAGGCAGCGGCCAATGCCCACCTTCCACTGTGAGGAGAGCCTGGTTCTCAAGGACACTCCTTCCTGCAGCTTGTTTGCAGCCTGAACTGACAGCCTGAGTAATAAGTAATAAGAAATAAGTAATAAGAAGTAATAAGTAAGTAATAAGAAAAACTCACATTTCTATGGCACTTTGTTTATGAAATGCTTCTCTCACAACAGCCCCATGAGGGAAGTAACACCAAGAGTAGTAACCCCTTTTCACAGTCTAGTGTCTGACTCTCAGAGCTATTAGGTAACTGTCCCAGCATCACACAGCTAGTAAATGTGGCAGCTGGAACTCAAACTCGGGTCTTCTCTAAGAACCATCTCCTTTTTCCCCTAGACCACAATGCACAGATAAGGAAAACATGAACTTGCTCACCAAATTGCAAAATACTGGGACAACAGTCTATCCTGAGACACTTGAATAAAGCAAGTCCAAGCCCAGTGAAAGGTCACTGATTATTATTCCACGTGGGCACTACTTGCCATCTGGGGTGATACACTTGAAACACTGATGATCTTTCAAGAAATGGCACAGGCAAGAAAAAGAGTCAAGAAGAGTCTGGAGCACCGGACTGATAAATAAAACGGATGCAAGAGGACCAAGGCTGGACATAAACTTCAATCTAAACCAGATCAGGAAAGAAAGCCCAGGGCCACCATTAGGCAGGCCCCAAGCCCTGGAAGGAACTAGCACATGATTCTGAAGGCCTTCGGCCTCCTCAGGACTCCCACCTGGAGCTGTGAGCCCTAGGGCCTAGGAGACTTCCCAAACTCATGGTGAGGAAACATATACCAAGTGGAGACTGGGAAGAAAGGACACCTCTGCCATAAACAGCTTCCCTTAAACACCAGTCACGCTTTGCCATGATCTGTTACTTGAATGTTTTTCACATAGGTCAAATCCCACGTTTATATCCTCCCAGATGAAGTTTCTGAATACATAATCTCTTCACAGTATGAGAACTACTCAGGAAAGCTGGACCATCCAGGAATTCAGACTCCCATCAGCCCCACAACATGCTCTAAGCCTTTCCTCACTGCCCAAAACTGTCCCCTCCTCTACCCCAAGCTCCCACTCCCAAAGTTCAGGCTGCAAACAAGCTGCAAGAAGGAGCGTCCTTGAGAACCAGGCTCTCCTCACAGTGGAAGGTGGGCACTGGCCGCTGCCTGTGTGGCGACTGTCCGGGTTAACCATGAAGGAGGGAGAAGGCAGTGAATACCCTTCCTCTCTACTGAACTGGTGGGTGAGCAAAGAGCAGGAGAAAGTGTACTTGCACTGGGCAGGACAAAAGAAAAAGCCTATTTGGCTTTCTACTTTAAGTAATGCCTGAAAAACTAAAAGCCATGGCCTTTGGCAGAGTCTGTGCCAGTGGAAAGCATGACTCATACTGGGGCAGGCACACAGAGGACGAGCTAGAACCAGGGAGGTAGGGCTTCCTGAAGGCTCCACCCAACCAATGTGAGTAACAAACACTCTCCTGACTCATCCAGGACTGCCCGGCACCCCAAGGCTTTCCCACCCAGATGAAAGGAAAAGGGCTTCCCTTTCCCAAGACCTGCCCTCTCAGTAACATCTAACAGCCTTGCTAGGGGCAGACCAGCCAGCATGCTGAAGGGCTGATCACGACGATCCTTCACATCTGGGCCACTCTTCACACTTATCATATCGTGAAATATCATTTTGTCCTTCTAACACACCCACATAGTCAATGAGAACAGGCACCATCACTCCACAGATGGCACAGGGAGATGAAAGTTTACAAGGTTCGTGGATCTGAGACCACCTGGTCCAAGCCACATTTTACAGATGATGAAATCAAGGCCCAGAAGCGGAGGAACTCTCTCAACGTCACCCAGGGAGTAAAGCAGTATTTGAACCCAGGTTCTCAGATTCCACGTTAATGCTGTGCCCATCATACCCCAGTGCTTCGTTGACTCCACAGGTCCAGGGGACAAGCCAAGTGTCAGAGCTGGGAGCCTAACTCCAAGTCCACGGCTTTTTAGTCTCACCTTTCCTGACCCAGCAGAAGGCACTCACCTCCGCAGTGAAATCTCCATGGTGCAGAAGAAGCAGGGTGTCCCCAGACTTGGTGGTATATGGGACCAACTGGTCTCCACGCTGGCGAGCAATCACAGTGACCTGAAGAGAAGCAGGCAGGCAAGAGAGGGAAAGATGGGGCTCTGCTCTTTTCACCCAGAGCCTTGCTCTGTCCACTTACACCTAACTACCTCCAAGAGGGGAGGACAGCCTGCTGTAAACCATTAACAAGCAATTCTCGAAGTGCCTACTATGGGCCAGGCGCTGGAGATACGAAGACAAAAATGAAACTATCTCTGTCTTCACGGGGGCAACAATCAGTACACATCAGTACATACAAAATAATTTGTTAATTTGGAGGCAAGGGCACCAGCACTTGGGAGCATCAGAGAGGCAGAGGTGAGGACTAAGCACGTTCCAGGCATGCATCCCAGCCATGGAGCCGTGCCTCAGCGAGGCAGCAGAAAGGCCAGTCTGGCTAGCCTAGAAAATATACCAAGGGGACAGATGTATAATGAAGCTGGATCTCATCTGACACTAACAGGGAGTCACCAGATTCACGGAGTAGGAGACTCACATCAGAGCCCTGCTTAGAGAAATAGCTGTGTGAAGGACGGCTGGGAGAGGAAAGAGACCCAAGGCAAGGAAGCCAGCTAAGAAGCCAAGGAGCGTTTGCTTCTCTGGAGCTAAGTTAGAGAAGAAAACCAAGTTACCACATGAGCTGGGCCCAGGTTGGGGTCATCACCACTCAGGCCTGCATAGGAAAAGGCAACCCGTACATCTCCAACCTAGGAATAAAGAAGAAAGATGGACTCTTCAGTCAGCAGAAAATCGCCTGGGCTCGGGGGGTGGTGGTGGCTTCTGTCTGGCTTTGGAATTGTGACCGGGTTTGGGCAGGGAGGAAACCAGGCAGGGAAAGCCAACAGGCTCAGGTACCTACGGGAGGCTGGCAGCATGGAACACTGCCTGGGGTCTGTCCACTGTACCCTTCATCTTTACAAGACTTCTACTCTACAAGCAGACATTTAACTTCCATTGCTACAGAGGCAGTGGCTCTTAGTTCAGTTTGGTGCAGGTTTGCATACCACAGCCTTGGGCTTACCTCTGGATACTTGGGGTTCTCGCTGTGATAGAAATAGTCTCCTCGTCGGAGGATGTCGACATGGGGGTCCTCCATGTGGGCCAGACTCAGTGGTTTGAAGTTGTCAATTTTGTCAATAAGACCTGAACAAAATGAAACAGTTTGTCATGTCAAAGGATTTAAAAGGAAAACAGCACTTAGAACGTGCACCAGAAACCCTGGA
Source organism: Vombatus ursinus (assembly GCF_900497805.2). Taxonomy (NCBI): domain Eukaryota; kingdom Metazoa; phylum Chordata; class Mammalia; order Diprotodontia; family Vombatidae; genus Vombatus; species Vombatus ursinus. The sequence continues at coordinate 39,931,078 of NW_020954551.1, forward strand.
GTCAAGCACCCTCCCACTGTCAGGGGCAGGCTCTGAGGCAGGGGACACAGCCTGCCGGGGGAACCGAGCCATGCTGAACCACTGCTTTTTATGGCGACAAGGAGGTTATGAATCACGGTGGGGGGAGGAGAGGGGCCACCACGTAACTGTTCTGGGGGGATTGAGGCAGCAAAAGGCACACTTGTTTCCTGACAGTGAGACTGTAAAGTGGTCCTCAAACTTTTTTCACTCTCGGCATAGCGGTGTCTGCCATGAACAAGCAAGGCACATTAAACAGATGGGCAGGAAGGGAAGGGACAGGACTTTTTTTTCTTTCTTGGTGTAGGGCTTCTCCTTATCATCATGGCCTGAGGAGGCAGACTCAGATATTCAGTTTTCCTCTAAGAAAAATAGCTGTTTTGTTGAATTCGTTTTGAAAGCTCAAGGTCTGATGTATTTTTATGTCAGTGTGTAAATAAATGTAATAGGCAAATTTTGCTTATTTTTGCAAATACTATATCTACAACATTATGTACGGCCAAGGAAGAAAAAATTACCTTTTTATATTTCTTAATAAAAAAATTATTTTTAAGTTTTCTTTTACTTACCACATCTAAAATTCTGTAGCACACCCAAGCAAAAACTTGAGGCATGCCCTTTGAGAATGACTGACACGGCAGAAAGAGCAAGAGGGTACCTAACTGGCATTTCAGTGAAATCCAAACGTTCACAGAAAAGCCAGCCCAGCCCCAAGAGAAGGCTTACCTGCAGAAAGAAAGAACCTGCCAATCTGAACAAAAGGCGCGACAGCTGTGAAGGACTCCACGGCCATTGCGCTGGAAGGAGAGGAAAGGGTCAGAGAGGCCCTGACGCACTGCAGGTCCTCCCCTCCCCCGCCACCATGCACCCATCATCATGCAGGGCCTCCCTTCCCCGAGAGACACAGCAGTCACTGAGGAGTGGAAGAGCAGGGCGTTTCTCACGCACTGCCCATCCACTGTCACTCTCAGCGGTAAACACGGCGTGCCCACTTGGTGCAGGACACTATACACTACAACCCAGACAGCAAGAATAATTGCCCAAGCGTCCACTTTCCAATTTGCTTCTGAACTCTGCTAGGAATTTGCTCGAGTGGAAGCCAGGACAGTAAAGACTTGTCAGCTGATTTTTTGTGCTGGAGGAGACCACCAGAATGTTAGACCTGAGAAGCAACTCTGGGGTCATCTAGTGCAACCTCTTTATTGAAAATCTTTGCATCAATATTCATTAATGAGACTGGTCAATGGCTCTCTTTCTCTTGCTTGGATATCAGAACCACATTTGTTTCAGAAAAGGAATTTGGTAAAGTGCTTTTTGTCTCTATTTTTGAAACTGATTTTTGTAGCATAAGGACTAATGGCTCTCCTATATGCTTGTGGGAATTCACTCCAACTCCTTCATTTTACAGATGAGAGAGAGACAGAGACAGAGAGAGAGACAGAGAGAGAGAGACAGAGAGAGAGAGACAGAGAGAGAACTTGAAAGGGAAAGTGATTTGCACAAGGTCATACAGTAAATTAGGCAGAGAGTAAGTATAAGCCCACGTTACTTGACTCTTCTATAATACTCTTTCCTCTATACCAGAAGAGCATCAGAAAGAAAAAAGGTATCCTATATAAGGATTTTAAAGCTCTTTTAGCTAAATATTTATTTAGCACCTTCCTTAGGAGGAACCCAAAATATTTCGCTAATTTTTATTGACATAATTTTCCTAAGTTTTGTTCTTCTCCAAGACTTAGGCAAGTTATCCTCACTCTCCAAGAAAAACAGGCAAGTAAGATGGCCCATTTACAGAAAAGCCTGCCCATATTCAGGGCTGGAGTTTAAAATAAATAAGACCCATGTCTTTCCTCTTGGTCCAGCATCCTACCCACTTGGCCTCGAGCCCCTGCTCTCTATTCACCTGGGATTTTTATGCCCAATCTCTCGGTCAAAGTTCCTGCTGTTCACAATTTCCGATTTCCACTCGGTATCTGAGAAAAGGGAAAAAAAAAATGCTGAGAAGCAACACCGTGCTGGCCTGCATTACACTTTTCTAAATACAGTAGTTTCAGACTCATTATTTCCCATGACTCTCTAAGTCAGGCAGATGCTATTGATCCCAACGTGGGAGATGAGGAGGAACAAGTCTGTCACCTGACCGGCTCGGCATCTTGGTGCGACCCTTCTTTCAGAGCTGGAGCTCTGGGTAGGAAACTGCAGGGCTGGACCCCAGGACACCCCCTCTCAGGGCTGCGCATGTACCACTTTGTTTTCCCATCCAAATCTTTCACCCTTAGCTCACTAATCAAAAGAGGTACATCTCCTTTCAGGCCTTCCCATGCTATTATTCTGGGAACTCTTACCAACATCCTACCAAAAGGGATCTAAAGTGTGCAGTGCAGAATGGACACATTTTCTCTACTTTAAAGTCATGGACACCATACAATCTCACAGGGAAAAGTGGGAAAATGATATTGTAAAATAATCTCCTTTTCTTGCAGAAACAACAACAAAAACCTGCTTCTCCCACCACATTTGTTAGATGCAAGTCATCATGCTCCTTATCCCTAGAAGTAAAGTCTTAAATAAGGGAAGAACAATCTGGAAAGTCACTGTGTACTTTCTATGATGTTACCGTTAAGTCAAATTGTGTGTTTTGTTCAAAGCAGGCACATTTATTTTCATTCAGGTTTGGAGTCCTAGTTAGGCTGCAGTTACATGACCAGACCAGGAGGCTTCTGTGGCGGTGGTGACGACAGTGCTGAGCCAGAAGTCAGCACACATGACCCACTAACCTGCCACAAGAACCTGGATCAGTCCTTTCCTACCTCTCTGGGCCTCAGTTTCCTCCTCTGTAAAATGAGCAGGTATGACCAGCTCATTTTTAAGATGCCTTCTAGTGTTCTCATTCCCACAAGGACCTTACACGTCAAATCTCTGTTTCCCAGCATGTGAGAGTGTCGAGATGCTAGCATACTACTTCTTATATCCATTTGTTCACCCAAATGTTCACAAAAGGGGATCTAAAGTATGGAGAACAGTGGTCCCTCAGAGCCTGCCTCCACCCTGAGGGTCATTCTCTCTACAGCGGGAACACAAAGGGGCATCAGAGCTTCAGTACCATAACATGAAGACAGCCTGAGAGGCATGCCCTGGGCTATCATGGAACCATCGAGCTCCTCCGGGAAAGGAGGGATAAGGGCCCATCTGGGCTTGACACAATGCTGACACACTCAATAAGACTTAACCACAACAGTCCTGGAGTGCACAAAGAAGCCAGAATCAGCCACAGATTCTTCAGCCCCTATCTCCAGAGACACGGACTGCAGTCCTACTTACTATAGGAGTATCTCCTCTCTGTCTTCACTTGGCCGTCTTCTGTGTACTCCCTGCAAAAGGAAACACATGTAGCAAAGATGGTCAGACCCGAATCATCAGCACAAAAATATCATCGCTCCACTTGCACCAGAACACAGGGAGGTGTCTGTTTACTGCCCCACATGATGTGGTCCTTGGGGCCAACACTCCAATGGCACCAACCCTAACTCTCCCTGGTAGGGTAAGCAGGGAGTCTGTACCTTAGGTTCAGCCAGATTGGGCAAAAGGACACAGAGTATCACTGCTAATAGAGCTCCAAGTAGCAAATCTGTTATATTAAACACAATGTTTCCATAAGAAGTAAAAAGAGTTTGAATTCATGGAGAAGCCACTCACAAACAGTAGCAGAAACGGGATAATTCACGGATGGAGGGAAAAGGCGGATTTGCACCTGATGTGAGTGCCGGCTTAGATCACAAAGTGTAGCTGACAGGCACAAGGGGCTACCAAGGCACCAAGATCTATGTTGGAGGTGAGAATTCCAAAGAGAATCCACATCAACTCTCACCATCTCAGAGTCAGGGATCAATGCCAGGGACCCTGACAGCCTGCTTCAGAAGCACCCACGGGTCACCCCAGAGCAAGGGCAAGGAGCCTGGGCTCTGGCAGTCTGGGGGAACCTGAGAGGCCTCTTCACAGAGCAATGTTTGTTGCCTACATTCATAATTGAAAGAAATGCCAAATTTTAGTTTGAGATTAGTGGAATTTTCCCATCCCTATTCATGGACCCCTGGAAATCTATCCACAGACTCCTTGGGGGTGCATAGGCAGGCCTTGGGTTAAGAACCCCTGATCTAAGGCAATCTACCAATTTTGCATACTGAGAAACTGCCACCCAGAGAGAAGTGACTGGCCTGGGGTCCCCAGCTCCTTTAGGGTAAATTCAGTCTAAAACCAAGGTCACCTAACTCCCCCTACACATGTCATGCAACTGAATTAGCAAGCTATTACATTTTTTTGGTTTGGTTGGTTGTTTTTGTTCCTTTGGTTTTTTTTTGTTTGTTTGTTTTTTTGCTAGGCAATGGGGTTGAGTGACTTGCCCAGGGTCACACAGCTAGTAAGCGTTATGCGTCTGAGACCAGACTTGAACTCAGGTCCTCCTGACTCCAGGGCTGATGCTCTATCCACCGTACCACCCAGCTGCCCCCAAGCTATTACATTTGCAGAAACACACATCTATGCATAGGGTCAGTCCCTTCCTTACTAAAAATAAGTGCCAACTCATCAAGTATTATTACATTTGGTTGAAATACTACACACAAAACAATTTAATTTTCCAAATGAGTATCAGTGATGTTGGCTTGCTACTAACAAAAGTGCTAAGTGATCTTTTTTGTAACCCCAGCACTTAAGCATCTCATACATACTAAATGCTTAATAAAAATGTTAATTGTTAATTGACTTGAGAAAAGTGATTTATTTTTCAAAAGAAGAAAGCATTTTAAATTTTTAAAAAATGAAAAAAATGGAATCTCAGGTCATCTTTAAACACAATTTTCTTTGCCTCAAAAGTCTCAACTCCTTCCATGGTGAAATGACATTGCATAATCTGGGGTGAAGGGGGAGTGAGGAACAAGAACTGGTACGACTATGATGAAAATTCTGTGTGCTCAGGCAGTACTTCTTATTTTAATTATCATAACAACATGCGGTCCTCAGCATCCACCATCAGAGAAAAGGGCCCAAATGGGGTCACTGACTGGAGATCCTTCAGCAAGGAAGTGCCGAGATCTACCCAAAGCCAATGGGAACGTCCACAGTCTCTAGGAGCATTCAGTTATGCTTGTCAGTTAATTTGACAAACAGTGGGAATTACGGGTGACAAGTTCTGAGGCAGAGAACAAGTTAGCTGGGATTGTGTAGGCCCAAAGGAACTGCTGCACCACAGAGGATCATAACAGAAGTAGAAGACGTTTCTTTTCTTCAAGGGCCGAACAAGACAAAATAGTTACTTGCAAATCCCACTTTGGAGGACCATTTGGAAGGGAGACTGGGCCAGGCCAAGGAGCAGATGGCTCCACTGGGGCCAGTGCACAGAAGTATCTGGGGAACTGTAGGGTGAGGCCAGAAGGGAAGAGGAGGGCAGTCCCTTCTCACTGGGGCTCTGGAGGGGAAGGAAGATGAGACTAGGCCTGGGCCACAGCCAAGAAGTCAGGAGGGGGCATCACAAAAACAGCAGCTCGACTTAGAAAACATCGAGCTTCAAATCCAGGCTCTGCCATCTCCTTCCTGGCTGACCCTGGGCAGAGGACTTTACCTCTCTGGGCCCCAGACGCACCCTTCCGGTAAGGAGGGTGGGCTAGACCAACTCCAGGGAGCCTTTCAACTCTAAATCCTATGATCCTATGAACCAGTAGGGTGCAACAGAGAGAGCTCCTACTCCCCTCTCCCCTCCCCACCCCCGCCAGCTTCTGACTTTATTTCCCTAGACTCCCCTGCACAAATGCCCCCTACCAGCCACCTCCTACCCTGCGCCGTGACACATGCTGTTCTCTGGATCTGGGACGCAGTCCCTCTGTCGTCCCTGCCCCACAGATACCTGGTCGTCCTCCAACCTTCAGCCGAGAGGCCACCTCCCATGTGAATTCCCTGCACTCTGAAGCAGCTCTTCTCGTTCTGTGCTACCTCATTTCTCCTGGTACCTTGCTTGTGTATGGTACAGCCTTTCTCTCACCCAAGTAAAATGGAAGCCCTTTGAGGGAAGGGCCTGTTTCACTTTTGTCTTTACACCCCTAAAGCGCTCTGCATAAGTAGGCATTTAATGCCTGGGGGTGTGGGATAGATGACAGTGCTGGTAAGACCTTTCCTAACCTGTAAATTGCTGACCCTTGCGTCTGTCTTGTATCTCAACCACTACAACTGTCTGTTCTGCTTCAGGGCCTCATATTAAATGCCCCTCTGATCAACTGAGAGATTAATGTGCTGTTCACGGACCATAGAAGAACAGAGGATAGAAGAAACCTTCTGGTCTTTGCCCAGAGTAGGGTCTGGGGTCAGGCAAGCCCAGCACACCAAGGGAAGCAGGAGCATTTAAGAAAATCAAAGTGGCCCCGACAACTTGAAATGTGGGCGAGAAAGCCCACCCACCCCAGCAGGATGAGGGCCCCTCTCACCTGGACTCTTCTGACTCCACCCACTGGTACATCTCCACGTGTCGCTTCAATTTCACTGCAGGGATAAAGACCCCATAGTTGGGATCAGACAAGAGCTTTAAGAGAAGGAGAAGAATAAAGTGAGGCCAGGCCTGAGATCCCGAGGAAAGTCAAATCGGAGCCGTGAGCTGGAGAGGCTACCAGAGGAGTGTAAACCAATACATCTGAAGGCCACTTACTCTCCCAAGGACACCCAGAAAAAGTCTAACCTGGGGCAGGGGGGTCGTTTTGAAGAAAATAATATTTGCTTTCAAATTTATATATTTTTATTTCTTGAGTTTTGGCCATAAACCTCAAAGTACAGCCCTTGAAAAAGGCTCAGTCCATTTTCATGGATCAGAAAAACTCTGACTCCCATCCCCACCCCAGCCTTGGGAAGCCTCTGCTTCTTCTCTCTTTGCAGTCTTGCACAACCAAAAATGAGGTGACATTATTATCCTATCCATAATGATGATATGGAGAGTGGTCTTAGAGTGTTTTTCAATCCACCAAAGACAAAACAATACCAAGTGCAAAAAGGCAGGTGCATTGTAGTAGAAAAGGCCCTGAACATGCAGGAGTGAGCCTGTCTGCTCCTCAGGAGGGGAAGCAGACCCTGACTGTGTGATCTCAGTGGAATCCTTTCCCCTCTCTGGGCCTCAAGTCTCTTATCTGTAAAGTGAAAGGGTCGGAAGCTAGAAATCTGTGATCCTCTAATTGGCAGTACCAGGTAACCTGGGTCTGAGCCCGGCTACAGCATTTACAAGCTGTGTGGCAAGGAGGAAGTCCCTTCCCCTCAGTTCCTTCACCAAGAAAAGGGGGATAATCCTTGTGTCACCTACTTCATAAGAGTGTATAAGAATTAAATCTGATAATGTATAAAGTGCTTTGTAAGCTGTGAACTGATAGATAAATGTGAGCTATTAGTATTCAGTGTAGTTTTACTGATAAATATATTTTATTCTATTTCTTTGAAAACTGATAATCCAAGAAGAGATAATGAGAAATGCCTCCTTCCTCAAGGTGGAAAGGACAGAACATGATATCTGTTGTCAGACACTGTCTCTACACTGGCTTATTTTTTTCTTTGTCACATGGAAATGTTCAATTGGGAGTGTGGTGCAGGAAGAGGTGTGGGAAATACCTGTAATATAAAGACAAGGCATCAGTAAAACTCCTTATGGAAAAGAAAAAAAAAATAGCCAATCTGTATTTGGCCCATGTGGTCATTTGGAATCACAGAATGTTAGTGTTAGAAGAGACCTCAGAGATAGTCTCTTCTGTAGGAAAGAAGGGATTCACCCAGAATCACACAGTGCTTCTGACTCTAGGACCATGGCTCTTTGCCCTCCACCACAATCCCTGCCCTAAAGGAATTTATAATGTAAGAACAAACAGCTCACATTTATGCGGTGCTTTAACATTTATAAAACATTTTAGGACACACATACATAAATACAGACAAGAAATAATAAAGGATGATATAATTGTCACAATACAAGCTCTTAGGTCAAGCTGACAGGATACAGACGTCAAACTCTCAGAGAACAGAGAGGGCAGCAGATGCAGGGCCAGAGGTGGCAGCAGCGCAGGGAGAGGAGGCGTCGGCTTTACCTTGGACGTCCGCAGGGAGCCAATCAAGTGCACGAGTCTCCCCTCGTTCTCTGGGGCCACACTATGGATGGTGTTAAGTGGAACCACAAGCGAGAGCCCCTCAGCAAGAGAAGTTGCCGTCCTCAAGGCCCTGCCCTACAACAGTGGGAGAGAAGGAGGTGAGAGAGCGCTAGAGGTAATGCCCACCCGCTGCTCTCTATAGTGCACCATAGTGTAGTTTGATAACACTGGGCATTTATTATAAACAACACAGGGAACAACTCAGGTTAATGACCTGAAGCTACTTCCCAAGAATAAGAGGTTCACCCGATGGAATATTCTCATCCATAATAGATTTTTTTGCCTAACTGTCTTAGAATTCCTAAAAGCCTGTAAACTCTACAAGGGTGAGGACTGTGACTTCTCTGGAGTTTTTAAGTTTCCAGCCACTGCTAACAGAAGGCTTTGCATACATACAGTATCTGGTGTTCAGTTAAACACGCTGTCCAATAGAACAGCTTCTCCTGTATATGAAGAACTAAATCACAGTGAATGCACAATACATGCGTTCATTCAACAAACCTTTATTAAATACAGTGCTCTGCACAGAGGAAGCACTTAATGCCTTTTAACTGGAGAAACGTTTATCCTCAACAAAGTCAACGAGCATTTATTAAGAGCCTATCACATCCTAAGAATGGGGGAGGAGGGAGAGAGGAGGAAGAAATGAAAAGCTAAAGGAGGCCTGGTCTATCCAAAGGGACAGCGCCCTCCCCTGTAGGGGCTGCTAAGACACAGACTAGGAACTGGAACCCAAGCTCATACCCATCGCTCCCCTGGCACTCAGTCAAGCTTCCCTGCTCCTGGGACCTGATGTGTGTTGTGGCCTGTGCCTGAAATGACCATCCTCCATTTTAGATCCTGACTTCTTCTTAGCCTTCCCAAATCCCCGTACCTATTACCCTTCCATGAAGGCTGAATACCAATCTTATGTGTTATTTAGGGTTATCCCTATTTGTACATGTCACACAAACACCATCACCACCCACCAGAACCGTCTTAACTTTCTACTTTGTCAACACCTGGCACGAGGCTTTGCACCCAGTAGGCTCATGTTACCGAATGAGGAGCTATAATGCTAAGAGAATGCCCAGGGCTTTAAAGGACGAGGGGAAGAACTTCTAACCAACTCAGATGATTCTCTCTCTCTTCTGCCCTCTGCTAGCTGTGCCCTTCCCATTCCCGGGAGGGACAAAGGGACTGCACCGTTTTCACCCACTCAGAGGTAGAAGAGAATCAAAGCCTTTCACGCAGCCTGGACTCCATCTCCCTCCTCTGGCCTCCCACCAATGTCTGAGCACATTCGAAGAACAGACAACTATTTAAACTTTGTGGAGAATACAGGGTTAGTCTATTGGCTACACCTTGTTTCTAGAATGGCTACCTCTTTCCAAGAAGGACACAAGAATAAGCTGCTTTTTTCTCTCTTGCAGTGTTCGGAAAGAGCCTGAAGGGACAGAACAAAGAGGGAGATGGCACTCTAACTGGACAACAGAGAGCTTGGCCATAGCAGCATTTTGACACACCTGCCATACCCTAGGAAGAAGTCGTTCCTTCAGAGCGCTGCCCACTCCCAAGATCCAAGGTGTCTCTATTAACTTCCATGAGATTCTCCCTTTCTTCCTCCTACCCCAAAGTTCTCCCAATAGAGTGGTGGGAAAAGAAGCAATTCATTCAATGGATTTTTAAATATGTTTCTCAAGTCTGCAATGAAATATCAATGATGCTTTTAACATCCCTTTCTTTACCAACACCTTGGGTATCAGTATATTTTTCCCCAGTTTTCTAGAATGATGGCAACTTCTCTCCTCCCGTGGTTCACTACACTGAGTTTTATACAAGTCCCAGAGGCAGGTATGGACCCTAGAAAGGGGGCTTAAGATAGAGACATAGTTAAAAAGACAAGAGAGATAAGAGAAGGAGTCATTCAAGGGCTAACGTAGTGAAGGATGTTAATCACCACTTCTAGTCATCTTTTTACTTCACTGACCCTCTCTTCAGGATCCCACCTGCAAACTCAAAAAACCAAGGACTAATCTGACTTACACAGCTGTCTTCCCAGCTCTCAGTGTTACATAAGCTGAGAATGAAGCCATCGGGCCTTTGAGAAAGGGATTTCTGGTTAAGTGTCCAGCTCCCATTATGCTCAAGGAGAGACTCTTGGGGAAAAAAGGCAAGGCGATGCTCTGGAGGCTCACCTCATTAGTAAAGATCAGGTAGAAGGAAAGTAAAAATGTCATCAATCCAACAAACATGCCTCCTGATGTTTCACTGAGACGCTCCAAGAAGCCCGGCTGCTGGTCAGCTGTAATTTTGACATGTTCTTTTCTGTTACTTGTATCAGAGTACTAGAAAAAGGGGAAAAGATACAAAATATATATAGATGTTATACAAATATCATCGTACTAATCAACCTGTGATTAATTTAAAATCGTTAGGAATCATTAGCATAGTTATAAGAATGGAAGCTAATCAATTTTCTTTCCACTAAAATACCTAAGCTTAAATTTCCCATTGCTGTTTATTGAAAGATCAATAAAAACTGAAAAGTTTATAAAGTATCCAGAATACATTACCTAACAAACATTTACTGCACACAATCATAATGGTAATAATAATAAATAGCTTATATACTTTGTAATGCACTCTCCACACATATACATACACACACACACACACACACACACACACACACACATCCCCATTTTACAAATGAGCAAACTGAGGCTAAAAGAGGTGAAGCAATCAGCCAAATGGCTAGAAAGTGTCAGAGACAGGATTCAACTCTAGACTTTCCAACCATAAAAGAAGAACTTTTGTGCATTTTATGGGCTGAGTTGTCCTAGATACTAGGTGATAAAGTGCTAACTGCAAGGATGCTCCCTCTAGAGATCATGGCCAGTGCTTGCATCCCAAGATAGTCCAGAAATAATCTCAACATGCAAAGTACTGTTGAGCTCACTGAGAGACCAAGCTGAACACCTCTAGCCTTGAAGATACACATACCCTTTTCTCTGAGCCTTTATTTCTTCAGCCATAAAATAGGGACAATGATATCTGCATTACCTACCTCACATAGCTTCTGTAGGAGTCAAGGGGTAAAATTAACATGAAAGAGCTCTCTCTGAGGCTGGAACATGCTATGAAAGCATAGAACAACCAGTCCAGTAGTGAAGGCCCTGAGGATAGGATACACCTGAGAAAGCCTCTCATCAACTCATCAAGTGAAAGAAATTCCCTTAGTCTTAGCAGAGGACAACAGAAGAAAGCACCCCAGGACTTTGATCTCCTACACATTGCCTTGAGGGAAAGCATTCCCATTGGGATTCCACTATTAGCTTTTTAGCTATTCCCCAGGACCTAGCTCAAGCTATAGATGATAGATTTAGAGCTGGAAGGGACCTCAACCATTACCTAATCTAACCTACAGATGAGGAAACTGAGTTACAAAGAGGTGAAGAAATGAGTTCAAAGTCACATAGATAGTAGGTAAGAGAGCTGGGATCTGAACCCAAGACCTCTGACTCTAAATCCAACACTTTCTTCTATCACCTTTGGCATTACATTTCATATCATATTCTATAACTACCACTACAGGAATTTTATCATCCCTACCATAATAAGGACCATGATGTTGCCTTGCTCAATCTGAGCAATCCATCTCTCTGAGTCTGTTTCTACAGCTACACAATAACTGACATTGATGCGGCATTTATATTTTTCATACATTATTTCATTGGAGCCGCACAAAGACCCCATTTTCCAGGTGAGCAAACTGAGCCTTAGAAAAGTTACGTGACTTGCCCATAAATACAGAGTTAGTATCAGAGGTGAGATTTGGACTCAGATCTTCCTGGTGCCAAGTCCAGGACTCCAGGAATCAGAAGACATGGCTTCAGAATCTTCACCTGAAAACTCTTATTTCTTCAATTTTACAAATCATTTCTTCTAAAAACAGTCCAGTGAGGTAGTCTGTGTCTTTTTGTTTTTCTATCACAGAATCACTGATAGAATCATAGATTTAGAGATTGGAAGCCAAAAAGTCTACTCCCTCTCTCCCTCATTTTTCAGGTGGGGAAACTGAGGCATAAAGCCGTTAAGTGGCTTATCTAGGATCTTGCTGCCAGTAAGGATGGAAGGAAGGAAGGAATAAGCATTTATGCAGTGCCTACATGTGCCAGGCACTGTGCTAAGCATTTTACAAAAATCATCTTATTTGATTCTCTCAACATCTCTTGTGAGGTAGGTGCTATTATTATCCCCATTTTTTAGATGGGGAACTGAGGCAGAAAGATATTAAGTGACTTGCCCAGGGTCATACTACTAAGCATCTGGGGCTGGTTTTGAACTCAAGTCTTCCTGACTCCAGGTGCAGGGTTTTATTCACTGAACCACCTAGCTGCAGTAAGGGCCAGAAACAGAATCTGAACCCAAGTCTGCCTTGAACACAGTAAGCACTTAATATTTATTGAGTTATTCCCATTTTGAGATGAGGAAACAAACTTAGAATTGTTAACTGACTTATCCATGGTCACAAAGTTAGTCTGACTATCTGAACTGGAATTCTAGCCTATGATTTCCTAACTGATAGTTTCCAACAAATGAGACCTTAGCTTTCAAAAAATGACTAAACCTGATTCCAGAGGACCCAGGATGACGCATGCTACCCATCTCCTGAGAGAGAGGTGATGGACTTAGAGGGCATATGGAGATACTTTCTGGACACGGCTAACTATTTGTTACAAGAGGGGAAAGGAAGGAGAAAAACAGACATATTCGTTGAAAAAAATTTAATTTTAAAAATAAAATTATTTCTAAAATCTCTTCCAGATTTAAAATTCTCTGAAGCCACAGTGAGTCATTACAGCAGTGAGCTACTCCCTCCCACCTTTATAAGAAAAAGTGGCACAGGAGGGAGGGGCCCACCCCACCCAGTCCCAGCACGAAAGTTGAGATCGGTGCCCAACTTGCAGTTCAAGTTGCCCAAAGAGAACCCACGACAGCCGAGCCACCCAAGGGTCAAAGAGGAGGGGGCATGCAGGCGGGCAAGGCGGGCATGCAAGCAGCAAGATGCGACTCCCGAGGACCTCCCGAGCACCTCCCGAGCTGCAGCTGGCGAGACTCCGGGTCAGCTTCGGGGAGCCGAGCGGGAAGGGATCCCGGCTGGGTGGGGCGGCAAGCTCACACTTACATTCCGGGACATGGTCAGCCTAGAACTGCTGCCTCAATCTCCAAAGCAGGGCAAAGGGGCCGGAGGGCAGCGGGCAGATCTGCAATTGGCCGGAGAAGCAGCGGGAGCCCCACGAGCCGGGAAAACTCAGCCCTTTCTCCTGAGCCGCGAAAACACAAACTCTGGCGAACAAGGCTAGCCTTGCTGCTACAAAGTTACCACCCACGACAACGAATGGCTCTACTGCGCCTGCGCGCCGCAAGGTTTCCTGGGAAGCGTAGTCTCCTATGTTGGGGGCGGAGGCTTGCGGGCGCCTCCGCCCGGCCCTTTCGCCTGGCTCGGCCTACGTCCTTCTGGGACATGTAGTTTCCTGGGGCTAGAGGAGCTCGGGAGGCGTAGGCCGCTGGGCTCCTGGCTGGCCGGCGGGACGTAGGGGGCGGCCAGGCTGGTGTGCCGCGGGGCAGGCCCTGGGAAGAGGGGCGGAGCCCGAGGAGAGATCACGGCGCCTAGTGGCCACCGCGACGCCGGAGCGACGTACGTGGGGAGCGGGGTCGGAGCCGGAGCCACGGGAGCCGCCGGACCTCAGCCATGTCCTACTGCCGGCAGGAAGGTGCGAGCCGCCAGGCTGGGGGCAGGCGGGGAGGCGGGGAGGGCGCGGGCGCGAGGCCAGGCCGAGGGGCTGCTATGGAGACGGGGCCTGCAGGGGACACGCGGCCCCCTCGGCGGCGGGCGCAGGCGCGGGCAAGCGGGCGCGCGGCCGATCGAACGTTGGGACCCCTGCTGTTGGAGCGCGGCACGCGTGGTACAGCCCCGGGCTGCTGCTGGCGGCGGCCGGCTGCCCGGCTGTGCGTAGCCCCGCTTGCACCGCGGCCGGGGACTGCGCCCGATGACCTCCGGCCCAGCGCGTGGAGCGCGGCCGCACGTGCAGGGTCCTTCACCTCCTCTGTCCCTCCCTTTGCCGACGAATGACTTGGGCCGGGGGCTTCCTTCCCTGGGCACGTGCGAGCCCCCCAAGGGGGTCAGGAAGTTAACTCAGGGCCTTCTGGAAGCTGGGGCTTTTTACCCGTCCGCTGCAACCTCGAGGCAGCTCAGAGACCTCCTTGCAGGAAGCAGCTGGGGTTTCCAGCCCAGATTCTACCGTTAACTTACCGGGTGAACTTGCACTAGTCATTTTCCCCTCCAGATTCATTTTCCCCTCTGTAAAATGAGGTTGGACCTCATGCTTCCTAAAGACCCTCAGGTTTGCCGATTTCATCTCAAAACCTGGAAGAGTGTGGGGTCCAGTGTCCTAGTGGCCCTAAGGAATGACCTTCACAAACGGAGAAACACTTGGGAGAGTTCCCAAGGTCAACATGGAGACCATCATTATGTAATTACAAGACAGGGGACGGTACTTAAACCCGTAGCGTTCATTCATCTGGACACCGTAGTGGGGCTGCCCTTACATGTTTTCGTTTCTCTGACTGGCCCTGGGCCACACAGCGGCCTCCTGGTTTGTGGGCTTTTTATTCCGTCCCTGTGGGTCTGACTCATACCAAACCTGTTAGGTCCTCTCAGTTTCTTCTGCCAGGTGGAGGGAAGAGTCCTAGGAAATCTAGAGTACTTCCTTGTGACTTTTTTGTCTACTCAATCCTGATCCCTGTGGGTGTTGTGGGTCAGGGGCAAGGATATGTTCCTTCAGGGTCTTCCTGCTATGCCTTTGCCAAAATCTACTTTGGTTATTCTGGGTTTCTTGAACTTTGTGAGCCACTTTTACCTCAATACTGTAGCAGATGGTTAAACTTTTGAGTTCAATTTCTTAGTTTCATCATTAATTCATTTAGCAAGTGCCTGTTCTGTGAATGAGCAAACTATCCAGCACCCATTCAGATGCTTCTTGAATGAATGAGCAGACATCCAGCCCCCAACAGATGCATTTAGTTGTTAAATGATGCTTGTTGAATAAATGAACTGTACCCAACAAAGTCATTCACATGCTTATTGAATGAATGAATAGATGCCTACCATCTCAAAAAACCTGTGCTGAGTACTGGGCATTTGGAGTCAGCAGGAAAGGGTTGCAATGAGGAATAGTACAGTTAATACCAATACATCAATAACTGCGGTCTCATTCTCAAGTTGTGACAGCCCCTCCAAAAGCTAAAATGAGAAAGGTTCCAACAAGATGGTGGGAGCTCAGTGGAGGGCAAGGTAATAGTAGGTATGGGTTAGACAAGATCAAGGGCGGTGTCCAGGCCACATGTGGCCCCCTAGGGCCTCAAGTGTAGCCCTTTGACTGAATCCAGATTTCACAGAACAAATCCCATTAATAAAAGTATTTGTTCTGTAAAACTCAAAGGACCTGGAAAGCCACTTGTGCCTCATGGTTGAAGGTTCCCTACCCCAGGACTAGATAGCCACTTGAGGTCCTTCCCAGTGCTGAGATTCGCTGATCACATTGAGGCCGGGGTGGAGGAACGTGTATCTTTCAGCCAACACTGCACTCTACCTGAATCATCTTCATTTAGTCTTGGCCCAACCTTTGGGGAATCTAATTTTCTCAAACATCATTTCATACCTGTATTTTGCATTCCTTTCCTTATGCCATTGTGTCAAGGTTACAAATTCAAAAAAAAAATGGTAAAATGGAGATCAGGGAAAGTTTCGTAGGGAAAGTAGCACCTGAATTGGTCTTGAAAAAGGAGAACTTGAAGGGGCAGGGGAGAGGAATGAGAAGAGAGTGGGGAATTCAGGGAGAAAGGAAGACTGAGGGACGTCTACTAGTCTAGTCTGACTGGAACCTAAAGTACACAGACAGGAACAATAGGAAAGATAGTTCAAAGCTGGATTGTGGATGGCCTTGAAAAGCCAGGCAGAGAGGCTCTCCTCCTATGGTGTGGAGATGGGGGCAGGATGGGTGACTGGCCACCCCTGTGTCTTTTGCTATGTGGTTCTGTTGCAAGTATAGCCCACATTTGTGTGGCTTTTGGTTGCTTTTGTTATTTCAAGTGTAGGCAGCCTGCCAAGGGGCCTTCTGCCCCAGCCCACAGCCCCAGTCCCCACATCCCTCCACAATCATACTTGCCTAGGCAAGTCATGGAACCTGGCTAAAACCAAAAGCTCTAGAACTGTGGCAGATTCTCATCAGCAGAGTTTTCTTCACCCAGAGCTCTCTGCACTTTAGACCCGAAAGAGCACTCCTTCCTTTCCACTTGTATATCTGCTGTGATCTTTCCACGCCTGGCAGAAACTGCCTTCTTCCATTCCCTTGAAGCCTGACCTGCCTGAATTCTCCCTAGCGCCTTTCTACTTTTTAAACCCACCCTTTCTTGCCCAGACTGTAACTGGAGAACATTCACAGTTCCCTCAGTTGTAGCCCCTCTGGCCTGGATCATTGAGTTCCTTTTTCTCTCAATCACATCCCTTTGGTCACCAGGTACCTCTGGATGGTATCTGCTGGACTTCAGACTCCTGGAGGGCAGCACACTTCTGGCCTTCCCCACAATGCCCCTACCAGTAGATGGTAACACTCCACCCACATTGATTGGTTCTTTCCAGTTGCAAGCTGCTTTACCAACATTTTCTCACTGTGGTCACTGGTGGTAGGAAAGAACAGATACTCAGAGCCACTGAAGAGAAGAGATAGACAGCCATGACAATAAAACACAATGTAACATAAACAGACAGGGTGAAAAGGCTGTGTGAGGTCTGCAGAAGAAGAAGTTCAGCTGGCTGAAAAGGCGGGAGGGAGGGGGCTTCTGAGCCTGCTTAGCGAGCAGCATTGGGGAAGGGCTCTGGGACTGCCTCCTCTTTAAACCTTTTACCTGTTAAGCCTACAAGTCCTGATCTCTACCTGGCCACTGGGCCCAGGTGGCTCCAGAAGAGAAAGTGAGGCTGGTGACTTTGCACAGCCCTCCCTCACTTGCAAGCCACGGCATCATCTTCCCGATACCATGTCCTCTTTGAGAATGAAGGACAAACCACAACCTACTGGGCCTGTTTACCTTTGCTTCTCATTAGCCAAACTAGTTTTTGTTGTTCATCAGTCACATCCAACTCTTCAAGACCCCATTTGGGGTTTTCTTGGCAAAGAAACTTGGCAGTTTGTCATTTCCTCTTCCAGCTCATTTTACCGATGAGGAAACTGAGGCAGACAAGGGTAAGTGACCTGCCCAGGGTCACACAGTGAGGAAGTGTCTGAGGCCAGATTTGAACTCAGGTCTTCCTGACTTCAGGCCTGGTGCTCTCCATTGTGCCCCCAGCCCATACTAGATGTTGTCCAGTCATTTCAGTCGTGTTTGACTCTCTGTGATCCCATTTGGAATTTTCTCAGCAAAGATACTGGAGTGGTTTGCCATTTTCTTCTCCAGCTCATTTTACAGATGAGGAAACTGAGGCACACAGGGTTAAGTGACTTGCCTTGGGTTACTAGTAAGTGTTTGAGGCCAGATTTGAACTCAGGAAAATAAGTCTTCCTGACTCTAGGCCTGACGCTCTATTCACTGCACCACCCAGCTGTCCCTAAACGAGTTTCTACTGACTTCTAACTGCTAGCTTCTTGAAGAGTCAGGTGTAAAAGAGCTATGCCTCAGAAAAAGGCCTCCTTGCTTTATGTTTGGGCAGGAGGCAGGCAGACCCTTGAACCTATCCACAAAAGCAAATCTCTTCCGTAAGATTCAGAGTCCATAAGATTGAGTGCACTGTACCTCGGAATACTCCGTCGATATCCTTCCTGTGCTGGGGTCCTTGGGCCTGCCCTTCAGAGAAGAAGGATTCCTCCCCTGGTTTATAAAGATCTTGTACAGCTAGCCCTGCTTCAGTTGTTCTCCAGCATTGGCTGCTGAGGCAGGCCCTGGCAAGACCCTTACTTCTTGAAGAATGAAACAAACCCAGAGGGGTCGAGCAGTCCTCTGGCTCCTGATCAGGTCTTTTTCTGACACACTGTACTAGGTAGATGCCTATCAGATCCCTTTGGCACATACCCCATCCTCTTATGAATGATTTCTAATAAGACAGGTGTTTGGGTATCTAAAGCCCTGTCCTGTAGAAGAGAGGGGCAGACCTTGTGAAGATGGCTTCAGGCGTGCCTGAACTCGCTAGGGGGAAGATTGAGCCATTAGAGTTGTCCAGTAAAGGATCCGGGGGTCCTGTTCAATGGTGCCCTCCCCCTGGAGTCTTTCAAGCAGAGAGCAGATAGCCCCTGGTCAGGCAGGGATCTGGGGCGAGCAGTTTAGGCACTGGGTACAGCGTTGGTCTCCTTTGAGCTCCCCGTAAGAGCCTCAATGTTAACCCTGGGCTTTGGACAGCAAAGTAGGAAGACTCTAGTTTTCAGCCTAAATTAGTCTTTCCTTCTCTCTGAACTCCAGTTTCTGCATCTTCAAAATGAGGGGTGAGGTTGTGGGGAAAAGGAAGAGAAGCCTCCATGGTCTCTCCGCCTCACTCTTGGTCTGGCAGGTCTTTGTGAATTTGCTGTGTTAGGGCACAGCAGTACCTCATCCACGTGTTTCAGCTCTGACTGGCTCAAATCAAATTAAGCTGGCCATGGCCAGTTAGAGCAAGGCTATTGCTGCTAGAGTTCAGGAGGCATTTAAAGGGGTCTTAAAAAGCCAGCACTTTCTCAGGCTGAATTAGTAAAGTCTAGCAGCCAAGTCAAGACAGTCCTGCTATTGTCTGCCCTGGTGAGGCCTGGGGACAGGAAAATCTGAGTTCAAATGTGACCTTACTAACTTACTTACACTTACTAGCTGTGTGACTCTGGGCAAGTCATTTCATTTCTGCTTTCCTCAGTTTCCTCATCTTTAAAATAAGGATAATAACAGCACCTACCTCCTCAAGTTGCAGTGAGGATCTAAGGAAATAATACTGTGCTTAGCACCACACAGACATATATAAGGTGCTATAGAAATGCTGATTCCCTCTTCCATCCCCCTCCCCATCTAGAGTATTATGTTTAGTTCTGAGAGCCCCATTTTAAGAAAGGCCATTGAGTGTGAAATGTTATCCAAAGAACAGTTGAAGGAACTAAGGATGTTAAAGCCAAAGAGATGACATAATCCCACTTGTCAGATATCTCTGAGGGTTGTAGAAGAGATTAGATTTGCTTAGTTTAGCTTAGAGAACAAGAGGTGGGTGAAAATGACTGGAAAGGAGATTCTGGCCCAATCTCTAGCAGTGTTTGATGACCTGCCCCAGGTTTACAAAAGGAAGCTTTGCCAGCGAGAATAGCTGCGTTGCTAGCGCTCTGTCAGGTTCGTTTAGTTGGAGGGGATGGGTTACTATTCACATGTTAAGAGACAGAGAAGCAGGGAAGGTTCAGAGGGCCTGGGTCTTGCCCGTTGTCAGGGAGGTGGTGGGATCAGGGGCTTCGTAGAAGAGCCTGGTGAACTACTCAGTGCTAAAAAGCAGGAACTACTTTTATTTGGCAAGCTTAAAGAGCAGTCTCCAAGAGGCCATGCAGCTTTTAACCAGAGGCATCCAGCAGCATGGAAGACAGGAGTGACAAGGGAAGGCTGCCCTGGAAAGGGCTGCTGGAGCCAGGCCCTGCACCTCCAGATGGGAGCAGTCCTGAGCCCCTTCATGTGAAGGCCAGGGAAGGTCTAGAAGCAGGGAGCCTCAGCAGCTTGGGCCTCAGGCTGTCAAAGGAGCTCAGATGCCTGGAGCTCTGTTTCAGGGCAGCTCAGGCAGTCCCAGGCTCCAGACAGCTGGCACAGCCAAGGGGTCAGGGCAGCTCTGGTGATTAGAAAGGGAGGCTTTCTGTTTAGGCAGGCTCATGTGTCTGCTACCCCTAAGCCCACAGGCAGCTCAGAAACTAGAAGGCCCTAGCCTGAAATGTGCCAAATCTGGAAGTCCTGGGGGGTGAGGGCTTCAGAAAAGGGGCAGGAGTAGGGTTACCGGGTAGGACAGACCATGGTAAAAGGATGGGAAGTCTCTTGGACTGAGGGGGTACTTCAGCCAGAAAGAGCAGAGGGTTTCCAGGCTTCTGCAGTCAGCCAGCACTCAGGGCCAGGTAGAGCACTCCTGGTTAGCCCGTACCCGCCCCATGTGGATTCTTCACCCTGGCCAGGATCATGGATTGAGAGCTAGATGTGACCCAAGGCCTAGGATTTCCACCCACGTCCTCCTCTGACCCCAGTGCATCAAAGAGGCCGTATGACTGGGTCAGAGTGTTGTAGATCAGCTGTTACTGCTTGAAAGTTGGATGTAAGATTAATAAATCTTGATTGGACAGATGGACAGACAGACAATTGGATGGGGCAGCTAGGCAGCACAGTGGATAGAATGGTGGACCTGGAGTCAGGAAGACCTGAGTTGTGCCCTCAGGCACTTACTAGTTGTGTGGCCCTGGGCAGGTCACTTCACTTCTGTCTGCCTCAGTTTCCTCATTTGTATAATGGGGGTAATAATAGCACCTCTACCACCCCACCCCCCCCAGGTTATTAGGATCAAATGAGGTAGTATTTGTAAAATGCTTAGCACAGTGCGTGGCACATAGTAGGTGCTATATGATTATTGTTATAGATGAGCGAATGTGAGGTGGTGACCCGTGGGGCCCCCTCCAGCCCTCAGATTTCATAACTGTCAACAGTTACAAACTCTACAGGAGGAGTAGATAGGATTAGGATAGAGATTGCCTTAAATGTTCAGAAGCAAGTGCCGGAGCACTGTCTGCTGTCACAGAAACATTCCAGAGTCTAGGTGATTTTTATCCTGTTTGCATTATTTTTCAAGGAGAAAATGACTGTTAATCGTATGGTGACTTGTGAGGTGCCATTTGGAGAATCTAACTTGTTCCTTGTTTCTTTCCCACAGGACCTGGTGGGTGACTGCCCACCCCCTGTGGGCAGAATCTTGGTATACGAAGGGGCCCCTGGATTCTAGACTATTCAAGTCCTTGGGGCTTTTAAAGATCCTCCCTTCCAGCCCCTTCCTCTTATGGGTGAGGACCCTGAGGCTAGCTGGCTTAGCACAGTGCCTGGCACATAGTAGGTGCTTAATAAATGTTGATTGATTATTCTGTGTTCATCACAGTCATTTGTTTTTGCTTATGTAGGCCATAACTTTGTCACTGGTCTTCATCTTTTCTTCTTTTTTTGGAGGTTGGGCAATGGGTTTAAGTGACTTGCCCAGGGTCACACAGCTAGTAAGTGTTATATGTCCGAGGCCGGAGTTGAACTCAGGTCATTCTGACTCCAGGGCCGGTACTCTATCCGCTGCATCACCTAGCTGCCCCCCATCTTTTCTTGTGTTCTACATCCATGGCATAGGCAAGTCCTTGAGGACTCAGTCGAGTGCATCTCTCCCTCGAGTTACCCCAGCGCCCACACAGAGGTGGACATCCAGCAACAGCAACCTAAGATCAGCATGTCAGATCCAGAAAGGATAATCTAGGCCTTCCAATTTCTGTTTTTTTCAGAGATGGGTGAGTCTGGGTCCAAGATTCAGGGAATGGTATTGATTGATTTTACTGAACTGCTTGTTTATTCTTTATTGCTTCTACGAAGGGATGGCTCAGTGGATGAGGTAGAAATATAGTGGTAAATTAAACTGATGCAAAAACCAACTATATAAAAAAAGACAGAGGGAAAAGGAATAATGTAATCCATTCCCCTCATTTCTATACATCAGCTGATCACTTTTAAATATTTTGCAAATTGCTTTGAAATTCTAGAAAATGTGGTTGTAATGAGGAAATAGGCACAGAGGCTTTGAGGAACTTGTGCAAGGTCACCCAGCTGTTTGGTGACAAAACTAGGATGAGAAGAACGGGTCTCCTAACTCTCCTAGTCCAGAGTACCTCCCTAGTGCTGTTTGTTCACACATTGACCGAATGACTGTCTGCCATATTGATCTGGGCTCTGCAGTGCAATGACTTGCTTTGTAACTCATGGAATATACAGTGACTCCTGGATGGGAGTGAGATGAGGAGTATGTGTACTACTGGAACACCCCAACACTTTAGGATTGGGTGCAGTGGACAGCCAGTAAATGCTGATTGAACGACTCAGCCCCAAACCCTCACGTGGAATTATTTGGTCCAGGAAGGAACAATTTAGTGGCTTCTTACATCAGGCTAGGATCTTGTCTGACCTCTCCCTTGTTGTTGTGGCTAATCGTAGGCCTTAGTCTTTTCAGTAAGGCATCGCAATGTGGTGGAGTGCTGGATTTGAAATCAGAACACCTGCCTCTGATAGTCATTAGCCCTGTAGGAAAGTCACAGCTGCTATGAACCCCAATTTCTTAAACTGTCAAATGGGAATAATACACTAACCACCTCAGGGTTGTTGTGAGGAAAGCATTTTGTAAATTGTTAGGTGGGCAGCTAGATGGCCCAGTGGATAGAGCACCGGGCTTGGAGTCAGGAAGACCTGAGTTCAAATTCAGCCTCAGACACTTACTAACCCTGTGACCCTGGACAAGTCACTTCAGCCAATTTGCCTCAGTTTCCTCATCTGTAAAATGAGCTGGAGATGGCAAACTACTCCAGTAACTTTGCCAAGAAAACCCCAAAATGGGGTCACGAAGAGTCAGACTCAATTGAAAAAATGACTGACAGAAAAATGTGATATTCATGTGAGCAACTGCTGTTTTCTCAACTTCTGTTGGCACTCTGAGAGGATAATTAAGCAACAAAGAAAGTTCTTTCCATTCTAAACATTGTTGCCTCACTTAAGGTCATTAGGAGATGCCTCTTCTCTCAAAAGTTGTATTATGGGATTATCTTTCTTCCATCTTGCTTCGATGTTTATTTTTCTCTAGATGAATGCAGTGTATTTTTCTTAAGTTTGTATTGTGTCTTGGGTATTTTCCCCCCCAGCTTTCTTTCTCAGTTTTACTTGTTCCCAGTCTTTGCTTTCCAGCTTGCATCTTTTTTTTTCTTTTCAGTTAGAGACAAGATTTACTAAAACACTGGTTGAGGTGGGCAAGATTTTAAGAATCTATGAGTGATTTAATGAGGGAGGTGATCTCGAAGTAACAGATAATGAAGAGCTAGCTAGGTTAGATGTGACAGAGAACTGGGGATTGGGGCAGGGTCAAAGCCACAATGCAAGGATAGCTGAAAGGATTATTAACTGGGAAGTGCCAGGTGCCCCAGGTGAACACCAGGGACCTAAACCATATGGCAAAGTATAGGGCCTTTTAGGGTTCCACCATTAGCGCCCCATCATTCCCCTCCCAGACAAATGAGACCCAAATTCTTTTGGGGTAAGGGCAAAGGTCTCAGCTTCTGAAACTGCTTCCTGCTGGCAAACAGGGTAGAGCTGTCCCTGCCTTGAGGGAGCCCCAGAGAGGAGGTTGACTGGAACTGAACACAGACTTCATCTAGGGGATGATGGGAGGATATAGGCTGGTACCCAGTGTTTGCTACCAACTGTAGGTGATTGGCCTGTAGTCCAAGTTCGGAGAGGGGCTGGCTTTTTACCTCATACTGCCTTGATGAGATCACTTTACTCTTTCCCCATGGCTGCTGGGGGGGAGCAGGATGTGCCGAACTTGGGTGATACTTCCAGGCTTTCTGGGTTGCCCCAGGGTCCAAGGCAATTACCAGTAGGGCCTACTGTAGCTGCTGCCCTCCCACTTCCTTCCATTAGCCAGGTGGGAGAGGAAGAGTGAAACTCTCTTCTCCTAGTTTGATCTGGGTTGACAGGGGTTAACAGAAAAACCTGGGGCTGTTTGCAATCCCCTCACTGAGATTCCCCCACTCCCTTCCCTTGGGTGGGGAGGCAAGTGACCAGGGTCATAAAGAGGTCTCTCAAAACTCCTTAATGATCAATCACAAAACCTTCAGAATCTGCTAAGATGTTTTTAGCTATTCTAGAAAAATCTTAAGAATTTTTCTTTGAACTTGTCCAGTTTATCTTGGTCCTATAGATCATAGAGGCCAGGCACAAAGCTTTCCTTTTCAAGGTCTTAGAGACCAAGCTTTTTCCAGTTCTGACCTGGGGCAAATCTTGGGGAAGTCCCACTGAGTCTGGCTGCAAGGATCTGGTGGCCATGAGGCCGGGAGGGAAGGGGGATCCTGCAGGCACAGGCGTAGGAACAGGGAGCCTTGCAGTATAGACCAGACAATAAACCTCAAGACACCAAAAAGCACCTGCGGTTTTCCCGAGGGAATTGAGAGAATTGACAGAATTGGGCACACACTTCAACATGGGCATCCATCCGTCCTCTATGCTGTAGAAGGTATGTCCAGGTCCACAGCCTCAAACCGGACCGATGGACTAAGAGCCAAAGTGCATCAGTCTGAGTGAGAGACAGCCTTGTAACTGTCTGACCTAACTGGAACCTGGGAGCATCTGGCCTGAAAAGCACCTCCAGGCCTTCCCAGGTGCTTGGAGAGTGACCCCAACTGCAGGGCCTGAAAGGGAGAGGGAAGGCTTACATACCTTCCAGTCTTGGCTGGAGAAGAGCTTGGGATTAGGCAGTTTACCTGGGCAGTGAACCATATGTTGAGGTCTAGGGGTGCTGGGAACGCTGAAATTCAAGGGCAAAAGACATGAGTCCTGCCTCGAAAGAATTCGACTCAAGCCTTCTTTCAGTCAGAGACCAGGTTTATTGTATCGCCAATACAACTGGGCCAGACTCTTAAGGAATCTGAGCCCAGCTCGAATCTTGACAAAATGAGGTGCCCCAAACTGAATACAGGGTTCCATGAGCCCTGGTCAGGATTAGGAAAAGCAGCAAAATCGTTGCCTTTTCAAATGAATATGAGCTCCGTGAGGGCAGGAACTGGTATATCACCCCTAACATCTGGCATGAGGCTCTGGCTGCTATATATTTGATCACCGGGTATACAAATAAATAGACTAGTTCTAGGACTCGTACCAGATGACAGCTCTTGTCAGTAGACTGTGTTGTTAAAATTAATACTTAGCCGGGACTTTTTTTGGTCTTTCTCCCAAACGTCAGGAAAGGACCGGATTATATTTGTAACCAAAGAAGACCATGAGACGCCAAGCAATGCTGAGCTGGTAGCAGATGACCCCAACGATCCCTATGAAGACCACGGTCAGTAGCACTTCATTTCTGAGTTGAGGCAGATTTCTTCTCCCCTACACCATCCCCCGTAAAAAGGAGCCTGGGAGTGAGTTTCTCCCATGCACTTCCAGAGCTGGTCAGGGCCCTGGCAGGGACAGGTCAGCTTCAGGAGGGTCACCATTTCTCCATGCTCGGTAACCTAAAGCCCCTAAAACCTCTCTTTGGTTTTGCTGGGTTTTGTTTTCTAAAAAAACATGGCTGGAGTGGTCAGACCAGCTGCTGGTCCTGTTACCCTCTGTTTCATCTGCTCATTTGCCAACCTATAGCTCCTGGAAAATCTGACATGATAAAATGCTGCAGGAGCAGGATATTGACAAGGAAGAACGTCCTCATAGCAGAAGAGGGCCTAGCATGGAGGTGACCCTGACAGCTTGAAGGCCGGGCCAGGGGAGCACAAGCTGTGACAAAGTCCTCCAGGGCGGGCAAGAAGGCCTCTCATCAGATGTGCAAAGCCTTTGCTTCAAGGCCCCCAGTAGGGGGACCCCACTGCCTCCTGAGGAATGCCCCTTCCACCTTGGGCAAGCTCCCCCCGTTAAGTCCTCAATGAACTGAAGGCCGATCCCCCTTCTTGTTTTCCTTCCTTTGGACTTGTGGTTCTTAAGCTTTGGGTGTGACGGTCTGGGGGGACCTCTTCTCAGAATAATGCTTTTAAATGCACAAAATAAAATACATTGGATTACAGAGGACAGCTATTATGCTGAAATATACTTAGCTTCTAGAATATATTTTAAAACAAGTTCCCATACGTTTGGTAAAGGAGCTTTGCTCTAGACTAGACCCTTGTGAACTTATCCCGCCTGAAGCCTGGCTTTCAGGACAGGCCTGGACTAGCCTGTGGGCCTGGCCCAGTTAGGGTCACAAGAGTGTGGCATCCTCAGGTGGGCGGTGGAAGGATGGAGTTTTCCCACTGCACCTGCGCAGTTGGGGAAGCAGTTTGGTCTTTGATGGAGGAGCGAGCACCCACACGATGAAACTGGAGGTGTGACTTTATCCAGGCACAAGCTGTGGTGGGTGACGGTCAGAGTGAGATGAAGCATTGGCTTTTGCTTCTAGTCTTGAGTTAACTATTTAAAAGCTAGAGAACTCTAATCATCCATAAAGCACGTTTCCGCTAAATGCCATAGAGATTCTTCAGACCAGTACTCAGCATTTAGCATTGACTCTAGGAACTGGTCCCAGGAGGAACCGTGTGAATTTATTAGGAGGCCAGTTGCATTAAACCGTGAATTGTTTTGGACTTTCTTCCTTTCCTTGTGCATGGCCAATGAGTTGGAAGGAGAACCAGGAGGCTTCAGGTGGGCAGTCCAGCCCTCGGCATAGGACAGGAGAGGATGGGCCCTAAGGGCCTCTGCCTTCTCCTTTTTTCCTGAGATAGCAAATTGGGGCACAAAGTTGGCATTAGGGAGGTACAAGTAGAACCCCCTTGTCTAGTTCCAAAAAATGGTGTTAAGAGGTCAGAGCAGCTGGGAGGAATAGGTTGAGGTCCTGTTACAGCAAATTCACAGGGACCCGTCTGTGTCCTTTTCATGTAGGAGGGTTGTGTAATGGACAGTGATGCTTGAAATAAACTGTCAGGTGTGGCTTAGCTGCCTTTTTTAATGCAGATTATAATTGTTATAGTTTTGACTTGTGAGAGAATTTTATGCAGTGAATTTTGTCCCTTTGGAACAAGGTGAGGAAATTGTTGGTAAGGGCTGTATAATGTGGTGGAGAATCCATTTTTGGTATTGTTTGCATATGAGAGATGACATGTGGGGTGTTGGCTGGTCAGTTCTTTAACACAGTTTTCCTGCTTTCCCCAGGTGTCTGGAAGGGTAACTATCTAGACAGGGTTTTCCTTGCCAGGCCGCTTGTTAGGGATGGGGTTCTGGGCGGATGCGCTCAGCTGCCAGCCTAGGCACAGGGTCAGAGTGGCAAGGGGACCTATGGAGCTGGGGAGGGTCTCCAGAGAGATGGAGACAGCAAAAGAGACTTCAGTCCCTCCAGACCCACTGTGGCCATTTTCATGTATGGATTTGAAACTGAGGCACAGAGAGGAGAAAGGACGCACCCTTGGGTCATCCAGCTGGTGGAGTCCTGGGACCATGGTTGCCTGAGAGCCTGGCCCTCCTGGCTCGAAGCCCAATGCTTGTCCATCCTGGCCTAGTATCTGAGGATCTGGTGTTCCACACCGACTGGAAGGCTTCTTGAAGCAGCCACCCAGCTTGGATTTGTACAGGACTGGGTAGATATGAGAATGTTCTCGGGTGAATACCATATCCTGGCGTTCTGCTTTTAGACCACCAGACACGGGCTCCCTTTCCCACATTGGCCCACGAGTCTGGTCCAGTGCAGTGATGCCATCCCAGACTCGGTAAAGCCACATCCCCCACTGGGCATGCGGGCGGGCAGGCAGGCAGGCGCCCATTTGAGGATCTGATTGACATGCAGGAGGGTCTGAAGGGAGGGCAGGTCTGTTGTCAGACCAGAACCTCTAGGGGGCAGCCTTTGCCTGGCTTGGTCCCTAATGAAAGTTTGCAGGTTGTTTAGTGCAGGATGGTGAATTCAGAACTGCCTTCACTCCCACCCCAATTTTACAGAAGAAACATTGAAGCCTGGAGAAGGTCAAATAGGTGATAAGAATTAGAGCTGGGATTTGAACTCAGACCTTTGGCTCCAGAGCCAGTACTTTTCCTTCCCAGCCACACATCCTGGCAGAGGAAACTGAGTCAGCATCTCCAAAAAGTAATATTTTTGTCCATATGAATGAGGCTGTGCCTTTCCAGGCTGCTTCTTGTGGGCCTGGTGACAGTGGTCCTCTGAGCTGGCAGGGGGTCAGTCCCTGGAGCATCAAATCTTTTGTCTTTTGTGACGACTTGAGTGAAAATTAGGGCAGAAAGCAGTGAACCGTGATGTATTTTTGTACAGCTATAATGGTTGGGGGAGGGGGGGCACTTCTCATTGTTGAATTGTCTGATGTCCTGGCGGTCCTCTGGGACCCGTGGCTCAGAGCCTTTTGGAATCCAGACCTCTCTGCCGAGAGGTGGGCAGCATATTGGCATGCAGTGGGGGCAGCCCCTCGGTGCAGCTGGGCAGGGAGAGTGCCCAGAACACACGGAGGGTGTGGAGGTGGCAGCTGAGGCAGCATTTTGTTAATGCACATTATGGACCAGTTCACAGTGTTGGTGGGAGACACCAGAGGGAGTCTGTGTGCGGAGGGGTGAGCTTCACAAACACCCTTTTCCTGTGGCCTTGTGCTTAGCAGCAGAGACCCGAGGCCTGTGCCCTCGTTGTAGGGCTGTTGGCACCACAGCCAGTTACTTCTCTTGGTTCATAATGTATGGTGGCTGTCCTTGATCTCACAGTCCCATCCATAGGGCAAGAAGTGGGGTCATAGATGGGGTCTTAGAGCTGATTAGGAAACCTGCAACTTCCCCCTGCCTCGAATGGCTTCGTGTTTCAGGAAGAGATCTGGAATTTGGCGTTGAAATCAGATTTCTGGCAGGAAAAGGCCTTAGAGGTCCTTAGGTCAAGTGCTCTCATTTTACAGATGAGGAAACTGAGGCCCAGATCAGTGAAGTAGCCTGCCCAGAGACTCTGAGAAAGGAGCTGGGATTTGAACTCAGGTCCCTAGATTCCAAATACAGTGCTCTTGACCCTGTCCCATGTGCCCATGTCCACTTTTTCCCTGAGAGTGGTCTGGTTAGGAGCTTTGGGATTTCTTTATCAAGTGACTATGGAGGGAACAGAAGGTATGGAGGAAAAGGACCTGGACTGAAACTTGAGACCTGGGTTCTAGTTCTGTCTTTGACACTACCTTGCTGCATGACCGTCACCCCTCACCTATTACTTCTGAAATGAGAGAGCTTGGGAGAGATTTCTAAGGTCCTTTTCAGTTCTAACATTCTCTGTTTCTGGGTCATGACCAGGATGCGCTCAGTGAGCCAGAAAACACTGGATTTCTCCCTTTTGTGGCCAGTCCTTCTAGCACAAGGATTGAGCCGGGGCCAGGGCCCCCGACTGCCTTACACCCTCCCAGTTCTTCCAGTCAGCAGCCCATCCCTACAAGACAGTTTTGTTTTCCCCCAGACTTCAGAGAACACCTGTGATATTCTAAAGCTCTGTTCCCTCCTCCCTGCAGGTTTGATACTGCCCAATGGAGACATTAATTGGAACTGCCCGTGTCTTGGGGGAATGGCCAGTGGTCCCTGTGGAGAACAGTTCAAGTCGGCCTTCTCCTGTTTCCATTACAGCACAGAGGAAGTCAAAGGTTCAGACTGTGTGGATCAGTTCCGGGCCATGCAGGAATGCATGCAAAAGTACCCAGACCTCTATCCCCAGGAGGAGGATGAAGAAGAGAAAGCAAGCGAGGGCGTGGAGGGGGCCGAGGCAGCAGCGACGGCCGCCGAGGCAGCTCTGACCAAAGAGGCGGCATCCAGCTAATGAAGAGGGACGCAGGCGCCCACCTCCTGCCTTTGCCCCTTTCAGAGAGGCGTGGACCTTACGCCAAGTGCCTCTCTGGGGGTCTTCACAGAAAGTCTCTTACCTTTTCATGTTTTGTGCACTGTATATGAAATAACTTATTTTGATGGGCAGGGGCCTCGACCCTGTGACACAAACACTGAAAAAAAGATGGGAGTTCTGTGCGTGTGTCTATGTGTCTGGGTGTGTGTGGGTGTATGTACCATGTAAACCTCTCAGCACACAGAGTTGCTGCTACTGCTTTTGAATTCTTGTCCAGAGCACCCCGAATCTCACCAGTTTATGTGAAATAATGTATTAAGGCTTCTCAGCAATCCCCTAAATCACTGCTCCTCAGGTTCAGACCAGGAGGGTGGGCGTGCTGGATTCATTCATTCTATTGAGGTCCCTTTTTTGTGTATTTTGTAGTCTACTTAGGACATCTGCAAAATATATATATACATATATCAAAGAGGAGGGACCATTTTCTGAGATGGTTGATTTTTAAGAGAAAATCTCAAATTTATATTGTGCAAAGGTACTGATTCATGATACATTTACATCAGGAATAGATAGATGTTTTATATATATATATATATGTACACACACACACACACACACACACACACACACATATATATTGCTGACAGATTCTGGAAAAGAAATGGCTTGGGTGGGATTTTTGTTTGTTTTTAATTTATGCATTGAGCTCTGGTTCTCACACATTTTCGAAGTGCAGATGTGTGGGTACATCAGGCAGCCTAAAATGAATGCAAAAAATGGTTATCACTGTTCCTTTACTGTTGAGAATGCCCTGGTTGAGGGTCACTTTGTTAATGCCTGTTCCATCTTTATCAGTTCATACAAAATGCCCTTGGGAGGTGGAAACTGAGCTGTTACCTGGAGTAACAGTCTAAGAGAAAATAGTGTGACCTCAAGTGCATATTAAAAGAAAATATATTTTTACCTGGTTTTGAATCCACCATCTTTGTTTTTGTGGTTAGCATTGTTTTCCGTATAAGAGAAGAGGATCGTTTACCAGAGCATATCAGTTTATCATTTGTGGAACACTTGGACATCCATTACCTCATTTGACCCCGTGAGGGAGGTAGTGACAACTGAGACTCTTTTTACAAACAGAGAAGCATATTCCAGTAGATGAAATGATTTTGCCCAAGGTCCAGAGCTAATGATGACAGAGACCCTGATTCAGGGCGTCTGACCTCAACGTTCTTTCCACTAGACCTTTCCAAGGGGAATGGGGAAACGTCTTTAAGGAGGCTGTAAGAACCAAGTCAGGTCTCTGAGTAAACTCAGTAAACTGGTGTTTTGAAGGCAGCTAGGGAAGTAAGGTGTTGTGTTCTACAGGCTGAAACAGCACGAGGTGTGGTGTAGAAACGCCTCCTTTATGTTCCCGTGGAGTGAGTTTTCCAGATAGCTGAAGGTCTAAAACATTTCGCACACCCCCCTACCTTCTTGATCAGAGGTGGCTGAGCATGATGGGACATGGTACTTCTCAATGGTTTAAGGCCTCCTTTTGGACTTCCAGGTTATACTGAATCCTTCCACCTGCTACCCCAGGTTTGGTTTGTCTTTTTCTTCTGTGTCTTGTACTATGAACTTTTGCTTTCAGAATATTTATTCTCAATTTTTTTTTCTGTCTCTAATATGTATGCTAGGAAACCACTGAGCTAAACTTATTAGAATAATAATAATAACTGGCATTTCTACATTGCTTTGAGGTTTGCAAACCACTTTATATACACTATCTCATTTTATCCTTACTTCTCTACGAGGTAAATGCTACAGATCTTGTTTCATAGACAAGGATACTGAGATTCAGTGAGATTTTTCAGCTTCTCCAGGGTCACAGAGCAAGGAAGGGTTGAGTCAGAATTCAAACTCGGGTCTTCCGGATTCCAGGTAACTCCATTCCACACTGCTTCTATGTAAAGTAAGACCCAGTCGTCCAGGTAAAGGTTTAAGGAGTTCCTATGGGCAAAATGCATGGACTTCTTTGAGAGTGTGTTATTTTAGGATTTTTGACAGTGTTCTGGATAGGTGGGGGGTTAATGTACATTATCTTTGACCATGGTGCTTCTGCAGAGATGTGACAATGCAGGCCATCGCTATTAGATGCCCTAAGTCTCCACACAAAAGGACAAGAATGGACTGACTGTGGGCCGTCAAGAGTTTGGAGTCAGGATTATAAGAAACGTTTATGGACTGAATATAAAAGGGTAGCTGATGAAGAGAAAACTTGGCAGCCAGCGTACTCCTGATCAAAAGCAAGGTTCTCTATTCACCATCAACCCACAATTCCCAGTTTGTGTCACCAAAGCTTTGCAGCAGGGCTCCGGGAGAGGCTTTTCTATAGGCACGTGTCTGGTTTCTGGTGGAAGAACTGGAGGAAAAAGGACTAGCTTGGCATGGAGTGGAACCTGTCCACAGCATGAAGGCCAGTCTGTCATCCGGGGTGTGCTTTTTGTACGGCGTGGATGCTTTGTTACACAGCATAAGGATAGATTGTCGACAGGGCCGGAGGGATGGATTTCTGAGGGATCAGAATACTAGGGACTCTTAGTCTTCATCAACCCTATCCTTGCCCGTGTCTAGAACAGCCAGACAGACCACTCCAGTGCCAGGCATAGCCCCAGAAACTAGACTGTTCATTACAGTGGAACAAATACAGCTGTTCTTCTAAAGGCTGACTTGGGGAATAGTGCAGAAGCCTCTGGCCTAAGACTCGAGGGGTCTGGGCTTTAGTCCCACGTCAGTCACTGGCTCACTGTGACACTCAGATCTGGTCCATTAAACACTCTGGGCTTCAGGTCCTCAGTTAAAATGAGATATGATCAGATGGTCTTTAAGATCCCATTCAACTCTAGGTCTCTTCATCCTCTTTATTTAATTCTTTAAAGTCCCTAAGATCCTATTTGTTTATTGTTTGTTTGTTTTTTTAAATAGTGCCTGGGAAATCTAAGAGGCAGAAAGATTCCTATTGCCCAGATCAGATTCCCCCTTCGACACTGGGCTTTTCTTAACAGTTTGAATAACATTTCTGAGGATTTCGATAATCAGTGGGGAAAGGTACAGTGACAGGTGGTGTATGTCATATTTGGTTGGCCTTGGCATTCCATGGTTGATAGATTAGTAATTCACTAGGTGACCTTGAACAAGTGACCTTCTCTGGGCCTCATCTTCCTCTATAAAAGGAAGTGGTGAGTGAGATTAGGTGGTCCCTGGGGCTCCTTCCAGCTCATTCCATAATTCTTATTCCTCATTACCGTTGCAGGGAAAGCGCTGCATTTAATGGCAAGAGGACCTGATTTCAAATCCCAGGTCTGTCATTTCACAGAACTATAGAATTTTAGAGTTGGAAAGGACCTCAGTGGTCGCCCAACTCAACCTATACTTCCCAATTGTGTGACCTTGGGCAAGTTGTTTCCCCTGTCAGGCCCTCAGTTTCTCCATCTGCAAAAGGGGCAGTGGCTAGCCTAGATAATGCAGCTGTAAATCCCATGATCCTTTCTTTGGTGCTCTCACTCCTGTGAGAGGATTATGTCAGGGTCTGCAAAGAAGGGCTATGGGGCTGGTTGGAAGAGATCAGACATTAAAAGGGGGTTCGTGGAAAGTCAGGAGCTTGCTAGCAACCAGGAGCTGGCTTTCACTGTTGCCCCACTTTATTAAGCCTGGCTCAGAACACTCCCCAGAACATGTAGAGTTAAGAAGGGCCAGGCCAGATGGTATTTTCCTTCCATTTGACAATTAAATTGAATTTCTTTTAAGAATGAGCCTTTTGTGCAGTCATAGCCAGTGGTGATGAACCCCTGGCCATCTTCCAAAACTTGGAGCAAGCAGGACTGGGGCTGAGGCTGTCTGGGATGCAATGTCTGTATATTGGGGGAGGGAGGAAGGTAATGACCCCTGATAATGGGGAAGCCTCCCATCTTTGTTCTGACCGGTGTGAACAAAAGGCCACTCCCCACTTTCCATATCCCAGTAGCCATCTCCTGCATTTATAGCTTAATAAAGCAATTTTGGCATCCATTATCTGACTTGAAAAGTAAGTAACATGCATTGAGACAAGGAAACAAGCTGTCCCTCAACCAAGGTCACACAGCAAGAGCCGAAACTAGAACCAAAGTCTCGACTCTCAGCCCAGGGCCCTTGCCACTGCACTCCACAACTTCCTGGGAATTTTTTTGTATCATGTCCTCAGAAGAAATTCCACGTCTAGACACAGACCAACCATTCACCAGAAGTCAGGTGACGAAGATGCATGTAAATACTTTAATCCAAAGGGCCTGGGTGCAAGAGATGCGGAGTAGAATTAAGGGGCCAAGAGGAAACTGAGGAATGGAGTGACCATAATAGTCCATCCTCCATGATGTGTGCGGCTGTAGACATTTTCCCAAGGAGGCCTGGTGACCTTGACATCTTTTTGATTCAAGCCAAGCATTCTTGTATCACACACTACCACTTGTTCAGGTTGGTCCAGTCTTTCCTGAGTTTCTAGGATTTTATTAAGCCAGTGCCACCTGTATACAGTGCTTCACCCCCCAACCCAAAACCAGACCCTCTGCCTCATCGGTCCCAGTTCACAAAGCCAGAATTAAAACGTCGAGACAACCACACTGCGATCGAAGGGGGCAAACCCCAGGATCTTCTCCGTTGTAGACGTTCAAGTGTTGATGCTGTTGGTGATGTCTACCTTGAGGGCCTCCATAGAAGGCCTGAGAACTCAGCAAAGATTTAAGAAAAGAGAATGACAAGAACGTAGGTACATGTGGAGAAGCAATAAACAGAAATCCAGAGTGCCCCAGGAAAATCAAATGGAGACAAGAACTCTCTCAACCACTGTGTGGTGGGATGGAGGAGGAGGGGAATAAGGAGAGCAGCTTCTGAGCTGGGCCTTGAAGGAAGAGGATGCTGAAAGGCAGAGGAAAGGAAGCTCATTCCAGGTATGGGGGAGCAACCTGCCTGAGTCTACAGAGGCAGGAGAGGGTCAGGATAGGGTTGGAGAATAGCCGCTTGTCCGTTTAGACTAGAAAGCATCACACTCAAAGGTTGACAGCATCTGAAAACAGGCTGCAAAGGAAGGTCTCCAGCTTGGACAGCTTGGCCTCCACGGACTCGGCAAAGTGGTCTGAAGATCTTTAAATCCAGGCTGGGATTCCTCGTTGTGGGAGGGATGCTTGGACAGGTGTGGATTGGACTTCATGACCTCTGAGGACCCCTCTCCAGCTCTGATTCTTCTCTAAAGTCGCATTTCCAACAAGTGAAGTCAAGCCTTTATTAAGTGCTAGGCACCATGTTAAGCTTTGGAGATAGTGCAAGCGGACCAGTCTTGTCCTCAAGGAGCTTACTTTATGATGAAGAGATAACATGCAAACAACTATGTGCAAACTAGGTATATACAAGACAAATTGGAGATGGGATCAGAGGAAAGATACCGGCATTAAGAGGATGGGGCAGAAGAGGCTACTTTTAGGTGGGATTTTACCTGAGGCTTTGGTGAGATTTTAGCCGAGAATTCCAGGCAAGGGGGACAGCCAGGGAAGATGGAAGGAGTCAGGAAATTGAGTGTCATGTACAAGGAACAGCAAAGAGGCCAGTGTCATTGGATCATAGAGTATTGTATATGGAGGAATATAAGGTGTAAGAAGGCTAGAAAGGCAGGAAGGGACCAGATTATGAAATGCTTTGTAAACCAAACAGATGATTTTATATTTGATCTTGGAGGTAACAGGGAGACTGTGTGTGGGTGTGTGCAGTCATTTCAGTGGTGTCCGACTCTTCATGACCCATTTGGGGTTTTCTTGGCAAAGATACTGGAGAGGTTTGCCATTTCCTTCTCCAGTTCATTTTACAGATGAGGAAACTGAGGCAAACGGGGTTAAGTGGCTTGCCCAGGGTCACACAGCTAGAGTTTACTAAATGGAGGTGGGAAGGGAAGAGATGGTGAGACCTGCACTTTAGGAAGGTCACTTTGATAGCTGAGTGGAGGATGGACTGGAGTAAGGAGTGATTTGGAGGCAGGGAGACCCACTAGAAGGCTCTTGCAGTAGTCCAGATGTGATATAGCGGGAAGGGATGAGAGAAAGAGTGAAGAGTCAAGGATGATGCCCGAAGTTGCAAGCCTGGGTAACAGGGATGGTGGTGCCCTGGACTGTAATAGGAAAGTTAGGAAGAGGGGAGAGTTTAGAGAAAAGAGAATGAGTTCAGTTTGGAACATGTTGACTTTAACATATCTATAGGTCACCCAGTTCTGGGTGCCTCATAGGAAGCTGGAGATACAAGACTGGAAATCAAGACAGAGGTAAAGGCTGGTTGAACAGATCTCAGAACCACCTACAAGCATACAGATGATCATGAGCTGAAGAGCTCACTGACATTCTGGTCTACAAGCAGGGATTCTGTTTCTGGGGAACTGACATTTCTAGGATCATGGGTCTAGAGCTGGAAAGGGCCTCTCCAGGGTCCCTAATTTGACTGACGAGGAAACGCAGGCCCAGGGAGGACTTGCCCATTGGAACACAAGTGCTGAGAAGCAGGGAAAGGGTTCAAAGCCAAATTTTCTACACAGCACTATTTCAGCTGTTTCCCACAGGATCTCAGAGGCCCATCAGGTCTGACCTCTTCACTTTATTGATAAGGAAACCAAGTCCTAGGGAGGTTAAGTGACTTACCCCAGGGCATACAGGATTTTAACCTAGATCTTCCGGGTCTAAATCCAGCCCTTTTCCCACTCAACCGTGGTGCCTTCAAGCACTTTGCTTCACCACAATAGACTCAACAAAATGTGGCGTCCAATGATCAATTCATATTTTCTGTTTGTAACACTAGAATAAAAGACAGCGAGAGATGCCCGTGGACAAAATACAGTACCCCAACAGGTAATCTATGTTGGGTTAAATTTCAAACATGGAGATTCATGATAATAGCAGCCTGTTACATTTGTATTAACTTCCCAGTTTACAAAGTGCCTTTACATCCATCATCTCATCCCCACAACAACCCTGTGAGAGAAGTCAGGCAAGTGGCATTATCGCCATCCTTGTAGTGGTAAAGGGATTCAGGTTCAAGTGACTTGCTTAAGGCCACATGAGCCAGAATGGGAATCCCAGCCGGTCTCCTGAGACCAAACCAAGTGCTCTCTCCTCCACCTCGGGATGCCTCCATTGTATCACCAACATTTAAATCCTAGTGGAATCCCTCTCCAACGAGAAGAGCTGGCACTGAGAACACCTTCTTTGAGTGAGGCCATTTGTTTGAGATTCTGGTGGGGCTCTACAGGAAGGACCTCGTCCTGAGCTTAGGAAAGGAGGGGCAGTCCACACAGATCGCCCGGGCAGCGTGGGCTTTTCAGAGCGGTGAAGACACTTGGCTTTGTTGCAGAGAAGTGAGGCTCTGGGGCATCTGCCTCAGTTACTTGCAGCCCATGCGGAGGATACCTGTTACTTGTTTTCCCAGGTACACCTTCCAAGGCTTCACCAGGCTGTTCATGTTGACTAAGAGTTTGCTGCTCCTGGGGTCCTCCTGCCCTGCGATCAGGTAGTCTGTACCTGGTAGAAACACAACCACCACCACCACCACCAGGGATGGTGGCCAGGAAGGAAGGCTTACCAAGCACACTCCAGGGGCTCCCTCCCGCCTCCAGGAGCAAATACAAAATGCTCTGTTTGGCATTCAAAGCCCTTCCTAACCTAGCCCCCTCCTACCTTTCCAGTCTTCTTACACCTTTCTCCCCAGCACGTACTCTTCAACCCGGTGACACTGGCCTCCATGAACAAGACATTCCATCTCTTGGCTCTGGGCATTTTCTATGGTTGTCCCCCATGCCTGGAACTTTCTCCCTCCCCTACTCCGACTACAGACCTCCCCAGCTTCCTTTAAGTCCCAGCTAAAATCCCATGTATCGCTGGAAGCCTTTCTCAACCCCTCGGAATCCTATTGCCTTTCCTCTGTTGGTTACTTCCTGCGAACCTTTTATAGAAATTGTTTGTACAGGTTTATTTGCATGTTGTCAGACTGTGAGCTCCTTGACGAAAGGGACTATCTTTTGCCTTTCTTTGTATCCCCAGGACTTATACCTGGTATACAGTAGGCACTTATAATGTTTATTGCCTGACTGACTAAACCCTTCAAAATTCATCCCCTGAATGACTCATAGCTGTATGATTTTTAAGGAAGAACTACACTCCTTGAGGGCAGGGACAGTTTTTGCTTTTTCTTTTCTTTTTCTTCTTCTTTTTTAATACCCAACACTTAGCAGAAGGCTTGGCACATAGCAGGTGCTTAATACATGATTGTTGATTGATTCATTGATTTCACTGGTTGGATTTCTTCCATCCATGCCGTCATTTTTGTACAAGGTCATAGAATCACAGAATTTAGCGTTGTAAGAGACCTCGGCTATCTATACCAACTTGAACTCCAAAAGGAATCCCCAGTGTGATAGGCTGGTACAGAACAGAGGCTGGACCTGGGTTCGATTCTCACTGCTATCTCTTACTACCTGTGGGATCCAGGGCAAGTCACAACCCCCCTGGACCTCAGCTTGCTTCACTGTAAAATGAAGGGGCCCCCGAGATCTCCAGATCTAAATCTATATACCTAGCATGGTGAAGAATGTGATTAATGAGACAGACACACAGAGCTCTATCTACCTCAATAATAAGTAACCCTCTAAGGTTTACAGAGCATTTTGCACGGTGCCTCCTCCCACCCTATACTGTCTCTCACCCCACCTCAAAGGTCCCATGTAGCTCATCCCCCATCCCAAGGCCCATAGCAACCACCCTCGTCTGCTACTTACCTGGATTCAGAATGGGACAGGTGCACCCCCTGTGGGTCCAGGACTCTGGGTAAATGCTCTGGTGACTCTGGGAGATCTTTACTTGACCCGACTTTAGGACTTTCTTCACCTTCACCCACACTTCAGCATGGGTGCCCTTGTCATATGCCGAAAGGATCTTGGCCTTTATCACTGCGCAGAGACAGTCAGACACACACACACCCACACACACCTGCTCAAAATTGGGGTCTTTCCCAAACTCAGTCGAAAGGAAGAAAGTACAGCCAAGTGAAACGTTATTTTCTGAAACTTGGACTCATGGAATCTTATAGTGTTGGCATTAAAGGGGAACTTTGAACTCAAACATGTCCCTCCATCCTCCATGGCCACCATGAATGCCCAGAATGCACGCTTTCCTCATCTCTGTCTCAGAATTCCTCACTCCCTTCAAGATATAGCTCATGTCCCCTTTCCTGATCCCCACCCCCTCAACTCCTAGTACCCTCCCTCCAGGACCACTTTGGATTATTTGTATTTATCCTGTGTATACTTTTACACCTCTATGTTGTCTCCTCTAACAAAATGTAAGCTTTATGAGGGCAGGAACTGTTTCATTTCTTTGTCTCCATATCCCTGGTACCCAGAACAGTTACATAGTCTTAATAAATGTTTATTGATTGATTGATTGTCTAGTCTGATCCTCCCATTTTATAGATAAGGAAACTAATGCCCCAAGAGGTAAAAACAGATTGTGCTCATTAGTAGCAGATTTGGGATTGATTCTTCCACTAATTTGATTCCTCATTTGATATTCCATACACTGCTTCATTCAGTCAGGTGAAGACTGGGCATTAGAGGGAGAATGTAAAGCTATGTCATTGTCCAAAGAAGTGGCTGTGATGTGAGACAGTTACCAGAGGAGGAAAGGGCCACAGGTGGGGTTCTCTATTATTACTATTTTTTTTAATTTTAAAAATACAGGGACATCTAGGTGGTGCAGCAGATAGAGCACTAGCCCTCAAGTCTGAAGGACCTGAGTTCAAATCTATCCTCAAACACTTACTAGCTATGTGACCCTGGGCAAGTCACTTAACCCCAATGCCTTAAAAAAAAAAAAACCATCCCAAGTATTAGCAACTAAAGTCCCAGCAACCTCTCCGTTGGCTTTCAGAGGGTGGCCATGGCGGAGAGGTTTACAGTAGTATAGTATTGTCTGAAATCTGGGGTTTTTTTTATTGAGATGTAAGCATAAAAGGTCACAATTCCCGGGAATTACTAGTGGAAAAAAATGTTTTATATGTTACCAGTTTTATTCTGTGTACTGCATTTTGTGGGTTATTTCATGGTTACTATGTTAGGAAAAGTGCATATTATCAGAATTAATGTCTTGTTATAAAAATTGTATGTAGAAAAGTATATTTTCACCAATCTCTAGCAAAAGATGACCAGTTTGGGTGGCTGCAGGAACCTACCCCCACTATTTCCCATAGGTTCAATGTATCACCATTTGTGTTTGACTTTTACACTGTTTTCTAGGAACATTATCCCCAGGCCAGCTGAGGATTGACTGTAATTATTATCTCCCCTATAAATTCATTAGGAGTAGGGATTGTTCCATTCATTGTACTAGGATCCCAAGTGCCTGGCACAATTCTGGGTATATAGTAGGTGCTTAATAAATGCTTGATTGACTGATTGCACAGGCTGGGTCTCATGACTCCTCTTCTCCATCTGTTGAAATTCTCCCCTTCTTCCAAGGCCAAGTTCAGAAATCAACTCTCACATGCAGTCTTGTTAGATTCCCTTCCCCCTCCCCCAATTCCCAACTAGCTGTAAGTCATAGATTAGATAGAGCAGTAATGGACCTCAGGCCATCAAGTCCAAACCCTCCATTTTATAGATATGGAAACTGAGGCCCAGAAAAGTTAAATAAATTCTCCAAGATCACACAGGTAATAAATAAGTGGTAGAGTGAAGCTTCCCACTTTCCTTGAGTGATTTTGATTGGATCTCTCCTTCCTTTCTATCTCATTATCCCTTATGATCTATACTTAGTTGCATATATTTCATAGCCCCACTTAGTAGGCTATAAGCTTCTTAAGGGCAGGGACTATTTATGCCATTCAGTTGGTCAATATGCATTTATCGAGCACCTACTGTATGCCATGCATTGTGCTAAGTCCTGGGGATATAAAGAAAGGCAAAAATTCTCTCTGTCCTCAGAGAGCTCACATTCTAATGGAGGAGACAACATGTTAACTATGAACAGACTATATATGTGTGTGTATACATATGCACACATATATACATGCATACATATATATGTACATATACCTATACAAATATATATATATATATATATATAAAATGGGAGGTAAGGTCAGTGTGAAAATACTAGCATTAAGGAGGATACAGAAAGACTTCTATCTTGCAGGAGATGGGATTTTAGCTGAGACTTGAAAGAAGCCAAGAAACAGAAAAAGGAGGGCTTTGTATCCCCAACAGTTAACAGTATCTGACATATAGTGATAACTTCATAAAAGCCTGCTGACTGACTATAAACTCCTTGAGGGCAGATTCTCTGTTGTTCTTCATCTTTGCACCCACAATACCTTATATCTATTGTTATTCAATCATGTCTGACTCTTCGTGACCCCATTTGAGGTTTTCTTGGCAGAGATTTGCCATTTCCCTCTCCAACTCATTTTACAGGTGAGGAAACTGAGGCAAACAGGGGTAAGTGACTTGCCCAGGGTCACACAGCTAGTAAGCGTCTGAGGCTAGATTTGAACTCACAGAGATGAGTCATCCTGATTCCAGGCCCAGTGCTCTGTGCACTGTGCACCATGCACCTAGGTGCCTTGTATCTATAGCAGACACTTAAAAATATTGAACTGAATTAGATAGGACTCTTGACTTGTTTCTTATACTTAAGACCCTAGCCCAGCTCCAGTAACTGAATTCAGTTTTGCTCCCATGCCCCACCCCCAGTGCCTGAGGAGTCC
The DNA here is from genome assembly GCF_900497805.2 of Vombatus ursinus. Taxonomy (NCBI): domain Eukaryota; kingdom Metazoa; phylum Chordata; class Mammalia; order Diprotodontia; family Vombatidae; genus Vombatus; species Vombatus ursinus. The sequence goes on from NW_020954551.1 coordinate 39,972,670, forward strand.
TCCTTCCCGGCCCACCAGTTCTTGCAGGCCGGGCTTCTGCCTTGGCATTGGAAGTACTGTAGTCCTGCCCTTGAACTCTAATCCCAACAGTAGGGTCCCTCTGCTACCACCAGAAGTCTCTGAGGGCTCCAACGGCTCCCCTGCCTGGCCCCTTTCCTGTTGGCCATGGCTGGGAACCTCTTTGGTTGCCTGACCCATTCCTGCTCTTCTGTCTGATCCCAAAGTTCTGGCCATTCTAGATCTAAGAATCTAAGGCATATCTACCCCCTTTCCTTAGAATCTCATTTCTGAGAGCATCCAGCCCCACCCTTTCTCCAGGAGCCACTTACCATAGGCATACTTCATCTGGCAGAAATCCCTGACCTTCCCAACAGCCTTCTCCTTGCAGACACACTTTTCTAGCCAGGTGGAGGGAGAGACCGGAGCAAGAAGAAAAGAAATGAAACCAAGAGTCAACTTCACCCCAGAAATAGCTAAATTCCTCCCAAGCTTACCACCAACCTCTGTTTTCCATGGGAAGATTTAACAGGCAGAGAGGGATTTCTTGAAAAGCCAGATTTTTGCTTCCATTGGGACCGCAGTAGTTTGTTTCTACTACAAGTGAAAAGGGCAAAGCACCCCTGAACTTTTCCATCAACATGACCCTAAAGCTCTTTCCCTTTTCCCATCTCAAACATCCTAGTCATATCCTGGGCTAAAACCCTGCTTAAAACTCTAATATTGAGAGGCAGGGCGGAGTAGTGGACAGAATGCCTAAGTACAAGATCTAGGGCCTCGTCTTTGGTACTTACTATCTGCATGACTGTTAGAGAATGTAGGTGGCTCAGTGGATAGAGCTCTGGGCTAAGGTCAGCAAGACCTGAGTTTGAATATGTCCTTAGATACCTACCAGCTGTGTGACCGGCCTGTTTCCTCAATTGTAAAATGGGCATCATAATAGCACCTACTTCCCAGGGCTGATGTGAGAATCAAAAGAGATCAGAGCAGAACTCATACCAGCTTGGGGAGTTGATTGTTAGATTTTCAGTGTGGGCACTTTAAACCTCAGAAATGGCCAAACGTTACAAATCAGGGCTTGGTTTATTGTTTTGTTGATTGTCAAGACTTGAGAAAGTAATAGGAAAAAATGTGAATAATGCAGATTAAACTTAAAAGTGTGTCCTATGCATACATCTTTCCCCTGGAGAGCTGGTTGTTAAACATTTGTGAGCACATTCTCACACTATGTGGAGATATTCCAAAGAGCACTGCATACATTGTCAGATCCAGGTGATATCAGCTGGTTTAGGTGAACAACTTTTTGTCCTTTTTTTTTTTTTTAATTCTTTGTTATAAGGGATGGCTGATATATAGGCAATTGGGGTTAAGTGACTTGCCCAGGGTCACACAGCTAGTAAGTGTCAAGTGTTTGGTCTGAGGCCGGATTTGAACTCAGGTCCTCCTGACTTTAAGGCTGGTGCTCTATCCACTGTGCCACCTAGCTGCCCCTATAGCAATATTTTTAAAAGCCCTTCTCTAGATCTCTCTTCCCAAGGTTCCCCCTCATGCATCCCCACCATTGACTTCCTAGTTCATGTCATATTTATCTGTGTCCATGCCATAACACTCGCCCACTGCTCTAATAGAACATAAGCTCCTTGAGGGCAGGGCTTATGTCACTATGATCTTTCTCTCCTCTGTGCTTAATAATCCCCAGTGCCTGGCTTATAGTGGGCATTTAAGAAACATTTGAGAAACTGAACTGAATTGTGAATGGAAGTTCAACCTCCTACCTGGATGCCTTAGGGCAGAAAAACCCCGCTCTTGACCATCCCACCTCAACGGCTCTTCACTGTCATTGCCCGGTCCCTGGACGAGGTCAGGGATCTGCCCGCCTACGGGGACGTGGAAGAAAGGCTCCTTCTCACGACTGTGAAAGGAAAAGGGAAAGCCATCACTAGACCCCAGAGTGCTCTAGCCCCCTGCTGTGGGTGGGATCATGGAGAGGTCCCCACATTGAGAAGAGACCTCTGAAGATCAGCCAGTCCTGGGGCCAACTACTCAACTCGTTTGTTTGTTTTTAAGTTTGTAGCAATCTTGTATTTGTACCCCGACTTGAAGAATCTTTGTTTTTCTGTGCAAAGGTGACCTGGGTGAGATACAAGATGCCCACTGGTTTGGAGAGCTCTGATTTAGTCTACCCCCCTGCCTTAGGGCAGGACTACGCCTAACTTATCCCAGATAGGTGGACTTGGGGTCACAGGAACATCGACTGAGAACCCCAAGGGATCTCACAGGCTAGTAACTCTCATGTCCTCATTTTACGGATGAAGAAACTGAGGTCAAAAGAAGTTATGTGACCTATCCCTGACCATCCAGCCAGGGATGCTCAGAGGCAGGATCCGAACCTAGGTCTCCCTGGCTCCAAGTTCAGCACCGAAACTTCCTCACCATTGTTTTAAGGACACCCAGGTAAAGATATTTCACAAACTACCTTAGTAACTCACCCAAGCGCTAAGTCCACTTAGTGCAAGGAAGCGTCTCGATTCCTCCTCTCACATTCTGGCCCAGTCTTCTTGCCTTATTGGGTGGAAATAATAATGTTCCCTAGTGCTTTGGGGGGAAGACAAGGGGTTGGCCAGATCTGCGATTTCATGTATGTGTACATGTGACTTCATGTATGTATGTGTATTGTATGTGTATATTCACACATATACATTTATAATATATACATTCATGACATGCTTTACATGTTAGTAACTTACTTATAATGTACAGTTTAAGAGAGTTACTGGAGATTAAGGGACTTATCAAGGGTCACCCAGCTAGCTAGTAAGCATCAGCATAAGGATTTGAATGCAGGTCTTTTTGACTCTAAGCCCAGCACCCTATTCACCATGCTACACTGCTCTTGCTACAAGATACAGCCTCCATATTGTTCACTACATTTGGGGATCTGTATTAATGGGGTCATCCTTAAAATCTGAAGGAATTAAACGTGGGACAAATTAAAAGAAGCGTGCTACTCCTCTCAGAGTTGTGCAGTGCTTATCCAGTGCCAAGGCATCTGGATAGCTCATGGCTTGGAATCAGGAGGACTTGAGTTCAAATCCAGCCTCAGATACTTAACTAGTTTCGTGAGACCCTAGGCAAGTCACTTAACTGATGTCTGCCTCAGTTTCCTCATCTGTAAAATGGAAATAATCATGGTACCTCCCTCCCAGGGTTGTTGTGAAGATAAAATGAGATATTATAAAAATGCTTTGCAACCTGCAAGGTGGTATATAAATGCTATATAAATGCTATTGTTATTCCCAACCAATTGAGATGGAAAGTCCAAATAGGTTGTTAAGGGGAGTTAGGGATCATAGCATCATAGATTTTGAGCTGGAAGGGACATTAAGACAATTCTAAAGTACTCTAAGGTTTGCAAAGTGATGTACCCATGCTGCTGCCGGTCAGTCGTTTCAGGTGTATCCAACTCTTAATGATCCCATTTGTTGGCAAAGACACTGGAGTGGTTTGCCATTTCCTTCTCTAGCTCATTTTACAGATGAGGAAACTGAGCCAAACATGTTAAGTGGCTTGCCCAGGGTCACACAGCTAGTAAGTGTCTGAGGCAATATTTGAACTCAGGTCTTCCTGACATCAGGCCTCCCTAAAAGCAGCAGTCATGCTCAGCCTGCCTGCTGGCTGTTGTGAGGACAGGGCTTTGTAAACTCTAAATTGTGACCGATTATTGATCATTAGTGAAAGGAGGATTAATAAACACTTGTCAAATTGAATTGAATTCCTATTTGTTTATCAAAATTGGTCTTGGCCTTCAAAGCCCAGGGGAAATCCCACCTCTGCCGAGAAGCCTCCTTGACTACTTTAGCCCACAAGGCTCTTTCCCCTCCTTATGACCTGTCATCAGATAGCTATGACTTCACAGGTATACTGGGGTTTGTATTTTTTGCCTTCTCAATGAGTGGAGGAGGAACTGGAAAGAGGGAGAGAATTTGAAACTCAAAATAAATATTAAAAAATTAAATTAAAATTTTAAATAATTAAAAAAAAACTCTAGCTCTGTGACATGGTGGCTTGAGTGCTAGGAGTCAGGAAGACCTAAGTTCAAATCCTATCTTGGATATTTATTAGCCACATGGTACTTGGCAAGTCATTTAATCTGCCTCAGCCTCAGTTTTCCTCATCTGTAAAATGGGGATAATAATAGCACCTGCTTCTCAGTAGGGGACCCACAGGAGGATCAAATAAGGCAATATTTGTAAAGAGCTTCACAAACTTAAAGCACTATGTAAATGATAGCAAGTATTATTATCATTACTATCTATATCCTTGGGCACTGAGCGTCTCATTCTTTATATTACATCAGCTTCTTAGGCAATAAGTCTTATGCTACATTGTGTGCCCCTTAGCATTGGACTTGGAGTCCAGGCTTTCAAATCCAGTCTCAGACACTTACTAGCTGTATGTCCCTGGACAAGTCACTTAACTTCAGTTTGCCTCAACTGTCAAATGGGGATAATAATTTAGCACCTGCCTGCCCCGGTTATTGGTTGTGAGGATCAAATGAGATAATATTTGTAAAGTGTTTAGCACCATGACTGGTACACAGTAAGTTCAGTCAATTCAATAAATATTTACTAAGTGCCTACTATGTGCCAGGTGAGTCAGAAATGCTAATTTTCTTCCTTCCTTTTGTGTGATTATGACCATGGCCCAATGGTGGCCAGGGGTTTGAATCCCAGCTCTGCCCATTATTAGTTGTGTAACCTGAGAAACTCCATCCATGTGTAAGAGGCGCCATTTTTAATTCACTTCGCAAGCTTGCTTTCTGAATTACCCTGCTACATTTCCTCTTGGGAGGTTCACTTACCCAGTTAGGCAGGCCCCAGTGTAGGGATCACATTCCCCAGAGCAGTTACAAGGACGGCAACCATTTCCTCCAAAGCCCCAGTACCCCACCAGGCATCGGTCACAGTGTGGGCCTGCCACTCCAGGCTTGCAGAGACAGTATCCTGTCTTGGGATGGCAAGGGAAACCCTTGTGGGAAGTCTCATTGGCTGAGCCCAAAGGCTGGCATGAGCAAGCTATGGAAAACAGGAGACATCATTGAGGATTGGTGTCCGAGAAACGCAGAAAGCTTGGTGTAGTGGACAAATCCTTGACTTGAGTGTAAGAAGACCTGGGTTCTAATCCTGGCTCAGCTACTAATTAGCTGGTAACCTCCTAAGCTGACTCAGTTCCCTCATTTGTAAAATGGGTCCCATCTACCTCATAGGCGGGGTCTTAAGGATCAAATGAGGCCATCATAATTCACATTTCTATAGCATGATAACATTTACAAAGTGATTTCCTCACAATGGTCCTGGGAGGGAGGTTGCCCCATTTTACAATGGAAAAAAACTAGGCCCCAATTAATCAGTGAACAAGCATTTATTAAGTGCTTTGGGCTAAGCACTGTGTTTAGTGCTGAGGATAAATAAAGAAAAAAAAGAAACAGTCCCGGCCCTCAAGGAGTTTACATTCTACTAGGGAGACAACTTATAAATCTGTATGTACAGGATAAATACAGTGTAGATGGATGGCCCTAGGGAGATCAAGAAAGGCCTCCTGGAGGTGGCATTTCACTGAGTTTTAAAGGAAGTAGGGATTCAAAGAGTTGGAAGTTGGTAGAGACAGCATTCCAAGCATGGAGCTTGGTGCAAAGTCTTGTAGACAGGAGTTGGAGCGCCATTTTTGAGTGTCTAATATGGCTGGATCATAGAGTTTGTGAAAGGAAAGAGAATGTAAGAAAACTGGAAAAGTAGGAAGGGCCCAGGTAATGAAGAACTTTAAATGCCAAAGGACATTTTATTTGATCTTGGAGGTAGTAGGGTTACCAATGAGATTATTGAGCCAGAGATGGACATGGTCAGAACTATGCTTTAGGAAAATCACACTTTTTTCTCACAGCTATGTGAAGGATGGATTGAAGAAGGGGAGAGAAAAGACAAGGAGATTAATTAGAAGGCCATTGCAATAATCCAGGCAAGAGGTACCAGACTAAGGTGGTCGTGGGGTGAGTAGAGAGAAAAGGACATATGCAGGAGATTTGGAGAAAGAAATGACAAGATTTGGTAATTGACTGGCTATCTGGAATGAGTGAGAGAGAGGAATAGAGAAGGATACCAAGGTGGTGAGCCTGAGTGACTGGGAGGATGGTGGCATCCTCAATAATTAAAGAGAAGGTTGAAAAAGGGGAAGGTTTTGGGGGGTGGGGGAATATAAGGCTTTCCATTTGGACATGGTGAGTTTGAGATGCCCAAGGAACACACAAGTTGAAATTTACAACATCTTATATATACCAACCCTCTCCTAAAGGCCAACTCCTCTTAGCCCCATCTGAATGGAAAACAGCCCTCCACTCATTCTCACTCTGGATCTCTGAGATAAAACAAATGAAGACCATTTTCAAAGGCAGGACAAATGGCCCACAGGGTACTTCCATATTGGTCCCATTTGGTGCTAAGCACATAATTGGTCCCCAGATCAGAGTGAATTGCAAACTAGCCTTCAAATCTGAGTCTCCAGTCACATGTGTAAAGGGAGCTCAGTTAATTAATAGTCATCTACTTCTACAGGTGACAACTGGTTGTGGGGCCATGCCATTAACTTCTAGGCCTTTAAAGAACCAATTCATATATATGATGAATTCATAAACCAAATGAGATGACCCTTCCTAAAAGTTTTCCAGTATGAGATCCCTAGTCCTTCCAGAATTATCTATTCAAGACTATTCCTGCCTTGCCTTCCCTTAAACCAAATTTTGAGAATATATACATCCCCCACTCCCACCTTTTCATTGGAAACAGGGCAATAGCAGCAGCCATCAAAACAAAGCTCTGATGGCTTGATCAGAGAACCTGAAGAGGTGTTAGCTGCCGTTAAAAAAAAAAATCTGAATTCTTTAGGTCCGTCCAACAGTTCTCCATCTGCTCTGACTAAGCCTTCAGGAGGAAATTATCTTCCCACTGCTGGAAATCCCCTAGGTTCACTGTGGAAGACTGAAGAGATATGAAGCATCTGGAAGTAATTGACTCTGACAATTTCCCTATTCCCCTTTTGCCAGCTGAGCAGTCAAACTACCAGAATGAGTTTTGCTGAAGTCTCTGCTGATTGAGCTGGGGAGGAAGTTCACCATCTCTGTTTCTAAGTCTCTCCCACCTATCACCCCACTCCAACAGGGTGACTCCTCTTAGCCCTGGGGAAAGGGCTCCCCACCCATTCCCACCTCTGTCCATTGGGATAAAAGAAACAGACCCCTTTCTTTAATATTTTTTTTTTTTGGTGAGGCAATTGGGGTTAAGTGACTTACCCAGAGTCATACAGCTAGTGAGTGTTACTTGTCTGAAGTCACATTTGAACTCGGGTCCTCCAGGGCCAGTGCTATATCCACTGCACCACCTAGCTGCCCCTGAAATAGACCACTTTCAAAGGCTGCTCATAATTGTACCCACCATATTGGTTTTCTGGAAGAACGGTGGGTCAGCATTGAAAATCAAAGAAATTAGAGCTAGAAGGGACCCGAAAGTTTACCTAAGTCAGGGGCTTTTCACTTGGGATCAGACTTTGTTTTGCTTTTTAAAATATATTTTGATGACCATCTTTCAGGATAACTGGTGTCCTTCATAATATTATGCATTTTATTTTATACATTTAAAAACCTTATTCTGAGAAAGGGTCCCTAGGCTTCATCAGACTGCCAAAGGGATCCATGACTAAAAAATTGTTAATCTGATCCAGTCTACCCTTCTCAATTTACAGAAGAGAAAACAATTCAGAAAAAATGACTTGCCCAAGTCACCCGGCAAGTTAGGGACAGGCCTAGGGTCCACATCTAGAGGCGCCTAGGCAGTATAGTAGATAGAACGCTGGGCCTGGAGTCAGGGAGACCTGAATTAAAATCCAATCTCAGATACTAGCTGTGTGACCCTGGGCAAGTCACTTAGCCTCTGTTTGCCTCATTTTCCCCAACTGTAAAATGGGGATAATTATAGTACCTGCCTCCTATGGTTGTTGCAAGGATCAAATGCAATGGTATTTATGAAGTACTTAATGCTATATAAATGCTAATTCCTTTCCTCTTGCTCCTTCTGTCACCTCACACTGCCTCTTTTCTCCAAGACCTGACAGAAAGCCTTCTGACCAGTCATCCTGGGGCTTGGAGGAAGAGCCTAGATGAGAGTTGGAAACAAGGGGGCAGTGAATTCACCAGGCCAGGACTCTGACCTCCCCGGGCTATATCCACTCTGCTTAATCCCACCTGGTGCTCCTAAGAACAAGCCCCAGTCTGTCCTGGGCTTCTGCCTCCCTCTTGGTGCCTGGTTTTTGTCTCCGTGGCCAAAGGGGAAGCTAAACAGGGTACTCTGCAGGTGGCCTCGCACCTTTTCCTTCCCACAAGGTCAGAGACAGATTACCAAGTAGCAGCAGGAACAGTTTTGTGTCACACAGAGGCTCATAGTGGACCTCACCTATGGTTTTAGTTAAGAGAAAAACAGAGAGGCAGAGACAGAGAAACAGGGAGGGAGAGGAAGAAAAAAGAGAAAGAATGAGAGACAGAGGAGGGAGAAAAGAGGGGGACAAGAAAGAGACGGAGATAGTGTGAAAAACGATTTTTCCTAGTAATCATCATCTTGGACACTCAGCTTCTCTCATCCTCCCCCCCCCCTTTTTTTTTTTCCAAAGTTCAGTTTCTTCTTCTGGAGGACATTAAGATCTAATCTAAATGGGTTTATTCCAGTTAATTGTGTTGTTCTGACAGGTCTGGGAAAATGTTGATTCCTCCCTGTGGTCAAGACATTGATATGGAAATTGATATCTCCTTGACCAAGATTAAGTGACCTAAGTCACATACTCAAAGACCCTCATTTTAATATAGCCCACCTCCCAGTGTGTTGGCCAATCAAAGTTGATTGGCACCTCTTGGGAACACCTACTCTTTGAAGGGCATATAACTCTGTACCCCTAACCCCCAGATTGAGCCACTTTTGGACTGGCTCCCTTAGGAGGGGTCCAGTTCTAGACCGTAACTCCCATGCAATGCACGTCGCCAGCTTGAGAGAAATTAAAAACGTGGACACAGCCTAATTTCATTTGTCTTTTCTTAGAACAAACTCTGCAGAGGTTGACAATAGAGACAGAAAAAGAGAGAGAAGGAAGAAGAGATAGAGAGAGACAGAGAGAGACAAAGAGACAGAGAGAAACAGCAAGAGGAAAGAGTGTCTTTGGGTCCTCATTAACAGAAGGTCTTTGAAGAGGATTGAATAGTATGGGTGGGGTGGCATTTGATCAGGATACAGCCTTATTTTATCCTTTTTCTTCTTGTTCCAAGAAAAGTGATTGAGGAAGGCTGCAGCTAAGTGCTGTGACTAATGTTTAAAGATCCTGCTTGGCCCTAGACCTGCTCTCCCTGATCCCATTAACACGAAAAGACAGACCTCCACCTTCCCCAGACCTCAGACAGCTTCATTAACTTATTCATTTCTCTTTGTCCCAAATATTTTCTCTCAAGGAGGAGAACAGAGGTCCCTCTGTCCATCGGTCGGTCCATCCTCCTTCTCCTCTGAGTCTCACTCCCCACTGAGGGACTGAGCTCAGTTTCTGCACATAAGCTCTTTCTCCTTCAGAGTCCAAAGTGAAGAGGAATGAGTAATAATAGCCCCCCCTGATATTTCACCCCTGTAACAAGCCTGTGAGGTAGGCAAGGCAAGGGTCCATCTCTTGGCACAAATTATATCAAAATGAGGCCACAGATAGATTCATTAAGGACTATTCTTATCCCCACTTTTCAGATGAGAAAACTGAGGTGTTTCCAGAGCTTGTGAGTGGCCGAGCCAGGTCTTCTGACTCGCACGTGCAGTGATCTTTCCCAGACACTGCCACCTCCCACCACCCACCTACCCAGAGAAGACTTACTAGTGACCTCTCGTGAGAATTCTCAATCTAGGTGCATTGAGGTAGGATGGACCTCCCACAAGGCTGGTCTCCTGGAAGGCAGATGAGGTGGCCCCATCTCTGAAGGAGGCTGGTATACTAGGCAAAGGAAGCTCTGGACTGAAAGGCAAGAGCCTGGAGTTCTAAGCCTGGCCCTTCCAGCAACATTTTGTGTGACCTTGGGCAAAGTGTTTCTTCCTAATGTAAAAGGCTCTGGGTCTATAGTGTGACCTAAGGGTGCAGAAAGGCTCATCTGCCCCCAAGGTACAGGGTAAATATGTGAGAGCCTAATGAAGAACACTTTAGCTGCCTAAATCATCAGCAGAGACACATTTACCCTGCAAATGATCTCATAGCTGAGAGGCTGAGGGACAGGGAAAGTGAGGCTTGAAGGGGAAGAGTGATGGGGAAAGATGAAGGTGCAGACACTCCCTTTCCTCTCCCCCCCCCCGGTATATCCAGGGGTGCTCTAGAGTCAGCTCTAACTAACAGAGCCAATTGTTAAATTTTCAGCGTGAGCACTTATACCTTGGAAACTGGCAAATGCTGCAAGTCAGGGCTTGACTTATTGTTCTGTTGATTATATAAACCTTAATAAAGCAATGGAGAAAATGCAATAAAATAATACAGATTAAGTTTAAAAGTGTGTCATGTACATTTCTTTCTGGAGATCCAGCTCTTAAATATTTACCAGCATACCCCTGGCTGTATTCCCCAGTAGAATGTAAGCTCTTAGAGGGCAAGCACTGTGTCCCTTTTGTATTTGTATCAGAGGCATTGGCATCAATCACAGTGGTTGGTGTGTAGTAAGTGCTTAATTAATGCTTATTGACTGAGAGCGGTGTGATAGAGTGGAAATCTCCCTGCCTCTGCCATCTGTGTGACCTTGGGCAAGTTGCTCGACCTTCTTGGGACTCAGTTTCCTCATCTGTAAAATGAGAGAGTTGGACTAAAAGACCTCAGAGGTCCCTTTGAGCTTTAAATCTATGGTCCACTGGTCCTGTGACTGATTGCAGTGGATAGTGATTCTTAGGGAGTCAGAGAGAAAGGGAGAACTGGGAATCCACAAAGAGAAAGAAGGGGCAGAAGGATCCTGCAGAGGGCTGAGAGACCATCTAATCCAACTTGCTCATCATTTTAAAGAGAAAGATCCTGGAGCCCAGAGAGCTCCTGACTGAATCACCTAGTCAGCAGAAGAGTTGGTCACACAGGTCACACAGGTGGTAGATGGAGATTGTGTTAGAAAACCAGGTCCTGAGGCAGCTACGTGGAGCAGTGGATAGAGCACTGACCCTGGAGTCAGGAGGACCTGAGTTCAAATCCGGCCTCAGACCAAACACTTGGCACTAACTGTATGACCCTGGGCAAGTCACCTAACCCCAATTGCCTCCCCCCCCCAAAAAAAACAGGTCCTCTGACCCTCCACTAAGCCAAAAGGCACCAGTTCCCCGCCTTGCCCTTCGCAGTTTTCATTGACTTGCTCAAGGTCACCCAACCATTTAATGGCAGAAACAGGATTTGAATTTAGGTTTCCTGTCTCCCAGGGCAGCGTTCGATCTGGATCACACTGCCTCTCCATTCTTCTTGGCTTTGGCAGCAGGTGAATGCACTTGAAATGAAATGAATTTGGCTTGCTGCACCCTTTCCGCTGCCTCTTTCCTGCCTGGGACGCCTGCCAACACCCTGAAAAGGGGTTGTAGCCAGACCCCACTCCGGGAGCCTCTGGTAAGGTTTCCACACAGACAGAGGGAACTTTGAAATAAGGTGGTGCTCTCTCAGCTGCTCCTGAAGATTTCACAGATAGGGTGATAAGCTCACATCCTGCTTTGTACCAGGCTCCTTAAATAGATCCACAGCTCCAGACATGGAGATATCTGAGGGGCAGGGGACAGGTAACACTTGAAACCTAATCCTGGCACTCAAAGCAGTACAGTCTGACCCATGCCCCTCTGGCATAATCACCCATGACAGTATGCAGGCTGGAAAGATGGAACAGGCGAAATAATGAAGGACCTACTGGTCAGGTCTGTCACAGCCTCAGGGTCTCCCGGGCATTTAAAAAGGGAAAAACCTGGGAATGATAGGAGAGGCAAGTGTGAGGCCACCAGGTGGCCTTGGAGTCAGAAAGTCCTGAGATTCAATTCAATTCTTGTTCCAGGCAATTAATTTTACCCTGGGCAAAATGGGGATAAAAATAATACCTACCTCCCCGAGCAGTGGTAAGGATCAAAGGAGATAATGCATGTAAATCGCTTTGCAAACCAAGCACTATGTGACTGCTAACTATTGTTGTTTATCTGGACCAATGACATCCCAAGTGATATCTTGACTCATGTGTGAGCTGGACATAAGTGAGGCAGAGTGGCACAAAGTCCTCAGCCTCACTCTTCCACAGTCAGTGGCAGGACAAAAGTCAGGACGACTGGCGATGGCCTGGGATGCAGTGGGTGACCTGGGTGCCTTTGAAGTCTGACCAACAGCACCTGTTTCTGCTGCCTTCGGGGCCTCTGGAACAAATGGTTCTCATCCGACCATTCCTCTGGGATGTCTTCCTGTGCTTGGGATAGATGCCCCCCTAACTCAGCGATGGGTCTGAGGCCCTTGGGTTGCCCTCAACCTGGTTTGGCTTGTCTGCTGAATTGGTTATACTGAGGTGTGACTGCTGCACATACTCCAGCTTCTTGGGGCCTCGAGTGAGTTGGCTGGCAGGTGGACACCAAAGATGGTTGAGCAGTCCTGAAAAGGGCTCGGTATGCCCTCACACCAGAGGTACCCCATCGCTATTACTATTATATAGTGAAAGAAACAATGCACTTGGAAGCCAGATGACCTGGGTCTGAGGTCAAGTTCCCCTGCTGGCTAGTTCTTTGACCATGGGCAAGTCACCTCATCTCTGAGTCTCAGTTTCCCTATCTGAAAAATGGGGATTTTAATACTTTCACTATATCACACAGGGTTGTTAGGGAAAGCACTATAGTATACACATTTAAGCTATTGTCCCTTTAGGCTAATGCCCTAACATTCTGTGTCTTGAGCTTGCTTCTAGCTCTAATGTCCTAGGTTCTGAGGTCCCTTCCAGCTCTGATATTCCATGCCTTTAGATTTCTTGCAGCTATGATGTCCTAGGTTCTAAGGCCCCATCAAACTCTAAAATTCTGTCTAAGGTCCCTTCCAGCTCTAGCATTCTAGGTCTAAAGATCTTTTTAGATCTAACATTTTGGGTTCTAAGGCCCTTTCCACCTCTGATCTTCTAGGATTCTAGGATTCTCTAAGAACGCTCTGGGCCTCATTATATTCCCCCCAAAGCTTCAGGCCATGATGCCCAGCAGAAAGATACTCACGTTTACAGACTTCTGGGGAAGACATAGGCTTGCTCCAGTCCCGATAAAACCCTGACTTGCATTTCTGGCAGTGACGGCCCTCGGTGTGGTGCTGGCAGTTGTCACAGATGCCACCTGTGTGCTTCCCAGAGTTCAGCCAGACGCCCCCATCAAAGTGGCAGCTATCAGCATGGTTGTGACAACGGCATTCTGCATGGAGGGCAGCCCCCATTCACCCAGATGCCACAGCCTCTCAGTCTCCTTCCCCAGTTTTGTGCCCTTATGACTGGAGGGCTCACGGGACCTTGGGCAAGTCATGTTGCATGGGTCTACCTCCCACCTCTCCTCCCAAGCATCTGTAACTAGGTGAAATCAGGTTAAAAGAGATGTCCAGCCATGCCGTGAAGGGGGAAAGAAGTCACACAATGAGAACAGACCAGTTGAAAGGGGCCAGGCAGCCACCTGCAGCCCTTCCTATTTTTTTACATGCTGACTATCTGCATGTGAGCCTCAGGTCCTTCATCCTCATCCTCATCTCCTCCCTCCTTGTATCACTAAGTAGCTCCGGGCACTTACTCAATCAAGCATTTCCAAGCCCCTCAAAGTGGGAGACCTCAAAGTGAGGATGCCATCTTTTCTAACCCAGCAATAGATAGCTTTGATAGCCAGAAAGGGATCTCTGTACCCTGAACATCCTTGTATTCATCTCCTTATAGATTTTGGCATGAATGATAACAATAACTAACATTGAGTTAGTGGTTTAAGATTTGCAAATCGTACACATCTCACATGATTTGAACTCAGAGCCAGCACTGAATTTGATTCAATAAATCTTTATGGGGTGCCTAGATATCATCTGTCTTATGCTAGGCTATACTGTGAAAAGATACTTCCCTTCCTTCCTTTGATAGACTACTGAGAGAAATTACTCTTCTCTCTTATATTAATAACTAATTATTGAATTGAGACTAAGGTTTCCCCCCTTTTCTACCTCCTCAGAAATCAGCCCCTGTAGGTTATTTAGGCAGTCTTTGAAGTACAGAGCTAATACTGAGAGGGAAAACTCAGATATGTTCAAGAGGTAAAGAAATTTTAGTTTAGGGAAATTGATGGATTCTGGTCCCTGGGAAAATGTGGACTCTCCCTTTTGTCATGTGGGTGATATGAATACAGGTAAGTCTCTCTGACCAAGACTGAGTGATCAGAGTCAGGTACCCCAGATTGTCATTAGAATAGGTCCACCTCTTATTATAATATTCATTCTCTTTAATTGTTAATCAGAGTTGATTTCCACTCTTCCAAGGGCATACAAGCATTGGGTAGGTTCCATGAGGGGTCTTTAGCATTTGAGAGTGTCACTGACCCCTTTTATTAATTATATGCTAGCATGAATAATAAAATGATTATCTAAAAACTTTGTCTTTCGAACTTTTTATATGTCATAGTATGTGTGAAGAGGGAACAGAAAATTAGGTGAAAGGTAACTTTGCAATGGATTTAGTCTCAATTTTGAGAATGAGATGAGTTAAGCTTTGAAGGATGTACAGCTAGGAGACATTCCTCTTTAGCAAAACTCATTCCTTTGGGTCTGGTAGGTTTTTCAGTCTCCCATCCCCATAGTACTGCAGATATGTCTGTGAGGGTGATTCCTTTAGGGTATCATCACTTATGCTTCTGTGAGGATTAGCTGACAGCCAGCTGAGAGCTAGGAAGGCCCCTTAAGATTGAAATACAAGATGGTATGGAAAATGCTTTGTTATATTATTTGGAAAATGTATTAATAATTATACTATTTAAACCTAACTTTATGTGACTAGAGATTGTTCAAACCTAGAGTATCACCCTGACCTCAGTAACTCTCTAAGGAATTTTGGGTTCCTTCAGGCCCTGGATTTACCTAAAAGACATATTTTGGAACCCCTCACTCAGGTCTTGTTTTAGGTTCTCTCAAGCTTGTGTTTCAGGCTCCCCTTATGTTGTGACTTGACCTAAATTTTATTGAATGTGTATGTTTACTGATATCTACCTCAATTGACCTTGCTTTCAAACTGCCCTCTCTGCAAAATTGTTTAATTAAGCATACATGGTTTGTGTGTGGGTACCCAAGTCTAAATCCTATATGATATAAGTCCTCCCAGAGCCTGAATGAGAAAGAGCCACACCCTTCCTGGTTCATTCTCCCTACCAAGTGATGTAATAAATTCATTTTCAAAACTATTTCAGATTTTGGGGTTCATTCTTGTGACTAACAATGGTAATTTGAAGCAAAGGAGGTGAACCTAAAAAACAGGAAAGGGACTAAAATAATAGGCAAACAGATGTCAAAACATCCAACAATGAGGGTTTTGATTCGATTATACACTTCATCATATACTTGGGCATGAGACTGTCTGAGACCCAGGACCCTTTTGGGTCTCCACCCTAGCCACTTACTTTTGCACTCATTGGGCTGGCTGGTTTTCCCATCTCCTGGCCTCCATGGCTGGTCATTGTACAGTGGCAAACACTTCTCACAGTGTATACCTGCTGTGTGATGTCTGCATACACACGTCCCGTGGACCTATCACCAAGAGGACGAGACTGTCATTCAAGGGGAGAGGCCAAAGTCTGCACTGAGCTCTCAGACAATGATTGCAGTTTTTAGATTCCCACTTGGCATGCCAGCATTCCGCAGACTGTCCCAACAAGGGAAGACCTTCCCTCCACCAAAGGTTGGGAGGTGAAACAACTTGGCCACAGACTTCTATGCCTCTGGTTCTCTGTGTGACTTTGAACAAATCGTTTCATTTCTCAGTTTCCTCATGTAGAAAATGAAGGACATTGCAACTATCCCAGAATTTTAGCATTAGAAGAGACCTCATAGGCTGTTCCAACCTAAACCATATCTGACTAAGAATCCTTTCCACAACATCCACAATAACTTGTCTTCTAGTCTTAACTCCAAGAGTAGCAATAGTGGGGAAACCCAATGGGCTGACCGCCAAAGGTAGCCCCTTCCACTTCCAGGCTGTTCTAATGGTCAGGAAGTTTTTCCTTATATCAAATCTAAATCAGCCTCTCTTCAACTTTACCCCCTTTGCTCCTAGTTACACCCTCTGGGAACAAATAAAATAAATCTAATTCTTCTTCGTTACGATCAACCTTTAAATATTTGGAGACAATTATCATGTTCCTCTCAAGTCTTCCTTCCTCCCAGGCTAACCATCCCAAGTTCCTTCAGCTAATTCTTTTTTTTTTTTTTTTGGCAATTGGGGTTAAGTGACTTGCCCAGGGTCACACAGCTAGTAAGTGTCAATTTGTCTGAGGCCAGATTTGAACTCAGAAGTCCTCCTGACTTCAGGGCTGGAGCTCTATCCACTGCACCACCTAGCTGCCCCCCTTAAGCTAATTCTTACATGTCACTCTGTTCTTTTCACCATCTTGACTGCCTTCTTCTGGCCATGACTGTCTGTTTGTTGTTTATGAAATATGGTGCCCGGAACTGAACATAGTACTCTTCCCAGAATACAGAAGAAAGGGGCTATTACCTCCCTTGTTCTGGACTCTATGCTTTGATTAATGCAGACCAGAGAAGGAAAAAAAAAAGCACTAATTTCTTTGGCTGCCACATCACTCTGTTGACTTGTATTACTCTGAGCTGAATCATTCTAGAGCAAGTCACTTAGTCCTCTCAATGCTCCAAGCAATATTTTAAAACTATGAATTACAGTGGAAGTGCCAACCTGCATCAAGAAAGAGAATGTCCTCACCAGGAGCTCCCTGTGGAGAACTTTACATTCCCCACTATCTTTTTTTACAATTTGTCCTACTGTTCTAGCCCGGTGAGATATTTTTGATACTGACTCTGACATGTTCCTTGTTGGCATTCCCCCCCAGCTTTAGGCCGTCTGCACGCTTGAGAAGCATGTCATCCATGCCTTCAATCAAGTCATGGAGACAAGCATTGACTCAGATGATCTCCAAAATCCCTTCAAGTTGACATTCAAAGGTCCAAATATAAAGCACTATGCAAGTGTATACTGTCACTATTAGGAATTTAGCAGATAGTTTCAATTCCTTTATTTTCAAGATTCTTTCTTCCTTCCTTTCTTTCTGATTGGAGTTAAGTGACTTGCCCAGAGTCACATAGCTGGTAAGTATCTGAGGTTGGATTTGAACCCAGGTTCTCCTGACTCCAGGGCCGGTGCTACATCCATTGTACCACCAAGCTGCTTGTATTTTCTTTCTTTCTTTCTTTTTCTTCTTCTTCTTCTTCTTTTTTTATTTTTTGCTTTTTTCATTTTTGGTGAGGCAATTGGGGTTAATTGACTTGCCCAGGATCACATAGCTAGTATGTGTCAGGTGTCTGAGGTCAGATTTGAACTCAGGTCCTCCTGACTCCAAGACTGCAGCTCTATCCACTGCACCACCTAGCTGCCCCATAGCTGTCCCTATTTTCAAGATATTTATTAATGACATATTTATATGTGCAAGTCATGCTCCTAGGCACTAGGGATACCAAGTTTAAAAATGACCCAATTCCTGTCATTAAGAAGCTTCCAGTTTAAGACATATACACAAGTAACGCAAGGTGGAATGGAATGCTTTCTTTACATCAGATGTAAATCGACTTCTTTTTACTCTCCACCCTTTGCTCCTGGTCATGTCCCTCTAAGGTATGCTAGAGGGCACAGTGGATGGGAGACTGGGCCTGGAATCAAGAAGATCTGAGTTCAAATCTGGCCTCAGAAACAAGTGTGACCTTGGGCGAGGCACTTTACCTTTATCTGCCTCAATTTCCTTCATCTATAAAATGGGGATCATAATAGTACCTACCTTCCCAGGTTGTTGTGAGGATACATAAGACAATATTTGTAAAGGGTGCCTGGAA
Source organism: Vombatus ursinus (assembly GCF_900497805.2). Classification (NCBI taxonomy): domain Eukaryota; kingdom Metazoa; phylum Chordata; class Mammalia; order Diprotodontia; family Vombatidae; genus Vombatus; species Vombatus ursinus. The sequence goes on from NW_020954551.1 coordinate 39,990,817, forward strand.
CACAGTAGGTGCTTAATAAATACTTGTTTCTTTTTCTTCCCCCTTCCTTCCCTCTGGGACTAAGCAGAAAAGAACTAACCCTTCTAACGCCTGAATCTAATCCTGATGTCATGTAAGCGAAGGAGAGATCCAGACAAGGTGCTAGAAGGAAAGACTTCATGATGGAGACGGCGTGAAGGTGCAGATGCAGAGGAAGAGAAAAGATTTTAGCAGGCAGAGAGGAGAAAGGAGATTGTTTCCAGGCATATGGGAATTTATTAAAATATATATTATATATATAAAAATATATGTACATGTGTATATATAATATATATGTGTGTTTACATATATAAATATATATTTATATTTATAAAAGAAAGGCAGCATGGCAAAGTGGATAGAGGGCCAGCCTCAGGGCCAGAAGACCCGAGTTCAAATCCTGCCTCTGACATAGCCTAGCTGGGTGATCCTGAGCAAGTCATTTAATCCTCTTTAGTGCTCTAGGCAACTCTCCAAGAGCATACTGAGAGTGGAGGTGGCAACCTGTCTTGGTGGAGGGAGCTTCCTCATCCAGCAGTTCCCCATAACAATGAAATCACAGGCCTGGACTCCATGCCTATTTATTAAAAGCTAAGCCTGCAGAGGGCAGTATTTAATGTAGAATGAACTTCTAAACACTGGTAGGGGAACTATCATTGATGGTAGAACGCAATCCTCTGAATATCTAAGTCATGTCATTGAAGTATGGAGAATGTTAGAGCTGTAGGAGACGTCAGAGGAAGGCTGGTCTAACCACCTCACAGATTAACAAACAGAGGTCCAGAGAGGACAAAGCATATACCCAAAGCCACCCAAGTAGCAAGTAGTTAAGGTGGGGTTAGAACCTTCTTACTTGAAATCTGACATTGTGGGTTCTATGTTCCCTTCCAGCTCTGACATTCCAGGTTCTAAGGCGCCGTCCTTTATTAAGGTATGGAGAAAATATAGAAGTTTAAGACACAGACTTACAAAAATGTTTCACTGGGGGATAACCACACATGCAGAACTATAACTAAGGCCCCTTCCATCTCTGACCTTTTAGGTTCTAAGACCCCTTCTAACTTTGAACTTCTAGGTTCTAAGGCCCCTTCCAGCTCTGACCTTCTAGGTTCTAAGGCCCCTTGCAATTCTGATCTTCTAGGTCCTAAGGTCACTTTTAGTTCTGACAATCTGTTCTAAGGACCCTTCCAGTTCTGACATTCTAGGTTCTAAGGTCACTTCCAGCTCTGACAATCTGTGTTCCAAGGACCCTTCCAGCTCTGAAATTCTAGGTTTCAAGATCTCTTTCAGTTCTGATATTCTAGGTTCCAAGATCTGTTCCAGCTCTGAAATTCTAGGTTCCAAGATCTCTTTCAGTTCTGACATTCTAGGTTCCAAGATCTGTTCCAGCTCTGAAATTCTAGGTTCCAAGATCTCTTTCCGTTCTGACATTCTAGGTTCCAAGGTCTCTTTCAGCTCTGACATTCTAGGTTCTAAGGCCCCTTCAAGCTCAACATTTTATGTTCTAATATAAATATAATAATTCAGTATTTTGTGAGTGTCAACTATGTGTCCCACTGTCCCAGGACAATTGCACCCCCCAACAAGACTGTCTTCTGGGCCATCACCCCTAGCATTATCATCTGTGCTGCCACCATTGCCACCCAGCCTCTCTTAATCTATTTTCCCCCAGATAAAAGAATTCCTCATTATAGCTCTAGACATACCTATGTGGGAAACTAGTAATATGAAGCTCTATATGCTACGTGTCAAACAAGGGTCTGGACACTCAGTGCTTTCAGAGGTTGGAAGACATAGAAATCATCATAGAGTTGACTGGTCAGAGAAGACTTCAAATAGAAGGCAGAGCCTTGAACTGAGTTTTTAAAAAGATGGGTAGTAATACATCTGAGGAAAGGGGATGACATTCCAGATGAGGGAATAGTAAGGAAAGTCATGGAGGTCCAACTAAGCATGGTGCATATAAGAGAAAGGGGATGGAGCAATATGGTCAGAATTGAGTTTACCTGAAGGCAAGCAATGCGAGAGAAAGTGGGAAAGGTAAGATGAGGCCAGATGAAGGAAGACCTTGGAGGCCAGGCTTAGGATTCTTGACTTTATCCTTAGGCAAAGAGGCTTTTTATGATCCATCATACCCTGCTAGAGCAGCAGACATAAATGGGAGAGACATGGGAGAAACATTCTCCTACAAATTCCTTTAGGGTTTAGTATCAATCCCCTGCCTCAAAACACAGCACCTCATATGAGACCTCTAGTTGTCCAAATTGACAACTGACTTCCAAGGTTGTGGTGAGAAGGGGCTGAGGAGGATGGCCAGGGAACCATCTGTCCTCATGTGGAGAGATGGAAAGGAGGCAGGGAGGGGGAGGGAGAGGGAAAAGGAGAGGAAAAGATTTATTGTCCTTTATAGAGAAGGAAAGCCTGGGGGAAGCGAGGGGCAAGGTCTCACAACTAAAGCCACAAAAGCTGCAACTAAGACCTCAAGGGTCCTGATTCCCAAGGGAGTGTTTTAGATCTTCAGGGAAGCTTTTACAGAAGAATCCTGCCCAAAAGAGTAAACAGTTCTATGGCCGCCAAGGGGCCAAAGGCTGAACTCGGATTTCACCTCCTACCCTTGTGGGGATGTTGCCTTGGTTTGCTGTGGCTCTGGCCCAGGCTGCCAGAATGCTTGAAATTCTCCTCTGGCACCCCAGGTTCAGATGAAGGTTTTCCCAGGCCAGCCAACTGCTGTTGATTCAGGTTGCCTGTGTTGAGACCACAGGATCACTTTGTAAAGCCACTAGTCATGATAGGGCCAGCCATTTATGTCAGGGTTGGTCCTGCCTTTGACAACGACTGGCTGTGTGATCCTGGACAAATCACTAAGAGACTTTGGGGACACTATATATACATTTATATATGTGTATGTGTGTGTATGTGGTGGTAAGGAGAGACAGACAGACAGAGAGATTATCATCTATTATCATAGATTGATAGAGATACATAGATTCTAGAGATGATAGATGCTAGAGAGATGAGAGAGAGAGAGAGAGAGAGAGACAGACAGAGAGAGAGAGACAGAGACAGAGAGAGAGAGAGAGAGAGAACTTCTTACACTTACTACTGGTGTGATCTTGGGCAAATTATGTAACCTATGTGGACCTCAGTGTCCTCATCTGCAAATGAGAGGGTTCAACCAGATGATCTGAGCTCTCTTCCAGCTCCAAATAGCAGATCCTTTTGCTATTTAAGCAGTAGCACCTCAGAACCTCAATTTCTCCATTTGTAAAATGGGGACAATAATGCCTATACAACCTGCCTCACAAGGCTGTGGTAAAGACCAACTGAGTGATATGTGTCGAGAACCAATTTTTCCAGATTGATTTCACCTCAATCCTTTTCATACATTCAGCATTCGCACCCAAATGGCCACCTTGGGCTCCTCACCCATGGCATTCTATCTCTGGCCTCTGCTTTTTCACCAGCTTCCTCCACTACCTGAATTGTTCTCTCCTAAACCTTCACCTCTTGGAATCCTAAGCTTCTTTCAACACTCATCTTATGTCCTGCTCTCTATAAAAGGCCCTTCTCATTCACCCCTGTGCTTTTCCTTTGTTGCCCAATGAAACTGCTTTGTATATATTTTGTATTTATTTATTTATTTATTTGTAGCCATGTTGTATCCTCCAAATAGAATGTAAGCTCTTTGAGGGAAGGAACTTTTTCATTCTATTCTTTGTATTTCCAGCACCCAATATGGCACCCGGAACAAAGTGCTTGATAAACGCACTTTGTTGTTGAATTGCTGTACATCTGAAAGAAGTTTAGATTGCTCATTCATTCACTCCATTCATTCAATGAACTAGTTAAGTTCCCAACAGAAAAACTTCTCTCTGTGCCAGTAAAAAGCATGGCAGAACAAGCAGAGAACAAAGTCAGAAGTTTTGGGTTCTAGTCTCAGCTCTGCCATTACCGAGGTGTGTAATCTTGGGCAAATTCCTCCCTTCTCTGGGCCTCAATTTCTCCCTCTATAAAATGAAGGCGCTGGATTGGACAATCTCTTCCAGCTTTGCAAGTTGTAGCATTCTAACTTTGAACTGGTCTAGGAAGCTCTTTAAAAGAAGTTGACTCCCTTTCATACGTGGAAAAGCAAAGCAAACCCCAGGCTAAAGGAGCCACAAGGTCATTACACCCTCAACAACATTCATAAGTGTTCCTAACAAAATAAAAGGCCATCTTCTGGAAGGAAAACCATCATATTTAAAACCACAAGATGAAAGTAAACCAAAGCATCCATTAAGTAATTAAAAATAACCGCCATACAGTCATTAAGCAGTTAAGTAATAAAATAAAACCACTCACTCCCTTAGCCTCTAGCTCCAGCCAGAACATTTCAGGAAAGTTCTAATGAAAATGCCATCAGCCTCTGTTTCAAATCATAGGATCTCCAAGTTGGAAGAAGGGACTTTGGTGGCTTCGGTGGTCCCCATATGTCTTTGCTACTTAGATCTGCTCTTCTGGTTCAACCCCTACACTTAACAAGTGGTGATCCAATCTATGGCTGAAGACCTTCAGGGTTGGGGAGCTCTCCATCCCCTGAGGCCACCCATTATACTCTCTGGCCAAAATCCAACTAAGCCCATTTAAATTGCAGCTACATGAGTAAGATCGCTCTTCCTATTACCAACTCCAGGAGACTAGAAGGGAGTCTCATTAGGAATGGACAGAATTCCTTTGATCAGCTGAGGAAGAAATTTTTCGGTAATTATCATTCAAGGAGAATTTGAAGGCGAGATGTGGTTTAGGGCCAAAGGATGTGAAAAATGACCCTCGTAGGTTCTCCCCTCTCTTTTCCATTGTGGACTTAGACATCTCCAGTCAGGGGCTGAACAGGGTGTATTGAATTAATGAATGAATTTTATTGGGTGCTACATTTTGACCCCTTCTGGAAGAAAGAAGACCAGATTTCAAGGCTGAAATTCTGGTGCCGGTTTTGGCACTTACTGCTAACTCTGTGACCTCGTGCAAGTTAGAGCGCTGTAGGGTTTTAGACTTGGAAGGAGTCATCCAGTTCAACTCCGTTTTTACAGAAGAGGAAACTGAGGCTTGGAAAGCAGAAACCACTCTACCAAATTACAGAGTTGGAAGAACCTCAGAGGCCGCTTAGTGTGATATCTGTATCTGGCCCTGAATCCCATTTAGAGCATTAATGACGAGACTTTGTTGAAGAAAGACTCCTGGTAAGGGGGATCCACCGCCTTCCAAAGCAGTGCATTCTACTCTTGAGAAGTTCTGTTGATTATCAAGACCGTCCCTCTGCAAGTTCCTCTCCAGCTTTGGAGGTTAAGGAGGACACGTCCGATCCTTTCTCCACGTGACAGTCCTTCAAATACCCCAATACACCTATCATTAAGTCTTTCTTCTCCAGGCTAAACATCCCCAGTTCTTTCAACAGATCTTCATCTGATGTGGTTTCTATTCATTCATTCATTCAATGAACAGTCACCTTCTTCTGTATATGTTCCAGTCTACAGCTTTGAGGCAGCTAGGTGGCATGTATGAATAGAGCAGGGAGCCTGGACTTAGGAATTCACATCTGGCCTCAGACACCAATTAGTTGTATGGCCTTGGGCAAGTCACTTAATCTCTGTCTTCCTCAGTTTCCTCAACTGTAAAATGGGGATATTAATAGTACCTACCTATCAGGGTTGTTAGGATTAAATGAGATAATATTTGTCAACTACTTAGCACAATGCCTGGCTCATAGTAGACACTTAATAAATACTTATGTCCTTTCCTCCCCCCTTCCTCCCTTCCTCCCTCCTTCCTTCCTTCTTAAACGTGATACCCAGAACTGAATATGGTACTCCCCATGTGGTCTGGCCAGAATAAGGCTATTGTCTCCCTCCTTCAGGACACTATACATCCCTTAATGTAGCTCAGGATAACATGAGCATTTTTTGTCACCATAATACACTGTTGACTCATAAGGAACTTTCTGTCCACTTAAAACCCCAGATATTTTTCAAACTGCTACCTAATCATGTATCCTCCATCTTGTACTTGTGAAGTGCATTTTTTTTTTTTGGTACCCAATTGTAAAACTTTATACTTCTCCCTATTAAATATCATCTCATTCTATTCAGCCCATCATTCTAGGTTGATGAAATATTTTTTGGGTTCTGGAGCCTATTATCCAACCTATCCTTCTTAGACTTATGTTATCTACAACTCTGATAGGCATATCTTCTATAACTTCATTCAAATAATTGATGAAAATATTGAACACCATGGCATGGAGGCCCCCATAAGATCCTTAGGGCATTTTACTAGCATCTTCCAAGTTACAACTGAACCATTAATAACTGCTTTGGGGGTCCTCTCATTCAGCCAGTTTGGAATCCATTTCACTGTGCTAACATCTAGCCAACATCTCTCCCTCTGTCCACAAGGGTAACACGTATAGTGGGATACCTCATGGTAAAGAAGCATGGACGATGAGCACACAATGGGGAGAGTCACTGCACTAGATGACCAGTAAGGACCCTCACTGCTCTAAATCTGTGATCCTAGTCAAGTCTTCTTTCTCTTCGCCGTTCCTGTACCCATCCACTCCCCTGTACTTAAACCCTACTTCCTGGTTCTCTCCAGAACGGAAAGTGTTGAAGTACCTAAGGGAACACTGTCGTGGGGCCACTGCTCTACTCAGGAGAACCCGGGGATTGGACACCAGAAGATCTGGGCTCTGGCCGCATGTCTGCCATTAACTTGCTGTGTGACTTTGGGCAAGTCACGTCCCCTCTGCAGCCCTCGGTTCCTCTCAGATCCCATGGTCTATAATTCCACTTTTTATGCTAGGATTTCTTCCCAAAAGTCCCCAAAGGGCATTGCCATCCCTGTCCCAGCTAGAAGCACAGAGGCTCTGAGTAGGAAGGGACCTCAGAAGCCATCTAGCCCAATCTGAACTTGAACAAGAGTCCCCTCCATCACACCCCCAAAAAGGGGTCATCCCTCTGTCGACTGAAAAACTTCATGAAGAGGGAACCCACTCTCTCCTAAGGCAGATTCCATCAGTCTGCCTTCCAGCCCAGTGTGTGTGTGTGTGTGTGTGTGTGTGTGTGTGTGTGTGTGCGCGCGCACTTGCGTGTGTGTTTTCTGCATTATCATCGAGAACAGCGGCCTTGGGGGCCACCCACCCTGGCACAAGCTGGATCAGATAGGGTGAAAATTCAGCTCAAGGATTAGCTGCAGACTGCAGAGGCATGTGGAAAGTCCAGATTATTTGCAGGGTGAGGAAAACTGGGGCCAAGTCACCTAGCCTGAGGGCAATAGGAAAACAAAGGCTCTGGCACACAACCCAGGACCATAGTCTGCAAAGTATTCAAACCTGGGAGGTTTGTCTTCAGGGGTTGCCACCGTCCTTCCCAAGCTGCTCTGTATGATACAAAGAGCATTGATTGCAACATCAGAGGCTCCCGGTTCAAATCTCACCCCTGACACTTATTCCCTTTGTGACCTAAGTTTCTTCATGCCTACATGCTCACCCTCCAGTTACTCTCTAACTTACATCTTTTCCCTCCTTCCCCCAGACCCCAAACCTACTCTTAGAAAAGGCTATACCATCAGCTATTTATAGATGGATTGAGATAATAGATAGTATGCTGAACCCAGAATTGGGAAGACCTGGATACGAATCCCACTTCTCAATGCCCATCAACTGTGTAACTATGAGGAAGTCGTTCTCTGGGCCTCAGTTTCTCATCTGTAAAATGAGGATACTAATATCTGCAGCACTTACCTCAAAGGATTGTTGTGGAGCTAAAATTAGATGACGTTAAGTCAAGTGTTTGACAAACTTTTGCCCCCAGACTGTTGATTATTAGAAGAGCTAGGGCAAGTCTTCTAGGACATTGGATGAATTCCCTATGAAGAATTTATGGAAAGACAAGAGCATGGAGGGGTTGTGATCTGCCCCTCTCCTAGGAGAACAAGAATTCTCAGCCTCATCTCCGATCGTGGGAGGAAGGAAAAACTCTGTTGCCTGTGCAAGGGATTTCAAGTATCTGTGAGTGAATAGCAGAAGGCTGTTTAAGGGATCATTTGACTGGAGGTGGCCAATTGCCATATATATATGTGTATATATATATATGTGTGTGTGTATATATATGTATATATATATGTGTGTGTGTATATATGTATATATATGTGTGTGTGTGTGTGTATATATATATATATAAATATATATAAATTTTGTAAGATAGGCAAGTTGGTAGTCCTGAAATAATCTCATATATATAGATATAAATATATGGATATAAATATATAAATATATATTTAATATAGATATAAATATATATTTAAATATATAAATATATATGCATGCATGCATGCATGCATGTATGTATGTATGTATGTATGTATGTATAAACACATATAGTGTAAGGAAGGATTTCCAAAGATTGAAAACTTCAAAAACGGAACCAGCCATTTGAGGAAGCAGTAAGCCCCAGACTCACTTTACAGCCTAGATGTCCTTGGGAAAAATTTCTGGCTTTTTTGGTTTTATTTTCCTTGATCCTACAGACTGTCTGTTGCCTGATCATGCCTCTTCCTATCTGGTGACCTCACCCTTCCCCCCTAAGCTCTAGTCTGAATCCTCCCTCACATAGCTGGAAACTTCTATGCTTGGAATACTCCAGGTTAGAATATGCCGTGGGCAGACTCCCTCAATGAGATCAGCCTGAGAGAGGGAGAGACTCCTGTCCTCCTTATAAAATCACCTGGGTATGATAGAGGGGAGGGCAGATTCAGGGAGGGGGTAATCAGAAGCAAACCCTTCTAGGGAGGGATAGGGTCAAAAGAGAGAATAGAATAAATTGGGGGCAGGATAAGATCAAGGGAAATATCCAAAAAAATAATCTGGGTTACTTTGAACACAGCAGCCAAGATTCCTGAGGTGACCTACCTGCTATGAAAGCAGGATCCCAGGAGTCCTCGACCATCACGCCAAGGCTCCCTGGTGATTTCTCTGGGTATCTTTCTGTTCCTTCCTTTTTGGAGTTTCATTTTGGAGGTGATAGTCTTTAGCCTTATGTGAGTGAAATCAGTGGATTTTACCGTGTCCTGTCTTTCTCTGCATTGACTATTGTCCATGACTGGAGTGGACTCTCACTTAACATATTCCTTTTTTCCTTAAAAATACTACCCAGGTGACATCTTCCTCATGAAGTTTTTCCTGATCTCCCAACTTCAAGTGCCTTCCCCCCACAAAAAAATATCTTGTACTTATTCCTTTTATACTTTGTACTTAATTTCGCTTATACTTTGTACTTATTTGTGCATGTCTCCCCTGTAACGTCAGCTCCTTGAGGGCAGACCATGTTTCATTTTTTAGTCTTTCTAACTACTGGAGGGAGCTGAGTTGAGGTCTCCCTTGCCTTCCAGTTGGCAAACAGCCTGATCAGATTCACTGGCTCTGCCTGACAATATTTCCATGGTTTGCAGCAGGATGGCCCCCAGGGAGCACAACAAAAGTCCTGCCACAGTTCTTCCTCTGTTTAGAAACTGGAGCCAGGAATGGCCTTGTGACAGAGTTCTCAGTCACCACAGCCCCACTGGGCAGAGAGGAATGTTTGGGAACTTAACAGTCACCAGTAACACAAGCTTGTTTATAGAGCTACTGCTCAGCGCAAGTTTCTGCTCCTGCCAACAAGGGAGGAGCCCTGTGGGAAAATAGGACCCAACCCAGCATCTCAGGAGGCTCTAGCTACCCCAGCCACAGACTGGCTGCTTTGGGTTACTGAATGTCACGATGCTCGAACACAGCTCTATTCACTTGCCCTCATTCAATTCGAAAAGGTATGGGGGGAGATTCGGGGGCTCCACATGACTTTCCCCTCATTACCCGGTGCACGGAAGGGCTAAATATGAGATTATTTCAGGACTACCAACTTGCCTATCTCACAAAATACAAATGGAAAAGAGGTTGCCTGTTAATGGAGAGGTTTTGCAGATGTGCCTATTTGCAGATAGTATTGTGCCAACTATCTAGATCCCTGGAACATTATAGGTCATCTCAATAAAACTGATGTTCATTCAAAAGAGACCAGCCTAGACATCCACACTAGAAACACAAAGTGGACAGAGAATGAATATTGCCCAGATTATAACAAGTAGCTGGATAAGCAGTTACTCTATCAATACATATACTGGACAAGTATTGCAAATGGACAATATGCTGGAACCGGAACTGATTAGGGAGGATGTCCATAGAGATCATAGGCTCAGAGCTGGAAGGGACCATAAAGGTCATTGAGACCAATACTTTCATTTTACATATGAAAAAACTGAGGCTAAAGTGACTTTCTCAGGGTGACACAGTGAGTATCTGAGGTAGAATTCAAACCCAAGTCTTCCTCACTCCAGAGTCCATACAACCTCTCAAAGAGAAGAGACTGAGCTGGATTACATTTAGAAGTCAGTCATCAAACATTTATTCAGCACTTGCTATAAACCAGGAACTAAGCACAGAGGATACAAAGACAAACCACTGTTTACTACCATAAAAACATGTCTTTTCCCACCTCCTAGAGATGTTCTAGGGCCATAAACCATGGACCACCACCCCCAGCACAATTATCATTGCAAGTGATATAAAAGGACAATCTAAAGATTCCTCGATGGGTCCAAACAGGCTTCAGCATATTGCCCAGGATCACCTTCATTTAGGAAGTGCAGTAAAATGCACGAACCATTCTTAGTTTGTGGGCTATATGAAAACAGCTGGCAGGCCAGATTTGGCCCAAAGGCTTTGGTTTGCCAACCCCTGGGATACAGCATTGGACCCACCAAACTTTTATAAGACATTTTTTTTGGTCACACCTGTGATTTCATTAGTATACAGAACTCCCAGGGAGAAAAATTCCCTCCACCAATCCACACTGGAATCTACTCAGCAACTTATAGTCTGTGAGAATTGACTGAAGTACTAAGAGGCTAAGTGACTTGCCCAGGGTCACACAACCAGTTTTTATCAGAGATAGGAAATGAACCCAGCTCTTTCTGACTCTGAGGTGAATTCTCTATTCACTAAGTCATCCTGCCTCTCAAGATTACTTCTTGGGGCAACTAGGTGGCTCAGTGAATAGAGCTCTAGCCTTGGAGTCAGGAGAACCTAAGTTCAAATCCAGCCTCAGACACGTAACACTTACTAGCTGTGTGACCCTGGGCAAGTCACTTAACCCCATTGCCTAGCCCCCCCCCCAAAAAAGATTACTTCTTAAGATGAAATAATAGTGTAAAGTTTAATGATAGAGAATAAAAGTAAAGTCTCATACTTGGGTTCAAAAAAATCAGTTTTACAGGTTCAAGATAGGGGAGACATGTGTAGACAGAAATTATGAAAGATCTGGGGGTTTTAGGATAATCAATATGTCTAAAATGTGTTATACAAGCAAACTAATGAATAAACGACATCCTAGGTTGAAGAGAGACATGAGATCTGTGATATAGGCCCACTGTGGGACAGCTAGGTGGTGCAGTGGATAGAGTGCCAGGCCTGAAGTCAGGAAGACCTGAGTTCAAATCTTACCTCAGACACTTACTAGCCGTGTGACCCTGGACAGGTCACTTAACCCTGTTTGCCTCAATTTCCTCACCTGTAAAATGAGCTGAAGAAGGAAATGGCAAACCACTCCAGGATCTTTGCCAAGAAAATCCCAAATGAGGTCATGAAGATTCAGACATGACTAGACAACAGTCCCACTTGCTCTGCTGACGTCAGTAATATAGTGAAATATTGCATTCAGTTCTGGGTGCAATCTTTTTTTTTTTAAGGTAATTGGGGTTAAGTGACTTGCCCAGGGTCACACAGCTAGTAAGTGTCAAGTGTTAGGTCTGGGACTGGATTTGAACTCACATCCTCCTGACTTCAAGGCTGGTACTCTATCCACTTCACCACCTAGCTGCCCCTGGGTGCCATCTTTTAGGAAGGACATAGATAAACTAGGAAGCATAGAGAGGAAGGTCATTGTCCCATCAAAATATCCCTTCAGCTTGTCTAATCCCACCTCATTTACAGTTGGAGAAACTGGGGCCCAAGAAAGTTGAAGAACTTGACAAAGGCCACACAGTGAAATGGTGACAGAAGAAGGAAAGGAGACAAGCATTTATTAAGCACCTACTATGTGCTGAGCACTGTTCTAAGAGTTTAACAAATAGGATCTCATTAGATCTTCACAATAACCCCTGTGAGGCAGGTGTTGTCATTACCCCCATTTTACATTTGAGGAAACTGAGGCAGACAATGATACAGTGACTAGGGTCCCACAGCTAGTAAGTGTCTGTGGCTGGATTTGAACTCGGGTCTTCCTGATACCAGGACAAGTGCTTTCTCAATTTGTGCTGGAACTAGAAGCCAGGTCTCCAAATAACTAATCCAGGACTTTTTCCATGACACTAACAGCAGTTTCCTCATGTTCTTACAGGGATGAGTCACTGAAACCTTTTCCAAATATTTCCATCCAACTCTGCCCCACAGGCCACTAAGGGAAAGGAGAAACTGCCCCTGAGCTTATGAAAGCACTGCTGGCCCCAGAAAGGGTCACTGGGCTCATCTTCTGGGGGGCCGGAGAATGCTTTCTTGCCTCCATCTGCATGCATTCATTGACACTCTTGAATTCTGGCACTGGAATTGCTACACTTGTCAGAGAATAGAAGTTAAGGATAGCACCTGATTTCTAGAGATAGCATCTAATTCTTAGGCAGCTAGGTGGTGAAGTGGACAAATCACTAGTCTTGGGAGTCAGGGAGACCTGAATCCTAATTCTGCCTTAGTCACTAGCTTGCTATGTGATCCTGAGCAAGTCACTTAACTGCTTAGCCTCAGTTTCCTCATCTGTAAAATGGGGATAGTAAAGGCATCTACCTCTTAGGATCAAATGAGATATTCGTACAGCATTTTGCAAACCTAAAAGCGCTATACAAATGGTAGTTAGGATGATGATGATGATGATGGTGATGATGAAGAAGGTAATTACCTGATTACCTGGGAACAAGCAAATTTATGTCCCAGTGGTTTAGCCATATGCCCTGTGTGGACTTCAATTTCTTCCTCTGTAGAATAAGAGGTGGTCTCTGAGGTCACATCTAGCTCTAATGTTCCTTGTTCTACGTTCTAATATTGTATGTCTTAAGTTCCTTCCCAGCTCTAACATTCTATGATCTAATGCTCTCTGCAAAAAGCCATAGGGGATAAAAAGAGGTACAAAACATAACCCCTGCCCTCAGAAGGCTTATAGTCTAGTAAAGAAGGTAAGACAAGTACACACATCACCATAATGCATGACAGAACGTGATACGGGAGGGATATGCTAAAAGCTATGGGGGTTTAGGGTATTTCTACCTTGGTGGTGAGGGAAGCTTTACAGGGGCAGTGGCATTTGACTTGGCCTTAAAAGACAGGAATGACTTCCACAGAACAAGGTGGAGGAGAGGCCTGAGAGAATGGCATGAGCAGAGCCATAAAGCACATGCATACTGAGTCTTCTATCCTAGGTCAGCTAGATGAGTGAGACCTTCCCATCAGTCAGGCTTTGCTCGTTCTCCCCCTCTTTCCTCCCAATCCATTCATCACAAGGTCTGCTGTCCTCCCTTCCACACTGGGAACCTTTAAAGGCCAGCTCATGTGAATGCTCACTTCCCCAGCAAGCAGACAAGACAGGATCTCAGCCCCACTGAGGTCATGTTCTCACCATACTCCTGGAGTTCCCCGTCTCATCTGCCGGCTGACACATCTCCCCATGTCCGTTGCAGAAGCAGCTTCCACGGACAATCAGGTCATAGATGGCATAATGGGTGAATCGCTGGGGTTTCTCCAGGAGCCTCACCCCCTGGCAAGGGCAATCCTGCCTTTTTAGCAGCACAAGACGGAGGTTGGTGAGTTTTAGCAAATCTTGGGCTTCTGGGCCATAAGGATCGTCAATCTGATTGGTTGGAGTTAGGGCCCGGTAGATGACCTGGGAGAAGAAAATATGAATCAAGCTACTTGAATTGAATATGAGTTCTCCAAAGGCAAGGTCTCTCTTATTTTTGTATTTCTATCAACAGCGCTTGGTAAGCATTTAATACGTGCTAGCTGAATGGAATGGAGAAGAGAGGGTCTGTTCTATAAGAACAAAATTCAGTTAGGAGATCTGGGCTAAAGTCAAGGCTCTCCTACTTACTAGCTATTTGACCTTGTTGGGTTACTTCCCTTCTCTGGGCCTCAATGTCCCTTTCTGTAAAAATAAAAGAGTTAGACTAGATGATATGTGAGGTCCTGTTCTGGGGTCAAGACCTAAAGTGGTGTTCATTCTTGGTTAGAGCCAGCCTTTCTGGTAAATAGGTAGTAGGTAGAATAAGCTGTCTACATGGTAGAATTATAATAATAATATTTTGTTTTTATCTAATTTTTCTCAATTACGTGCAAACAGAAAATTTTAACATTTTTTTTTTAATTTTGAGTTTCATATTTTCTCCTTCCTCTCCACCCACCTCCTTGAGAAGGCAAGAAATTTTATATAGATTACACATATGCAATCATGTAAAACAAGGGATAATACTAATAATTGATTATAAGAATAAGAATAACATTTATGTAGTGCAAAAGCACTTTACAAATATAATCTCATTTTATCCTTACCAGAAGCCTGGGAGGTAGGTGCTATGATTATCATCCCCATTTTACAGATGAGGAAACTGAGGCAGACATAAGTGGCTTGCCCAAGGTCACATAGCTAGTAAGTGTCTGAGGACAAATTTGAACTCAAGTCTTCCTGCCTCCAGGCCCAGCATTGTATGCCCTACGGCTCCACTAGCGATCCTGAGCCAATCTCTCCCTCACTTAGTTCACCGATACCTAAAATACCTAAAATTCCTTTAAGAAGGACAAAGTCTTCCACCCCGCCATTATGGATAAGGCTAAAAATAACTCTCCCAGAGGTGTTTGCAACATATCTATTTAAATGAAGAGAAGAGATCACTGCACTAAAATTCAGGAGTTCGGTATAATGGCAAGGCCACTAGTTCTGGCACCAGAACACACTCAACTCAATTCAACAAACGTTTCTTCTGTATCTACCACTGACCAGGAGCTGGAAGTACAAATACCCAGTTTCCAGCTGTATGTGGGAAGGACTGGAGAGGGGAGAGGTTGGCTTCTGGAAAACCAATTAAGAGTCTACTGCAGACGAGAGCCGATGAGGGCCTGAATGGGGGTGAGGAGGCAAGCCAAGAAAGATATTGTGAGATAGAACCACCAGAGGCGACTCGCTTAGCTGTGTGGCCTCCAACAAGTGATTCCATCTCTCTGACACTCAATGTCCTTATCCGTTAAAATGAAGGGATTAAATCAGCTCAGTGATTGCTAAGGCCTTTTGGCGGCTCCTGGGAATGTCAGACCTGGCTTCTTCTCCGGCTCCCGGGGGGACCCTGGGTGTATTTCCCCTTTCTATGATTCAGATTCCCTTTGTATAATAGAAGCCTATTGGGTTCAATCTAACGTGTCTTTGGGTTTTGATAGGTTAGGATTCTATCACTTATCTTCAGCCTAAATGGCAAATTATTACCAAGAGACAAATATAAAAGGAAGAAAAGAGAGGGAGGGAGAAAACAAAAGGGATGGAGGTCATTAGAAACCTGAAGGGAGAGAGGGAAAGGATGCTGAGGGATTGGGGGAGGGAAGGAAAGAATGAATGAATGAATGAATGAATTTTTAAAAAAGCACTTAGTAAGCACTTATGTGCCAAGCATTTAGTCAGAGAAGACCTAGAGAAAGGAGGCTGGGAACATAAAAATCGAATTTTGCCAACCTACAGTCCTTTGCCCCAGACAGAGGAATGCTTCTTTTCCCCCTTGGAATAGTTATGAACTTCCCCCTCTTCCATCCAGGCTCCCAAAGGAGAAAGAGCCCCTTGCCTCTCTGGGCGCCTCTGGCTGGGGCTCTGAGTCATGTCCAGATCTGGGTGTTCTATTTTTGTCTCCATGAGATCAGGCCCCAGTCTTACTCTCTGCTTGGACTCTATTGCTCAGCAGGGCCCTTTATACCAAGGGCCGACCAGAGGGTGGGCTGACATACCATGCACGCTCTCTGTCAGCCAGCCAGCCCACTCAGCAACATTTGTTCTCCAGGCTTAATTCCTCTTTAGAGAATCTTAGAGCTGGAAGCGACCTTGGAATCATTTCATCTAGCTCCCTCCCTTTCCAGAGGAAGAAACTGAGACCCCGAAAGAGGTCTCGGGGTAACACAGTGAATTATTGATAAAGATGGGAAGAGAGCCCAGGTTTCCTGCCTCCCAAGCCCCCTGTTCATAAGCTGAATTCAGGGACCTAAGAGATCAGCTGACCAACACATTCATTTCCCAGGTGGGGAAACAGAGGCCCAGAGAGGGCAAGTGAGTTGCCTCAAATCACACAGGTTCTAAGTAAGAGAGAAAAAAAGTTGAATCCAGGCCCCCCACCTTTTTAAAATTTATTATTTATTTTAGGCAATTGGGGTTAAGTGACTTGCCCAGAGTCACACAGCTAGTTAAGTGTCAAGTGTTTGGTCTAAGGTCAGATTTGAACTCAGGTCGTCCTGACTCCAGGGCTGGTGCTCTATCTGTTGTGCTACTTAGCTGCCCCCTAGGCCCCTTTCCATCACTGCCTCTCACTGTATTCACTCCATTTACAGAGTTCTTTATATCTTGGCCGACTGACTTTAGCCATTTCTTATCGAGGTCCAGGGTAGCTAAGTGGTGCAGTGGATACAGCACCAGGCCAAGAATCAGGAAGATCTGAGTTCAAATGTGATCTCAGACACTTACTATCTGTGAGACCCTGGGCAAGTCACTTAACTCTGTCTGCCTCAGTTTCCTCATCTGTAAAATGAACTGGAGAAGGAAATGGCAAACCTCTCTGGTGTCTCTGCCCCAAATGGGGTCACAAAGAGTTGGACGTGACTGAGAAACAACAACAAATTCCTCATAGGAAGCTGCACAATATATTTGCATGTAGGAGGTAGCCTTGCACAAATTCTTTTGGCAGCTAGTGGCACAGTGGACAGAGTGCTGGACTTCGAATCAGGAAGATGGGAGCTCAAAGCTACCCTCAGACACTTACTAGCTGTATGACCCTGTGCAAGTCACGTAACCGTTTGCCTCAGTTTCCCCATCTGTAAAATGAGTTGGAGAAGGAAACGGCCAACCATTCCAGTACCTTTGCCAAGAAAACCCCAGTGGGGTCCCAAAGAGTCAGAAGAGCAACATCAAGGTCCAATGCCATGCATTTCAAACTTGGGTTCTCAGCCTGACTCTTCGAATGACAGAATCCTAGGTCTGGAGCTGAAAAGGGTGCCAGAAGTCATCTGGACCACCGCCCCTCACTTTACAGGTGAGGAAACCGAGGTGGAAGGCAGGTGAAGTGACCTGTCTGTGATTTGCCACTACTCACGGGGTGTTAACACCCTCCAGGGATATGCCAGAGGAGATTTCTGTTCATGGAGGGATTGGGATAGCTGCCCTCTGAGGTCTCTTACAACCTGAGAGCTGGTGGTTGTGTCCTTCTTCTTATGGATTCTGGCCTATGAAACCGAGAGGTGACACGTTTGTCCCATCTGCCATTGATTCCATAGAGATCCCCCTCCCCTCTATCTCTGCATTTTTTTTCAAGTGAACAGACAAGTTGAAAAACTTGCTGCATAGAAAATATTTTGTCCATTCCTTTGTGCTCTGTGAGGGCCCAGAGGAGAGGGGGAGGGGGTGTCGGCTGATGCCCCAGAGATCATTCTATTGTAGGTCTGGCTCGATCAAATCCCAGTCAGACTGCCTGATGCAGCCACAAGCCCTCACCTGATCAAGCAGCCCAGCCCATGAGGGCCTTCATCCTGAGCCCCCGTGGATTGTGCTGGGTCCTCCTTTCCCTCATCATGAGCTGAGCGGTCACGTATCCTCTCCAAACCACCGAGGGCCTTGACATTCCCCAGGCCAAGGGAGCCATGAGCTAACAGCCCCAGCTGCAGAGGCCAGCTGTCCACATTCCACCAGCCCACACAGCCGTAAGCCGACGCCTGGCTGGTCCGGGTTCCAGCATCCCCTACCCAAGCAGAGCCGCGAGGCAGGTCCTCTGGGCATCAGAGCTGCCCTACTGCCAATTTGGGCAAGGCCCTCTGATTCTGGTTCACAGAAAATGGGAGATGTGGGAGGGGGTGAAAGGGTGGCTCTTCCCTGGGCTTACCTGCGCTGTCTCAGACAAATGACCCCACCTGAGATTATTCCAAGTATCTGGTCCCTTATAATGGCTCTGGGTGTCAGGATGAACTTAACAGGAACTGAAGTGGATGTCCTGCCCCTATATTCCCCATTTCCACCAAGTGCTTCCCATCTGGTGGATCTAGATGAGCTTTGGTAGGATTCATTCCTTCCCTCCTCCTTCTCCCTTCCCTCTCTTCTCCCCTCCCCCAACCATATAAAGCCTAGGAGTTGAGACAGGAAATTGCTCCTTGATGCCAGCAAATGCTCCCATTCTCCTGATGCCACTGGTCGGTCCCATTCCACCCCTCCCTCCACTCTCCTGGAGCCTATCTATTCTTGCTCTGACATCTTTCCACAGCATCTTTTGGGCTCTACAATGCTGTGCTACTCTACTTTGAATGACAGCAGCAGTGGCTAGACCGCTGGGCCTGGAGTCATGGAGGTTTTGATTTCAAATGTGGCCTCAAACATTTACTAGCTGTGTGACCCTGGATGAGTCACTTAGCCCCTGTTTGCCTCCATTTCCTCATCTGTAAAATGGGGACACACTGGAGAAGGAAAAGGTAAACCACTCCAGTATCTTTGCCAAGAAAACCCCTTGGACAAAGTCCACTGGGTCACGGAGAGTCGGACACACTGGAGTGACTGAACAACAAAATGGTATAGTAGATTCAAACCCCAGTTCTGACAAGTGTGCATGACCCTGATAGCCAGCATTTATATAGCACCTTAAAGTTTGCAAAATACTTCAGAAACATTATCTCATTTGATCCTCACAACAACCCTGAGAGACAGGTGCTATTATTTTCTTCATTTTACAGAAGAGGAAACTGAGGCAAGCAGCACTTAAGTGACTTGCCCAGGGTCACATAGCCAATGAATGCTTGATTTCAGCTTTGAACTCAAGTCTTTTTGACTGCAGGTCTGTGATCGATCCATCATACCACCTACTTTTTGCAGGTAAGGTAGTTTTTGGGGAAACTAAGTGAGATGTTGGGAAGGTGGAAGAGAACTGGGTTAGAAGAGGGAAATACTCTAAGGAGAACAGAGTTTTGTGTCTTGGGAAAGAAATGGATTATTCACCATATTAGCTTTAGAGTCAAGAACAAGCTAGAGGGAAGCAAGGACAATGACCAAGATGAATGTGAATCCCATAAGAATAAAATTAGGGGCTCTAGAATATAGAAAGGACCCAGGCTGGCAATGAATACTATGGACCACAAACAGCTTTTAGTTTTTAGTTATCCCAGAGAAAAGAGGGCAGATAGCAAAAGGATGATGGAGATAAGGCCAAATGACTCAACCCATGTTGCCTCCATTTTCTTTGACCTATGAGCTAGACCTGTGGTGTCAAACTCAAATAGGAATCGAGGCCATTAAACCATAAAAAGTCTCTGTGAGGCACATATTGACTTAGAAAACCACATATGAACATGTTCACTACATTTTTATTTTGTTAAATATTTCCTAATTACATTTTAAACTGGTTTAGGCTTTCTCAGCACTCAAGAGTGTTCCGGGCTGTTTGTCTGACACCTCTGGTCTAGATAAACACGCTGTCAAGTAGATTTGGAACTGGCTGAATGACTAGAAGAGTAGTCGTTAATATCGCCACGTCTCCTTGAACGGTGGTCTACAGTGGAGTGCTCCAGGGATCTGTTCATGTTAACATTTTTATCAATGACAAAGGCATAAGAATTCTTAAATTTATAAGGATAGGAGGTAAGAACAGCTCGGTAACTTCTTAGCAATCTATAGTCTTAAAAGAGCTGACTAGAACAGCAAGAGGGGAAGTAAGTGACTTTCCCAGGGTCAGCCAGTATGTCTTAGTGGGAGAACTGAACTCAGATCTTCCCAGCTTCAAGGCCAGTTCTCCATTCATGATTCCACACTTTCTTGACAACACGAAACTTAATAGGAATAAATGTAAGGGCCCTACAGTCATGTTTGAAAAATCAGTTTCAGAAGTACATGACGAGGGGCGGCTATGTTGTACAGTGGATAGAGCACCAGCCCTGGAGTCAGGGGGACCTGAGTTCAAGTCTGGCCTCGGACACTTACTGGAGAAGGAGAAGGATCTTTATACGTCATCCTAGCACATGCCTCACACAAAGTCAGCCTGAATAGATACTTATTAAACTAAATTCAATCATGGGGTGAGGATTTCAGGCCTTAGAGGTATCATGCAACCCTTTGTTTAGTTGAATGTGGATCCGGATTTACAAGTCTTTGTGGAGAGAGACAAAGATTTGAGTGTAATAATGAGGTGCTATAAACTTAAAACTAATGTGCTAATTAAATTTGTGAGCCTGGATACAGCTAATTGGTGGAACAGAAGTGCAGAGGAAAGGGAGCCAGCCCAGTGGCGGCAAGGTGATGTAAGAAATGCTCAAGAAGAAATTGGGTCTTACCGGATGGGTTTAGAGACGAGCTTGGGTGTGGTAGGGAGGGATTCCTGTAGGAGAAAACATCAGCAAAGGAGGGGAGGTAGTAGTAAGCATGGCCTGTGCAAGAGACCTTGAGGATACCAGCCTTACTGGAGGTAGAGTTTATACTGAAGATGAGAGGTAGGTTGGGGCCAGGTTATAGAGGGCTTTGAGTGCCAAACTAATGGATGGGGTACTTACCTCACCTCTGGTACAAGGAATAGCATCTGAATACCTAGATGTACAAAGGGAGCCTTCTTCAACTAGGTCATCTTGGAGCCCAAAGGTGGCCGTACAGTTGGTGGCAAAATATTTATAGGGCCTCCAGGTATGTCCACCATCCTGGGAACGCTCCAGGATCATGGCGGCTGGCCGGGGAGACTTGAAGACCACGATGACATGAGTCAGGTAGAACTCCGTCTCAAAGTCCAGATGAATCTCTTCTCGGGAGATACCCGCAGCCGACTGCCACCAGGTGTTGGGAAAGGTAAAGACATCGTCCGTCATGGAGGATGGTGGGTGGGAATTGTTGGGTTGCTGAGCATTGCACTTGGTGCACTGAAGATAACCACAGTTTAAGGTGCTGGAAGGGAGGGGAGGTTGGTCCACGTAGGAGCAGGAGAGCTCTGTACCACTCTCCCCACAGGTGGTGAACGTGATAGGGGTCCTGCCTGTGGCAAGGTTCCCCACAGGTGGGTTGCAGGCACGGTGGTCACAATGAAAGGTATGGAACTTCCCTGAATGTGCAACACAAACATCGCCCCCCCAAGAAAAAGTCAGATTTAGTAGTGTCACCTCGAACCCTCCTTGACCCTCCCCTTCAGAGTCATACATAATTTTCCATCTTCTTATCCCCATTTAAAAAGTATTACATTTACAGTTTTATAGAATACAAGAACTTTAGAATACAAAATATTATAAGAATGATAGAGATGAAAGTAACCTTTAGAAATTAGAAATAGAAATCATCTAATCAACCACTGAATATGGCAGAGGAGAAAGCCAAGGCCCAGGAAAAGAAGAGACTTGACCAGGGTCACACAGGTAGCAATCAGCAGAATAGCAAAGCTGTACCTAGAACCCAGGTGTTCTCCTCCCTGGTTCAGGGACTACAACAGACCCCATTTCCTGAGAGCCCCAAATGGTCTCTACTGTTCATGAACTTACAACTCCTCTGGGTCTGCCTCATGCATAGGCAGAGTAGGCAACTGTCACCCACCTCCATGGGGTGATCTCACCACTGGTATTTTTGTTATTGTTGTTGCTGCTGTTGTTGTTTTGTTTTTGTTTTTAAATTTATTAATTTATTTTTAGTTTTCAACATTCACTTCCACAAGATTTTGAGTTCCAAATTTTCTCCCCATCTCATCCCTCCCCCACCCCAAGATGGCGGGCATTATGAATACCCCTTCCCCTAATCTTCCCTTCCTTCTATCTCCCCCTCTTTCTCTTATCCTTTTCCCCTTCTATTTTCCTGTAGGGCAGGATTGATTTCTATATTCCATGGCCTGTATATCTTCTTTCCCAGTTGCATGTGAAAACAATTTTTAACATTTGTTTTAAAACTTTGGGTTCCAAATTTTCTCTTTTCCTCCCTTTCCACCCACCCTCATTGAGAAGGCAAGCAACTCGGTACAGGTTATACATGTGTAGTCATGCAAAACACTTCCATAGTAGTCATGTTGTGGAAAACTAACTATATTTTCCTTCATCCTATCCCACTCCCCATTTGTTCTATTCTCTCTTTTGACTGTTTGCTTCTGATTACCCCCTCCCCAATCTGCTCTCCCTTTTATCATCCCCCCAGCTCTCTTATCCCCTTCCCCCCTATTTTCCTGTAGGGTAAGATAGATTTCCATACCCAATTGAGTGTGTAAGGTATCCCCTCCTTAAGCCATGATTTCACCATTGTTAAGGAAGGCCTTTCTGCCTGTAGGCTAAGACTTAACATTCCTTCTCCAGGAGACAGAACATTTCTTAAGAGGAGACTGAAGGTATAAACCCCTTGGGGGAGGCAGCCCAGGGACACACAAGATTCACAGGTTGGGGATTCACACAGAATGGTAGAAGATAGAAGACAGAGAATTTGCCAAAGTTAAATTTGGATGGGAGCAGGGAAGGGAAGCCTAAAGGTGGGATGGGAGGGGGAAAGGATTCATAAAGTCAGGTTTGGATTGACCAAGAATACTTTGCCAGTTTCCCAATTTCACTAAGTCTCTAGTGTCAAGTCCAAATCCTCTGACTGACATTCTATATCCTCCTTCATCTTACCCTTCCAATCTCATATCCTGCTCATCTTCAGCCAAGCAAGTCATCCTCATTATTCCAACCCCTCCCTTCCCCAGTCCCTATGCCTCCTTCTATGCCTTTGTTAGTGTTCCCCATGTCTGGAACACCCTGCCCCCTCTTCTCTGTCTCCCTAAATACCAGTTCACGTTCCATTCCACAAAATCCCAGAGTTGGAAAGCACCTTGGTTGGACATCAAGTCCTACATCTCTAAACAAAAATTTGCTCAACTCCTGTCCAACAAGAAGAGCTGACATCCATGACATGACATAATTTATAGAATACTTCCCTCACAACAGCCCTCTAAGGTAGAGAGTCAATTTTACACATTTACCATTTTACAAAGAGATTAAGTGGTTTGCCCAGGATTCCACAGACAATAAATGTCAGATCTGGGACTTGAATCCAGATCTTTTGACTCTAAAACATTCATTCATCCAACAAGCATTTATTAAACATCACCAACAAGTGGTCTTTTCTTGAAGACCTCCAGCAAGAAACCTGCTATCTCCCAGGGCAGCCGCTTCCACTCTGGGACACCTTTAAGGACTAGGAACATTTCTTCCATTGAACCAAAATCTGCCTTTCTTCAAATTCTACCCAATTGTTTTTAGTCCTACCTTCAGGGGCCATAACGAAACAAGCCTAATCTCCCTTCCACAAGATGGCCCTTCAGCTACTCGAAGGCAGCTAACACATTTGTCTCCCTGAGTCTTATCTTCTTTATTAAAATGATTTTAGAAAAGTTTTATCAATATGGTTTGTTTTACCTTACAAATATTTACAGATTACTCCCACTTTGTGATAAGTTTCCTGTCACTAAGTACAACTAATAATAAAATTATCTCATCTAAAAGTGAACGCACCTCACAATCCAATGCAGAAAGGCAGAAATATTAAATGCATCCTTTTTGGATCATGATGCAATAAAAATTATGTGTAATAAAGGGTCATAGAAAGATAGATAAAAACTAATTGGAAACTAAATAATCTACCCCTAAAGAATGAGTGGGTCAAACAACAAATCATAGAAACAATAAATAATTTCATGAAAGAGAACAACAATAGTAAGACAACATGCCAAAACTTATAGGATGCAGCCAAAGAAGTTCTTAGGGGAAATTTTTTTAAATGATTTTTTTTTTTGATTAGGAAATGGGGTTAAGTGACGTGCCCAGAGTCACACAGCTAGTAAGTGTTATGTGTCAAAAATTTTTTTAATCTCTAAATGCTTACATGAATAAAATAGAGAAAGAGCAGATCAATGAATTGGGCATGCAATTAAAAAAGCTAGAAAAGGAACAAATTGAAAATTCCCAATTAAAGGCCAAATTAGAAATTCTGAAAATCAATGGAGAGATTAATAAAATTGAAAGTAAGAAAACTATTGAACTAATAAATAAAACTAAGAGCTAGCTTTATGAAAAAAAAACAATAAAATAGATAAATCCTTAGTTAATGTGACTTAAAAAAAAGAAAACAAATTACCAGCATCAAAAATAAAAAGGATGAATTCACCACCAGTGAAGAGGAAATTAAAACAATAATTAGGAGCTATATTGACCAACTATATGCCAATAAATCTGACAACCTAAGTGCAATGGATAAATATTTACAAAAATATGAATTGCCCAGATTAACAGAAGAGGAAATAAAATACTTAAATAACCCCAATTTAAAAAAAGAAATTGAACATGTCATCAATATACTCCCTAAGAAAAAAATCTCCAGGGCCAGATGGATTTACAAGTGAATTCTACCAAACATTTAAAGAACAATTAATTCCAATACTATATTAACTATTTGGAAAAACAGGTGAAGAAGGAATCTTAATCAAATTTCTTTTACGACAAATATGGTGCTGATACTTAAGCCAGGAAGAGCCAAAACAGATAAAGAAAATTATAGACCAATTTCCCTAATGAATATTGATGAAAAAAAATTTAAGTAAAATATTAGCAAAGAGATTCCAGCAATTTAACACCAGGATAATACACTATGACCAGTTAGGATTTACACTAGGAATATAGAGCTGACTCCATATTAGGAAAACTATTAGCATAATTGACCATATCAATAGCAAAACAAAAAAAATCATATGATTACCTCAATAGATGCTGAAAAAACTTTTGACCAAATACAGCACCCATTTCTATTAAAAGCACTAAAGAGCACAGGAATAAATGGAGCTTTCCTTAAAATGATAAGTAGTATCTATCTAAAATCATCAGCAAGCATTATCTGTAATGAGGATAAGCTAGAAGCCTTCCAAATAAGATCAAGGGTGAGGCAAGGATGCCTGTTATCATCACTACTATCAATATTGTATTAGAAATGTTAGCTTCAGCAATAAGAGAAGAAAACAAACTGAAGGAATTAGAATAGGCAATGAGCAAACAAAACCATCACTCTTTTTTTTTTAATTTTCACATTAGTCATGTTTTAAGGAAGAATTAGAACCAATAGGAGGAACCACAAGAAAGAAGAAACAAAACAAAACAGAAGGGAAAAAAGGAGCAAATAGTATGCTTCGATCTGCATTCAAAGTCCATAGTTCTTTCTCTGGATATGGATAGCATTTTCCATCATGAGACTTTCCCATATCCTCTCCAACATTTATCATTTTCCTGTTTTGTCATGTTAACCAATCTGATAGGTGTGATGTGGTACCTCAGAGCTGTTTTGCATTTTTTGGTTTGCATTTCTCTAATCAATAGTGATTTAGAGCATTTTTTGATATGACTATAGATGGCTTTAATTTCTTCATCTGAAAACTGCCTGTTCATATCCTTTGACCATTTATCAATTGGGGAATGACGTACTCCTATAAATTTGACTTAGTTCTCTATATATTTTAGAAATGAGGCCCTTATCAGAGACACTGGCTGTAAAAATTCTTTCCCAGTTTTCTACTTCCCTCCTAACCTTGGATGCATTGGCTTTGTTTGTGGGAAAACTTTTCAATTTAATGTAATCAAAATTATCTATTTTGCATTTCATAATAAAACCATCACTCCTTGTAGATGATATGATGGCACACTTAGAGAATCCTAAAGAATCAACTAAAAACCTATTTGAAATAATTAACAACTTTAGCAAAGTCACAGGATATCAAATAAACCCATATAAGTCATCAACATTTCTATATATTACCCACAAAATCCAGCAGCAAGAGATAGAAAGAGAAATTCCATTTAAAATAACTGTAGACAACATAAAATATTTGGGAATCTACTTGCCAAGACAAACCCAAGAACTGTATGTACACAATAACAAAACACTTTTCAAGCAAATAAAGTCAGATCTAAACAACTGGAAAAATATCAATTGCTCATGGGTAGGCTGAGTTAATATAATAAAAATGACAATTCTACCTAAATTAGTTTACTTATTCAGTGCCATATTAATCAAACTACCAAAAAATTATTTTATAGAGCTAGAAAAAAATAATTCAAAAAATTCACCTGGAAGAACAAAAGGTCAAGAATATCAAGGGAATTAATGAAAAAAAAATACAAAGAAAGGTGGCCTAGCCGTACCAGATCTAAAATTATGTTATAAAGCAGCAATCATCAAAACTATTTGGTACAGGTTATGAAATAGAGTGGTGGATCAGTGGAATAGATTAGGTATACAAGATAGTAGTAAATGACTATAGTAATCTATGTTTGATAAATCCAAAGACTCCAGCTTCTGGGATAAGAACTCACTATTTGAGAAAAACTGCTGGGAAAGCTGGAAAATAGTATGGCAGAAACTAGGCATAGATGAACATCTCATACCATATACCAAGATAAGGTCAAAATGGGTACATGATTTAAACATAAAGGGTGATACCATAAGCAAATTAGGAAGGTAAGGAATAGCTTACCTGTGAGATCTATGGAGAAGGGAAGAATTCATGACCAAACAAGAGATAGAGAACATTATAAATGCAAAATGCATAATTTTGATTACATTAAATTAAAGAGGTTTTGTATAAACAAAACCAATGCAACCAAGATTAGAAGGAAAGCAGAAAGGTGGGAAACAACTTTTATAGCCAGTCTTTCTGATAAAGGCCTAATTTCTAAAATATATAGAGAACTAAGTCAAATTTATAAGAACACAAGTCATTCCCCAATTGATATATGGTCAAAGAATAGGAACAGGCAGTTTTCAATTGAAGAAATTAAAGCTATCTATAGTCATATGAAAAAATGCTCTAAATCACTATTGATTAGAGAAATATATATTAAAACAACTCTGAGGTACCATATCACACCTATCAGATTGGTTAACATGACAAAACAGGAAAATAATAAATGTTGGAGAAGATATGGGAAAATTGGAACACTAATGCATTGTTGGTGGAGTTGTGAACTGATCCAATCATTCTGGAGAGCAATTGGGAACTATGCCCAAAGGGCAATCAAACTGTGCATACCCTTTGATCCAGTAATAGCACTGCTAGGTTTGTATCCCAAAGAGATCATAAAAAAGGGAAAAGGACATACATGTACAAAAATACTCATAGCAGCTCTTCTTGAGGTGGCAAAGAATTAGAAATTGAGGGGATGCTCATCAGTTGAGGAATGGCTGAACAAACTGGGGGATATGAATGTAATGGAATCCTATTGTGCTATAAGAAATGATGAGCAGGTGAATTTCAGAAAAACCTGGAAAGACTTACATGAAGTGATGCTGAGTAAAGTGAGCAGAACCAGAAGAACATTGTACACAGTAACAGCCACATTGTGTGATGACTAACTTTGATAGACAAGGATCTAAGACAACTCCAAAAGACTCATGATGGAAAATGCTACCCACATTCAGAGAAAGAACTATGGAGTCTGAATGCAGATCGAAGCATACTATTTTCACTTTTGTGTGTGTGTGTGTATGTTCTTTCCCCTTTGTTCTGTTTTTTCTTTCATAATATGATTAATGTGGAAATATGTTTACATGATTGCACATGTATAACCTACACCAGATTGCTTGTCATCTTGGGGAAGGGGTAGGGAAGGAAGGGAGGGAGAAAAATTTGGACCTCAAAGTCTTATAAAAATGAATGTTGAAAACTATTTTTACATGTAATTGGGAAAAATAAAATACAATATACAAAAAAGAATGCAATATTCTGCATTTGTAGCAACCTCCCAATTCTCAGTTTAAAAAACAAACAGAAATCTGTTTTCTCCCCTTCCCTTTCCCCACTAAATTTTTCAAAAAGAAAAATATTAAATATGCACAGTCAAGCAAAACAAATTCCCCCAATAGCTACACAAACACACACACAGAAATATATTATTGCATATATGTATATATACACATATGTATGTATAGATACATAATACAAGATATACATGCATACACACATACATACATATACATAATATATATATAGAAGGAAAGCCTGGGGAAGATGAGGACTGTGAGAGAAATCCTTTTCCTTTGCATCAAGATTTCATCATTTGGAGGCAGAGCCAAGATGGCAAAGTAAAGCCAGGGATTTGCCTGAGTTCTCCCCTAAACTGCTCAAAATGCCTTTAAATAATGACTCTAAACAAATTCTAGAGTAGAAGAACCCACAAAAAGGTAGAGTGAAATAATTTTCCAGCCCAAGCCAACGTAGAAGGTCAGCAGGAAAGGTCTATTGCAGGGTAAAAGAAGAGCCCCGTCCACGCAGGCTGCTCCAGGGCCGACTAGGCCCCAGCAAAGCAGGAGCAAGCCTTGGGAGCCACTGATTCAGCAGCTGTAGTGGCTGTTTCTAGAGCTTTCAGCTCGCAGACCCTAAGGGAGTCAAACAATTGGTCAGAAGGAGATTGCAAGGGTCTTTTTGCTAGCACTGAGGCAGGACTCCGTTGCTTTGCCCATACTTAGATGAGATCACAGTCTTGGGTGGCAGTCCCAGGGTGAGGAGGAGCACTAACATAGCAGAGCTTGCAGAAGGAGAGGAGCAAGGACCCTAGTCATAGTTCCTGGACAGAAAAGAGTGCTTATGGTCACTCACAGACCAGAGCACAGGCCAGGAGAGTAGTAAATACCTCTCCTTTTAGATCATGCCACCTTGGAAGAACAGAAACTTACAGCTCCCTAGAAGTATCTTTGAAAACAGATGCACAAAACCAATGAAGCTTGGGACAGTGTGCCCTCTACCCTGGAAGCAGAGCCCTACTTTAACAAAGACTTAAAAGTCGAGTAATAGGTTGGGAAAATGAGCAAACAACAGAAAAAAATTTTAACCACAGAAAGTTACTATGGTCACAAGGATGATCAAAACACACACTTAGAAGAAGATAACAAAGTCAAAGCTCCAACATCCAAAGCCTGCAAGAAAAATATGAATTGGTCTCAGGCCATGGAAGAGCTCAAAAAGGATTTTGAAAATTAAATAAGAGAAGTACAGGAAAAAATGGGACGAGAACTGAGAGTGATGCAAGAAAATCATGAAAAACAAGTCAATAGTTTGGTAAAGGAAACACAAAAAAATACTGAAGAAAATAACACCTGAAAAACAGACTAGGCCAAATGGTAAAAGAGGTCCAAAAAGCCAATGAGGAGAAGAATGCCTTAAAAAGCAAAACTGACCAAATGGAAAAAGAGGCACAAAAATTCACTGAAAGAAAAAACTCCTTAAAAAGTAGAATTGGCCAAATGGAAAAGAAGGTACAAAAGCTCACTGAAGAAAATAATTTCTTAAAAATTAGAATTGAATAAATGGAAGTTAATGACTTTATGAGAAATCAAGAAACAATAAAACAAAACCAAAATTAAAAAAAATAGAAGAAAATGTGAAATATCTCATTGGAAAAACAACTGACCTGGAAAATAGATCCAGGAGAAATAATTTAAAAATTATTGTATTACCTGAAAGCCATGATAAAAAAAAAAGAGCCTAGACATCATTTGTCAAGAAATTATCAAGGAAAACTGCTCTGATATTGTAAAACTAGGGGAGAAAATAGAAATTGAAAGAATCCATTGATTAGTTCCTAAAAGAGATCCCAAAGTGAAAACCCCCAAGAATATTATAACCTAATTCCAGACCTCCCAGATTAAAGAGAAAATATAACAAGCAGTCAGAAAGAAACAAGTCAAGTATCATGGAGCCTGAGTCAGGATAACACAAGATCAGAGGGCTTGGAATATGATATTCTGGAGGGCAAAGGAGCTAGGATAACAACTAAGAATCACCTACCCAGCAAAACTGAGGATCATCCTTCAGGAGAAAAAATAGACATTCAATGAAATAGAGGATTTTCAAGCATTCTTAATGAAAATACCAGAGCTGAGTAGAAAATTTGATTTTCAAGCACAAGACTCAAGAGAAACATAAAAAGGTAAATAGTAAATTGAAATCATGAGGGACTTAGTAAGATTAAACTGTTTACATTCCTACATGGGAAGATGATACTTGTAACTCATAACTTTCTCATTATTAGGCCAGATAGAAGGATAGACAGAGGGCACAGGTATGAGTTTATTATGAAGAATGATATCTAAAAAAAGTAAAATAAAGGGGTAAGAGAGGAATGTGCTGGGAGAAAGGGAAAGGAAGAGGTAGAATGGGGTAAATTGTCTCACATAAAAAAGGCAAGAAAAAGCTTTTACAGTGGAGAGGAAGAGGGGGAGGTAAGGGAGAGTAAAAGAACCTTACTATTATCAGAATTGGCTCAAAGAGGGGATAACATACACACTCAATTGGATATAGAAATCTATCTTACCCCACAGGAAAGTAGGAGGGGAAGGGGAAAAGAGAAGGGGTGATAGAAGGGAGGGCAGATTGGGGGAGGGGGTAGTCAGAAGCAAAACACTTGAGGAGGGACAGGGTGAAAGGAAAGAGAGAGAAGAGAATAAATGGAGGGGTAATAGGATGGAGGGAAATACAGTTAGGAATAGCAACTGTGAAAAAAGTTTTGAAGCAAGTTTTTCTGATAAAGGCCTCATTTCTCGAATATATAGAGAACTGAGTTAAATTTATAAAAGTAAGAGCCATTACCCAATTGATAAATGATCAAAATATATGAATACTTTTCAGAAGAAGTAACCACAGCTTTCTATATTTCATATGATAAAATGCTCTAATTCACTATTGCTTGGAGAAATGCACATTAAAACAATTCTGAGGTACTACCTCATATCTATTAGATTGACTAATAGTACAGAAAAGGAAAATGACAAATGGTGGAGGGGATGTGGGGAAAATAGGGCATTAAAGCACTGTTGGTAGAGTTGTGAACTGATTCAATCATTCTGTAGAGCAATTTGAAACTATGCCCAAAGGGCTATAAAACCATGCATACTCTTTCACCTAGCAATACCACTACTAGGTCTGCATCCCAAAAGAGATTTTGAAAAAAGAAAAAGGATCTATATGTACAAAAACATTTATAGCAGCTCTTTCCTCAAGGCAAAGGATTAGAGGTCGAGGGGGCATCCTTCAATTGGAGAATGGCTGAACAAATTATGTTATGTGATTGTGATGGAATACTATTGTGCTATGGGAAATGATGAGCAAGATGCTCTCAAAAAGCCTGGAGAGACTTGCATGAGATGATGCA
Source organism: Vombatus ursinus (assembly GCF_900497805.2). NCBI lineage: Eukaryota > Metazoa > Chordata > Mammalia > Diprotodontia > Vombatidae > Vombatus > Vombatus ursinus. The sequence goes on from NW_020954551.1 coordinate 40,022,336, forward strand.
AAGTGAAATGTACTGTGTACAAAGTAACAGCAATATTGTAAGATGATCAGCTGTGAATGACTTAGCTAGTCTCAGCAATACAATGATCCAAGACAACTCGGAAGGACTTATGATGAAAAATACTATCCATCCCCAAAAAAAGAACTGATGGTGTTTGAATACAGACTGAAGCATGCTTTTTTTTTTAACTTTCTTTATTTTTCTTGAGGATTTTTTTTGTTTTGGTCTATGTTTTCTTTCATAACATGATTATTATGAAAATGTTTTGCATGACTACACATCTATAACCTGTATCTAATTGCTTGCCTTCTCAAGGTGGGGAGAGAGAGAGGAAAGGAGAGAATTTGGAACTCAAAGTTTTAAAAATGAACGCTAAAAACTGTTTTTACATGTAACTGGGGAAAAATAAAATACTAAATGAATCACAAAAAAGATATAATCATTCATGAACACTAATGAGTGCTTTGAGATCTGCCACATGAAAAAGTTGCCCGGAAGGTACTTGCTTAGTAGTCCTGTCATGCTTAATAACTATTCCTTAGCATTCTAGGACATGCAGTTGCAGGAAGATCGGCTACAGTTCAGTGACAGAAATAGCTAATTATTGCTTCTTATTTCTTACCAACTGGCAGAAAGTTCATTGGCTCCAAAACAAAACAAAAGAAAACAAAACAAAACAAAACACTCAGAGTTCCTAACAGAAATTGCCATGGGTATATTAGTAGAAATAGGGAGAATAAGGAAGCTCTTAAAGGAAGGGTATTGGTGCTAAGAGAGGAGTAAAGGTGGATTAGGGCCACTCTTAACCCTGATATAAGGTTCCAGCTAGAAAAGACTTTAGAACAGAGAAATCATCTTTACAACAAAGCTAGTGGACTAATCAGGGGTTCTTAATCTTTCTTGTGTCATGGACCCCTTTGGCAGTCTAGGGAAACCCATGGACCCATTCTCAGAATTATTTATTTTTTATTTTTTTTTATTTTTTTGGCTAGGCAATGGAGTTAAGCGACTTGCCCAGGGTCACACAGTTAGTGAGTGTTATGTTTCTGAGGCTGGATTTGAACTCAGGTCCTCCTGACTCCAGGGCCAGTGCTCTATCCACTGCACCACCTAGCTGCCCCAGAATAATGTTTTTTAAATGCATAAAATAAAATACAGAGGATTACGAAGGAACCCAATTATCAAAACATACATATTTAAAAATAAGAAGTTCGTAGACCTCAGGTTGAGCATCCCTGGACCAGCTGATCACTAGAGGTTCTTTCCAGCTCTTACACTCTGGAAGGAAGCCCAGCACAAAGAATAAACACTGCACTTGGGACAGAGGGCCTGGGTTCATTTTCAACTTTTACCACTCCCTACCCATGTGACTTTGGACAAATCTTTTCCCATCTTTCTTATCTGTAAAATGATAGGGTTGGACTAGTGTGACCTCCAAGGTATCTTCGAATTCTAAATTTATGGTCCCATGATCAGTGATTCTCATCCATAAATCTAAACTCTGCCACAGTCTGTCCTCTGTCAAGATTTCTCTTATTCTTCTAGGGGAATTCAGAGCATTGGAAAGCCTTCAAAATCTAAAGATGTGAATGACTAATGGTAGAATGTTTGCCATTGTTGGGGGAGTATTTTTGAAGTAGCTGAAATGGAGTTTGGGCTGTCATAAGATCACAAATTTAGAACTCAAGAGGACCTAGAGGTCATTGGATCCCACCTCCCTCATTTTATAGTTGAGGGAACAGGCACAGAAAGGTCAAGAGGCTTGCCTAGGATCATACAGCTGGTAAGTGATTGAGGCAGGGTTTGAACTCAGGTCCTACTGACTCAGAGCAAGAACAAGTCTGGAGAGCTCAGCATAATTCTGGGTGGAGGTAGGCAGACAAGTGAGGCATTTTAGAGTCCTGCTAGGCTCTATGGGTAAAGAAGGGTCCTTCAAAGAGCAAGAACACTGAGGTTCAGAGAGTGCATAGAAAGCACAGAAGTTCCCTGCAAATGCTAAAAGGCTCATTGAACTGCTGGGGTCAGGGAGGCCCATAAGGCTCATTCATTTCCTCATCAGAAAGACAACATTATAGAGTACCATATAACTTTATAAACCACTGGACCTAGAATCATAAAGCCTGGGGTTTCCAGGTCTGGAGACTGTGTCACTAGGTAAATTGCTTTGCCTTTCTGAGTCAGGTTGGGTTTTTTCTCCCCATCATCTAAAAAATGCAAATAATAATCTTGAACTATCTACCTCACAGAATTGTTGTGAATAATGCAAATTGTAACCTCCATGAGTTATCAACATGGCAACTCTCATTGTTATTAATTTGTCTATATTTCTGAAGGCTTAGGGTATACATCCAGTCTGGTCTGGTTGCTCTAAGAAACTAACAAGCCTCCTGCCTTCAAGGACCATACAGTCTAATTAGGGAAAGAAGAAAAAAGTGGCATATAATGAGGTGATAAAACGACTACCATGGGACCACTGGGTGAGTTGGAGTAAGGCCTGCCACCTTTCTGGGCCTCAGCCTCCATTTTCTCCTATGTCAAATGAGGGTGTTGGGACTCATGACCTTCAAGACTCCTTCCCGCTCCAAGAGTCTATGTTCTGAAAAGGCCCTTCCTGTTCCAATAGTCTCTGGTCTGGGGCTCCCTTCCCATTCTAGCATTTTATGTTTTCTCCTTCAAAAGTTCCCCCCAATTTTGAGATTCAATGACCTTTTGAGATCTCTCTCTCACTCTCTCTGAACTAATACCCCAAGATCCAAAGAAACCATAAATCCACTTCCTTCAATCTCTTCTCAGGAGCCTTAATATCCATCCCTGGAGGCATCTCAGGAGCTTCCTTCTGAACCTCTTCCAAGTTCTCTTGGGGCCTGTGTGATTATGGAGCCAAAACTGGCGAATGCTCTTTAAGATAAGGCTATTCCAACTTTTTGAAGTAACTGAACTTGTACATTTAAAAAAAATAATAAAATTGTTGAGTCCTAATCAAACAGTTTTAGTGACATACTCAAGACAAATGGTAATAAAGTCAAATTGATACCTATTTGGGGCCAGTGGCAGTGGCTAGGATGCTTAAAACACAGTAAGTCATAGTGATAATATAAAAATTATAATAATTATGATTATGTTTATATGTAATATGAATATATATTTAATAACACATCATATACATATAATATATAAAACTATTAGGGTAGTAAGACCTAAGAATATAGACAGTACCATAAAATTTGGCTTTCCATCAATCATAGCATTTTTGAAGTATCTGCTATGTGCTAGGCATTGAGAATACAACAAAAGTAAAAATCCCTATGATTAAGAAGCTTTCACTCTACTGAGAGAATACAACCTGTTCACAGATAACAGAAATGCAAGATATAGTTAGATATTTAGATGTATGTACATATACATGCATGCATATGCATATCCACACATACATATATTGCACAGACATACACACACATATATAGTATATGTATATTCAGAGAGAGGAGAGGAGAAGGAGAGGAGCAAGAGAGAGAGACAGACAGACAGACAGACAGAGAGACAGAAAGAGGTTGACCCATAATTTCTTTGGTAAAAGGAACACTCTGGTGAGAAAATTCCCTTTACTGTTATAGGGAGCACTTTCTCTGCAATGTATGGTCTTATCTTAGAGAGTTACCTACCGAGAGATTAATTAACTTGCCCAGGGTCACATAGCCAGAGATGGATAGATAGATAGATAGGTAGATAGATAGATAGATAGATAGATAGATAGATAGATAGATAGAGAGAGAGAGAGATAGATATTCAGACAGACAAACATATATACACACATTACATACATACACATAAAGGGATTTTGGCATGTTCAGAAATCAGGAAAGACATTTTGAAGGAGGTGGCATTTGAGATAAACCTTAAAGGGAGCTAGGGATTCGAGAAGTGGAAATGAGGAGGAAGAGTATTCCAGGCATGGGAAAGGGCCTGTGCAAATACACGAAGGTGAGAGAAGGAATATTGTGTCTAGGGAGTAACAAATAGACCAGTTGGGCTGGAACAGAGTACATGAGAGAGAATACTATGTAATCAAAGCTGAAGAGGCTGGAGCCAGTCAATGAAAGGCAGCTCCTTATCATAGACATGCCTGTATCTCTAAAACATATGTAACAAACTTCCCTTTCCAGGTTCGATGTAGTAGAAATTGAGTTGCAATTAGAAGCCCAAGACAGAATATCCCAGTCCCAGCTCTCCTTACTACCTGGTGACTCTGGCCATGTCACTTCCACTCTGCGGGATGCAGCTTCTTCTGTCAAATGAAGGGGTCGGATCCGCACAGTAGAAAGTTACCTGCATCTGCAGTCAGTGAACCTGGGTTGGAATCCTGGCTCTGACATTTATTCTACTGTATTTGGAGTCAAAGGGGGAGGGTTCAAATCTTACCTCCACCACCGACCACCTGTGTGACTCTGGTTAAATCAGAGTACCCTTATCTATGAAACTCAGGGGTTGGATTGAATGACCTTGGAGGTCCCTTCCAGGTGTAAATCTATGATTTCATAGAGCAAGCGAGTCTTTAAACTTGCTTTTAAATATTTTAATAACTGTATTTTAATATACTCGGTTTTCTTTGAAATCTGATATGTTTTATTTTATGCATTTAAAATTATACCAAGAAGGGGACCACAGGCTTCACCAGCCTGTCAAAGGAGCAGGACACAAAGAAGCTTAAGGACCTTTTTTATAAAGGATCCTATGAACCTCCCTTGGTGTCAGTCTCATCATCAATTCAATTCGACAAACATTTGCTATGTGCCAGGCACTGGGGACAAAACGATGAAAATAAAACAGTATATAGTCTATTGAAGGAAACAGTTAATAAATATTTATTAAGCACCTACTATGTGTCAGGCACTGGGGACAAAAAGACAAAAACAAAACAGTCCCTAATCTATTGAAGGAGAGAGTCAATAAATATTTATTAAGCACCTACTGTGTGCCAGGCACTGGGGACAAAAAGACAAAAACAAAACAGTCCCTAATCTATTGAAGGAGAGAGTCAATAAATATTTATTAAGCACCTACTATGTGCCAGGCACTGCACTAAGTACTGGGGATCCAAAGAAAGACAAAAGACAATCCTTTATCCTTGAGGTGCTCCCAATCTAATGGAGATAACATGCAAACACCTATGTGCAAACTATAGACTGGATAAATAGGAGATAAACAACAGAGGGAAAGTGCTAGCATTAAGGAAGATCGAGAAATATTTCCTGTAAAAGGTGGGATTTTAGTCAGCCAAGGAAGCCAAGAGGTGGGGATGAGGAGGGGGTGCATTTCAGGCATGAGGTACAGCCAAAGAAAATTCCTGGAGTCTGGAGATAAAGGGTCGTCCATGGGGACCAACTAGAAGGCCAATGCCATCGGATGGCAGAATATATTGTTATAATATATTATTAAAACATATTATACACTATTATCATATATTCTTCTTCCACCCACTGCCCTCTGGGGCCAAGAACTGGTCTTAGTAATGATGGAAATCATTACTAAGTAAAGACAGACGTTTCCCGGCTGTGCCTGAGTGGGGTAGAAAAAGTTATGGGAATCTTAGCGAGAAGATGACTCTCATTTCACAGTTTAGCTTCTAATGGGAACAGGAGTCCTGCCTGACATCATTATAGCATAGCTATGAGTCTGGCATTGATTCTGAATTCATGTACTATTTAGAAAGAAGAGGTTTTCACACTGAGTTTTGCAATGAAAACCTGGATTTCTCTGCAAGATTGGTAGAGCTCCAAGGGGGTATTTTGCAAGGGGTGATTGGTTTTAGACAGAATCATGGCAGAGCTGGACAGGATGAGAGCCCCTTTAGTTATAGGATCACAAAATTAAAGCTAGAAGGAATTTCAGAGGTCATCTAGTCCAATACTCTTATTTTTTTAAAGTTTTATTTTAAAGAATTTTTATATTTTACTGTTTAATATTAAATTTAATGTTTTATTATAATACACATATAGAATATATGCCAGTATAATATATTATATATGATTATAATACATATTATTGAAATATATTTTATATTAGTATAATATATTATACTCTATTATATTATAATATATATTAGATATAATATTATAATATATTATATTTTTAATACTTTTATTTTTACATCACATGCATTCCCCTACCAGGGAAGCCTTCTTTTGTAACAAAAATTTTAGAAAACACCAGTAAAGCCAGTTGAGTATTGTCTTCCACCTCTCTGTTGAAAGGAGGAAAGAGCTTTTCTCCCTTCTTTTCTAGGACCAGGCTTGGTCATTATAATAACATAGCCTTTATTATTTGTTTTATTGTTCTTTTGATTTATGCAGTTGTGACCATTGTCTATGCTATTTATGTGATTCTAACTACTTCACTTTGCATCAGTTCATATATGTCTTACCATGGTTCTCTCATCCATACCAATGACTGGACCAAGAAGCTAGTGACCTGGGTCTTCCCCTGAACTACTGTCTGCACTTTATTTATGTTTGGACAAGATTAGCTCTCCTTCTACTGGCTCAGGTTCAGAGTGGTTCCAACCTCAAGGTGCTAAAAGTTTCTGTCCCCAACCCTGCACTTCCTTCCTCGATTATATCCTTATTGCTAAAAATATGCTGACAATAACAATAATTACTAACACTTATGAAGCACTTTAAGGCTTGCAAAGCACTTTACAAATATGATCTCATTTAATCCTTGTAACAACCCTGGAAGACAGGGGCTATTATGATCCCCATTTTACAGATGAGGAAACTGAGGCAGGCAGAGGTTAAGTGACTTGCCCAAAACTGCACAGCTAATAAGTATCTGAGTCAGAATTTGAACTCAGGTCTTTTTTTTTCTTTTTGGTGAGGCAATCTGGATTAAGTGACTTACCCAGGGTCACAGAGCTAATTAGTGTTATGTGTCTGAGACAGGATTTGAACTCAGGTCCTCCTGACTCCAAGGCCAGAGCTCTATCCACTGCACCACCTAGCTATCCCCGAACTCAGGTCTTTGTGACTCCAAGACCAGTACTTTATCTCCTTACAAGCCAGCTCCAGTCTATTGATTTCTGAATGGCTTTTCTATTGGTTAAGTATATCTGGAATTTTAATCTTATACCGTACCCAGGGTATCTATTGAGCCAGACCAAATTTCCAACCACACCATGGCCAAAAGGGTGCTGGATTTGCCAGTCTTTGGCACTAGCATCCTAACCATCCCAGTTCAAACAAAACTAGTCTTTTTGAAGGTAGAAAATATCCCCCCCACCCCATTGTGACAAAGATCTGCCATGACTCAGTCAAATGCCTAATGCCTACAACCAATTTTCCTCCTTTGCCCCCGGCATTCGCTACTCTGTCACGCCATTTTCTCAAAGCCAGTGTAATTAAAATAATTTTGTAGTTTATATGTCTCTATTCATGGTGTATGTGTGTATGGGGGGGAAGTAGTGGTGAACCTGAGACAGTGGAAGGAGAGCTAATTTTGCCCAAAAGTAAACAAAATGCAGTCAGGAGTTAGGGAGAGGACCTAGGTCACTAGATTCTTGGCATAACCATTAGGGTATTCTGCCTTTGACTCCTGAATTAAGAGTTCTGTTTTACTTACTATTTTCACTTTTTTTGTTTTTTTTTTCTTTCTTGTAGTTTTTCACTTTTGTTCTCATTCTTCTTTCATAACATGACTAATGTGGAAATATGATTAATATGATTGTACATGTATAGCCTATATCAGATTGCTTGCTGTCTTGGGGAGGGAAGGAGAGAAAAAAATTTGGAACACAAAATCTTATAAAAGTGAATGTTGAAAATTATCTTTACATGTAATTGGAAAAAAATAAAATACTATTGAGTGGGGGGAAAAAAGAGTTTTGCTTCAAATAATCAATGTAAGCTATGCCTGAGCATTTCCAGAATCTTATCAATTATATAAATTATTTTATATATGCTATGGTATAATTATCATCATTTATATATTATATGTAAATATACCATCTCTGTAGTTTTATAATTTTCAAAACATTTTTATACTCATAATTCAATTTCATTCTCACAAAAATACTGTGAAGGAGGCTGGAAAGTTATCTCCACCCTATAGACAAGGAAAGTCAGTCTGAGAGGTAGTTGTGTGGCTACATGAAGCTTTCTCTCCGTCTCTGTTTCTATTTCTCTGTCTGTCTGTCTCTGTCTTTGTCTCTCCCTGTCTCTGTCTCTCTCTTTGTCTCTTTCTCTTCACTATAATTTCATTCATCCCAATATTCTTTATTTTCACAAGTTTCCCCAGTACATAGTATATTACTTTGTTATTCTCCTAAACAAATACACTTCCCTCTGTGGATTATTTCCAAGTCATCCTGTATCTTGCTTGTGGGTGCCTAGCTATTTGCATACTGTGTCTCCTGTTAGAGCATGAGCTCCTAAAGAGCAGATTGTCTTTTACCTTTCGTCATATCCCTAGTGCTCCGTACAGTGCTTGGCACACAAGTAGGCATATAATAAATGCTTATTGACTGACTAAAATATTAATAAAGTATTAGAGGCTGAAAGGATAATCAAGCCCATCTGGAATATTTAGTGATTTTTATCTCTAAAGAAATATTTACCACTCCCTAAGCCCAGCTAACCAATCCATTCTATAGCAGATGAAGTGGTAAGAACACTGGGCTTTGAGTCAACACACCTGGATTCTAGTCTTGCTTCTGTAACCTCTGATAGATAGCTTAACCCCTATTTCCCCTTCAGGAAAATGAAGGGGTCAGACTAGATTAGAGATTTTTAAACTGGAGTCCATAAATTTATTTTAAAAAAAATGTTTATATATGAAATACAATGTCCTTCAATAGAATTAGTTTTCTTTGTAATCACACATATTTTATTTGATGAATTTAAAAACCTAATTCTGAGAAGGCATCCACAGGCTTCACCAGACTACCAGAGGGATCTAGAACACACAAAAAAGTTAAGAACCCCTGATCGAGGTGATCTCTGACACACTGTCCATCTCTGACAGTCTATGTTCTAACATTGTATTTCTAAGACCCCTGCTAGCTCTGACAATTCTAGGTTCTATGGTCCCTTTCAGTTCTGACATTCTGGGTTCTAAGATCCTTTCCGGTTCCACTATTATCGGTTCTAAGGTCCATTACAGTTCTAACATTCCAGGATTTCCTGGTCATCAATTTCTATCTATAATTATCATTGTGGTCTCCCGATACGACCCAATTGTTTTCTTTTGCTCGAAGCCAATGCGACTCTGTTTTCAGTGCCCTGTTGTACTGGTCCTGAGCTCTAAATACCTCCTGAGTCTGGAGGTGGGAAAAATCAATAAATAGAAATCAATTGATTCGGAGAGATAGGAGAGAAGAAGGTTTAAGGGGTTGATTCCAGCACTTTCCCGGGAAGGGGAAGGTGGACTGCTTAAGGAGATTTCTGAATACATATTCCTTTCCCCTCTCTGCATCCCCTAACCCCAGCAGCTTGTGCCCCATCCTTACCTGCCTCACCGGAGCCAGAGACTGCGTATTCCAGGAGCAAGATCAGGGCTAACCCTAGAGCCACCATGATTGCTAGAAGGGCTGGCTTCGTTCACCTCTGAGCCCAGCAGCTGCAGCCCAAGCCCAGGACCCCTTCCTCAGGCCAGCGGGGCGGCCGGCTGGGCCATCCTTTCCACTCTTTCCCGGACTTGGAGGTTTGGGGCTCCCTCTCACCCGCTCACTGCGCGTGGGCGTGCAGAGGAAGGCATCGCACTCTGGAAAGTTGGGAAGGGAGAGAAAAGGAGGGGATTGCGGAGGGGAGATCAGAGTACAGGTCAGGATCACCCGGGACTCACCTGCCTCCCAAAACTTTCTTCCCAAGATACTCGCTAACGAGTACTGGCTTATGAGGAGTAGGTAAGGGCCCTCGCTCAGAACTAGCCCTGGGAGAACACTGCGCACCCAAGATTTGCCCTAGTCGCCTCTCCCCCAGTGCCGGGCTTCGTGCTCTGCGCTCGTCCTGTGACTTCCTCCAGTGCCCAGCTAGCAAAAAGGGAAAAGGACGGGTGTGGGGAGTGCGGACAGCGGGCAGGGAGAAAGAATGAGAAGAACCTTGTGGAGTCACTGCGCCTTGGGGACTCCCTCATCGGGCTCCCAGGCCTGCCAATACTTAGCTTTGGGGAAGGGGATGGAGCGAAGGGAAGAGGGGCAGATCAGAGCAATCCTAGAAGACGGCTTGGAGGGGGGGGGGGAAGTTACATTATTTCCTTGCGTCACCAAACCCCTTTTTGTCCCGGGTCCTGTCGTCACCCAGAGCTCCTGCGTCCCCTGCAGCTGCCCGTCATCCCCAAAGCCCCCCTCGCTCTTGCAGGGAGGGCTCTTTTCACCCGGCTGAGTCTGGCTCCTAAGACTGGCTTTACAGTAAAGTCTGCGATTTGTCAGCCTAGATTGGGGAGGTTGGGCGGGGGCACACTTCTGGCCCTTTAAAATTAAATACCAAGCACGTGGGTGTCGCCACTCCCTTCCCTAGGGTCTCCACTTTAACGGTGTTGAAATTGTCTCAGGAGCGCCCTCTGTCAATGCTTCTCCGTCGTCATACATATCTTCTCTACACCATGTTTTCTCCCTTTACGGCGGGCAGAAGCCATCTAATCAATCAGTCAATCATCAATCAATTGCAGGTCATAGAATCATAGAATATTAGAGCTAATCATAGAATAATTAGAATATTAGAGGGGAGGGTCTTCAGATGAAAAAATGTTAGGTTTGGAAAATCAAGGATTGTGAATTTGACCACACACACACCCCCTTCTCAGAGGCCGACCTGGGTGAAGGATGGTTATATTTGGTTATGTATATATATATATATATTTTTTTGCTTAGGCAGTTGGGGTTAAGTGATTTGCCCAGGGTCACACAGCTAGTAAGTGTCAAGTGTTTGGTCTGAGGCTGGATTTGAACTCAGGTCCTCCTGACTTCAGGGCTGGCACTCTATCCACTCTAGCTGCCCTTTTTTTTTCAAATGAGATGAGATGGCTACAAATCATTGATCACCCCAGTCTCCCAAAGAGCATGAAGTCATGCATGGGGTGGGAGGGAAGAAGCTGAAGTCCTCTACCAGCCAAGAACTGATCAGGAGAACTTTCAGGAAGGATGTCATCAGAGAAGTATGAGCAGCAGAAGGAAGTGGGCAGGTCAAGTAGGTTAGTAGAAGGGATGACGCAATAGGATGTAAGTTCCTGGAGAGCATGGATTGTTTCGCATTTGTATTTGCATCCTGAGTGCCTAGCACTTTCTGGCATTTAGCAGGCACTTAATAAATGTTTATTGATTGATTGATAACCTCTGGTCAGCATTGGACTCTACTGACATCCATATAATGGAGAGAGAAAGAAAGTCCAGAGGAAGGTCGCTCTAGCATGCTGAATGGAACCAATGTGGACAATTATGGACAAGCATGGACAAGTATGACATGGACAAGAAATGAAGAAAAGACAGTATTGATGGAAAGGTTGTAATCCACACCATTGCGATCTGCGTGATGGATGGATTTTTTTGTTGTTGTTGACCCACCTTTCAAAAAGTAATGGGAGAAACTGAATTCGATATTGCCAAAGACCTGTTTAATTTATAATGACCAGAAGCTCATGTCATGGCAATATTGATACTTTTAAAATGTCAATAGCTCATTCATTTTTATAATTATATTTATGCTTCAATATTTTATTAATCACACTTATTGCTAATTAAATGACACCAACACATGATGTACAAAGGGACAAAATTAATTTGCAAATGAGTTGTAGCTTTATCTGTTGGCTCCCTCTCTGCTGCCTATAGTCATAGTTGGGTCTCATCCATTCTTAAAAAATCCTTTCCTTGACCTGTCAACCCCTCAAGGATCATCCTTTGCTCTTCTCTGTATCATTAACGTTTGCTAAACACTAATATTTATTGAAATAATAAGATGACAAAACTCAGACATACCAAGGCAAAGTGATTTGCCACATGACTGCTTAGTGCAAACAGAGATGGGATAATGCCCTAGGTTCACTAGGTTTGATGCTCTTCCCACCGCACCATGCTACTCCCACATCCCATATGTCTATTTCCCACTCCTGGGATAAAATGAGAAGTAGGTGATGTTGCCTCTTCCTTCTTAAGGCACTTATTGTGTGGGTTGGTGGAGTCAAACTAAAATGGAAACAGATCCTGGTAGGCTGCATATTCACTTAGAAAACCACAAATTAACATCTAGGTTGAATTGTATTTTTATTTTGTTACACATTTCCCAATTACCTTCTAATCTGGATGGAGTTCAGGCACTTGAGGAGGCTTGGGCTGCTTCTGGCAGGCCAGTTGGACACCTCTGGTCTTGACCACTCATTTGGTACTTGTAGAATTAATTTCATATGTATGTATGTATGTATGTATGTCTTCTCTTCTCAACTAGACTAAAAGCTCTTGAGGCCAGGGCATTACTGAAACATATTGTATGCTTCTTCCAACAACCCCCTAGCATAAGGTTGGATGCAGAGTAAAATTCCTGAGTAATCAATAAATTTTCATTGATTATTACATGTAAGGACTTCAATAGCCTCACTGTACCCCTAAACAAAGAAGTCAAGGAAGCCCAAATCCCCTGAGTGCCCTGGCCAAAGTAATGCCTGAAGTAATGGTGAGAAGACCCTTTTCCTGCATTTGGGAGTTTGAATATCAATTAACCCACCAATTTCCTCCAGTTTCCCCTAATAAAGACCAAAGCTTGACCTACCCCCCCCAGGTCTTGATTCCTACTTTTTTCCCCCAATGTCAGGTTCAGTTTGACCCAGATCAGAACCCTATAAAAATCCACTAGTTTTGGCCCCAGACCTGACATGTTTCCATCTTCCCTGACTACCCCTCATATTGGGGATATTTCCCCTCTATAAAGCCTTTTTGCTTCACTTTCTCCCTGCTAGGTCCTGGCTCCTGCTGTGTTCTGTCTTACAGCGTCCCACCTCCCAACTACACCAGCATTCTCCTTTGGAAGCATCTGCTGTTTTCCACGACTGGGACTAATGCTCTTGGCAGGTTTAGGTAACATAGAAGGCAAAGGCTGGCCTGTACACCAAGGCTAGGACTGGGGCCTTGCCTCAGCCACACTGTGATTGGACCTCTAAGACACTTCCCCTTGGCAACATAAAGTGCATGACTGAGTTCTAGAGAGGCATTACTTGTGCTCATGTTCTCTGCTGCTAAAGCTAGGGGGGTTGATTCCTCTCAAATTAAAATCAGCAAGCACAACTGAGCCATTTCTGCAATAGTTAAGATGGGGATACATCCTCCTCCCACCCCAAATTTTTGTTGTTCAGTCGTGTCTGACTCTTGGTGACCCCATCTGGGATTTTCTTGGCAAAGATTCTAGAGTGGTTTGCCATTTTCTTCTCCATTTTACAGATGAAGAAAATGAGCAAACATGGTTAAGTGACTTGCCCAGGGTCACACAGCTAATAAGTGTCTGAGGCCAGATTTGAACTCAAGTCTTCCTGACACTATGCCATCTAACTGTGCCCCCCCCCCAAACTGAATTGCCTGGAGGCTGGCTTCTTGCATGTGAGATTGTCCAGAGTGGAGGAAAGGAAATAGCCCACCCCAAACCATCCTGTCTAGTACTTTAAAGTGCTTCCTGGCTCAGACTCTTAGATGGCCTTCCCAAAGAAGCCCAAGAAACTCACTAAGGTATGTGGCAGGGAACTGGACGCTGCCACTTTTGTCATTGTAGCGACTGAGGAAGAACCCCAAGTTGGCTCTTGGTCAACCACCACCAACACCCTGAATCTAGTGCACAGCTCCCGGAAGGCTCTGTGGGCCAGAGAACACTGGGTTCAGAACATCACACCTGCCCGAAGTCCTGACAGGAGAAGCAAGGCTGAGACAGTGGAGACCTGGAGAAGGGGCCCAACTTTACTGGTAACCGTGGGGTTTGGGCACCCCCAACTGGTTAGTCTCAGGAAGAGCCCCAGTGGAACTTGGAGCTCCTCAATGTTATCTCCAACACACCACCCACAGAGAGGGGGGGCAGGCTCCCAATGGTATTGCCCATTTCTATAAATGGCAGGGCCACCCCTAAAAATAAATAGGATCTTGACAACTCCACAGGCCCCCAATGCTCCTTTCTACCGTGATTGTTTACTCGTCCTCGTGAAACACTAAATATTTCCTGGCCTTTATTGATTCAGGGTTCTAAGTCACCAAAGTGCTAGGAAATCCTTTCCTACATGAAGGCACCTCCCTGACCCTCGAGGCCTTCATGGGCAACAAGATCCTGGTGCCCATTAAGTAAGAGGTCCTGGTTCCTTTTAACTATTGGCACCATCACATTAATTGAGTTTCCACTACAATAGCCTCCACCCCTGTAATCAGTATGGACTTCTTGGCTGCCCATCTAATCCCATGGAACAAGATTAAATCTATCACCACCCTATTTATAGGAAGGGTCAAATAGGATCCAGTAGACTTCCCCCCATCAGTCAAATAGTTAACAATATTCCCACCCTCTGCCCTCCAACTATAACCAGGACACAAAGAAGTTGGAATTGTTGGAGTTATATTGAAATTATAAAGAAATTATGAAAATATGAAAATTATGAAAGAATTGTGGAGAAATTGAAATTAGAGTTATGATGGAATCAGAAAAGGAAGGTGTGTTGGTGAAAACAATATCCCCTTTTAAGAACCCCATCCATCTGGTTAAGAAACCAGAGAAGGAGGAACAGTGTTTCACCTTTGCAGTTTAAATAGCAAAATCATCCCATCAGGATCCCTAGTTTCATAGAAGTCACTAAAAAGAATCAGATCTCAAAGTGTAATGATTTGCAGCTAATGTGTTTAATTCAATTCCCATTACCAAGGTCCAACAGTCACCATTATCTTTCATGTATGAGGGAACCCAATACATGTTGATAAGATTGCCCATGAGCTATCTAAATTCTCTAGCTATGGCTACTGGGCTGTGTCGGCAGGACCTGAGACTTCCCTGGACTTCAGGACCAAAATGTGGCATTGTGTAGGTGACATCCTCCTAAGGGGAACATCCAAGGAGAGAGACTAGTCAGAGATCTCTCCATACTACTTGAGCACCTAGCTAGGAGGGGATGGGCAATAGCTCCTAACAAGATACAAGGATCCCCTCACTCTGTAAATTCCTGGGGATCATCTGGTCCTCAGGGGGTCCCAGATCCTGGACCCAGTTAAGCTCTACCTCCTCAACTTGTGAACCCCAAATACTTTGCAGGAGACACAACACCTCCTAAGGCTCTTTGGGGCTTTGAGGCAGTACACATGCCCTCCAAATTCTGCTAACCATGATGTACAAAATCACCCATAAGTCAGCAGAATCTACCGGGGGCCATAGTAATGGAAGCATTGGAGACTGTTCAGTGGGCACCCACAGTGAACACGGTACACTGGGGAGGCCATTACCACTCCTGATTATGCCTCTTGAAGTCTATGGACCAAGTATCAGAGTAAAAGCTTCCCTATGGGCTTTGGGTACAAAGTAGCGCTATGCTGAGCATTATGTGCCCTTGGAGAGGCAAATACTAGCTACCTGTCTGCTCCTCCTAGAGATCCAGAGCATTACAAAAGAGTCTCTCACCCTGTGGATAGATTATGCTCCATGTGAAGGAAAGTAACTCTGAGAGACTTAACATATAAAATGGAAATGGTACCTTCAGAACTGGACCAAACCCAGACCCGGAGAGTATCCTACCTGTCCTGAACCATGTGCCTTGTGGGCTTTCCTCCTGGTCACATAAGTGGCCCACAGCTCCTTGTGCTGTGCCTTGGAATCCCGAACCTCACTCAGAACATATTGAGATGATATATCGATAGGGCATTTGTCCTCAAGCAATTGAGCAAGATGAATATGAAAAAGTGCCAACCCTATCCCCATCCCCCAGTCAGGGGCCAAACGATAGCTGTGAATGATTCACTTTCAAGGGAAGCTAAGTAGCCAATGGTGTTAGCTAGGGAGAGGAGGTGGGTGACTGAGATCACAGTGGTGCTTAAGAGTTTAGGACTCGAGATTTCAGAATTTTTTATTCTCTCTCTCTGCCAAGCCTCTCTTTGCTACATAGTCTCTCCCGAGGCTGCCTCTGCCCATCTCTGTATCTGCCAGAAATGTCTAACCTGAGCGAGCTACGCAAGGGGCTTCCCTTACACCCCTTACCAGAGAACAAAGGACGAAGGGAAGGGCTGCCCCATGCCCCTGTGAGAACCCCCAGCCTTACTCCAGAGGAAAAACAGGTAAGAAGACTTGGGCCTCCTCTCTTCTTGTAATTGCCATCTTGTGGACTCTCTTGGCCCCCAAAGAATCTTTCCATTTTCCTTATGGGAATGGCAGTCTCTTTGAAAGAACTCTTGTTGCTGTGATATAATGTTGTTATACATGTGATTTTATATATGTGATATAATCTTGTTAGGAAGAATCCTAACAAGGCTGGGTTTCAGATGACCAGGGTTGGAGTCCCAGCTCAGTAGTTTTGTAACTTTTGTTAGTAGACAAAACACCATGTGGTAGTTTTGTAAAACATTGTCTTCTCTGAATCTCATATGCAAAATGAAGATGATATGTGTATGACCTACGTCACAGGGATTTAGCTATGAGTCAACAAAATGCAACCGCATAGGAGAGGCCCCTACATGAGCTGCAGTGAATCTAATTCCAGACTATGGAGGGATCTAATTGACCACTATCACTGGACCAAGTCACGAATTGAAATGGATTGGTTCTAAGGTTCAGGGTCTGAAGCAACCTAGCCCCCAGTACTTTTCTCAGTTATAGGAGTTGGTAAAGACTCAGGTTTATCATTCCCGTATGGCCATATTTCTCATGTTTTCCCTAGTGGGTTTTAGTTTTAATCTCTTCCCTATGACTAAACCTACAGGAAAATTGTGAGCCCTTTGGACATGGTTCTGGGGTATCCCAATCTTAATAGGCTGAGAAGTCATGTATTGTGGGGGAACACCTTGCTCATGTCCTGCTTCTTATAAATAGTAGCTGAGTGACTCTGGGCAAAGCACTATGATAATAATAATAATAATAATAATGCTAGTATTTATATAGTGTCTTAAGGTTATTTCATGTGATCTTCACAATAACCCTGTGAATTGGCTACTATTATTATCCTCATTTTTACAGATGAGGAAACTGAGGCTGGGAGGGGTTAAGTGACCTTGACCAAGGTCACACAGGTGGTAAGCATCTGAGACATGACATGAACCCAAGTCTTCCTGACTCTATTTTTAACACACTATCCACTCATAAGTTCATAAACTGCACTATATGTCATCTGAGTGCACTGGGCAAGTAAAAATTACAGAGCAGATGACACCTTTGGCAGAGGGAGTTTCTCAAACCAATGAAATCGGATTATTTTCTCTTACCCAATGACCTTGGGCAAGTTATTTAATGTCTCAGTTTTTCCATCTGTAATATGGCTAACATGCTGCCTCTCACAAGGTAGTTGTGAGGCTCAATACTCCAGAGAGCACTTTAAGAGATTATTATTATTGTCATTGCTATAGGATATGTTCTTGTCTCATTATGAAGAAAACCTCTAAATATCAGTCTAGTCAAAGAGATCTCTGAGAAGAGGAATTTGGAACTGGAGAAAGTTGCAGCCCCCTCCCACTCCCCAACACACACACACACACACACACACACACTCCAGCATTATCTCGATGTCTCCATGCAGATGTCAAAGGTTAAGGTTAACGACCTGTGCTGTTACATAACTCTCTTGGCTGGGTGCCAGGCTTGTAGTCCTCTGTTAAGACCCTGGACTAGAACTGGAGTCTGTCTGTCTTCTCAGTTAAACCAATCCATGAAACTTGTATTTGGCACTTACTGTGTGCCCAGCCCTTTATTCAGCTCTTCCGGGAAAACAGGAGGAGAAGAAACTCCTCCTGTGCTTGAAGCTGTGAGCTCTTGTTTGATGCATGAAATATTCGCAAGCAAACCATGACTAAACCCTGTGGTTCAGATGAGAAGTGCTGAAGTAGTCAGGGAAGACATCAAGGAAGAGGCAGCAGTGCAGCCTGGATGAAGGAGTCTTCATTGGAGAGAGAGAGACAGAGAGACAGAGACAGAGAGACAGAAAGACAGACAGAGAAACAGAGAGACAGAGACAGACAGAAAGAGAGAGAGAGAAACAGAGAGAGACAGAAAGAGGGAGAGAGACAGGGAGAAGCTTTCCCCCAAATGAAGCATCATCTTTTTTTTTTAAACACTATAATTTGATGAGGGTCGGGGAATCTGTCCACATGACAGGGCCACATGTGACCTCGAGGCTGCAGGTTCCCCACCCCTGGACCAAACCATCAATTCAACACAGCAAAGAAACTCTCTGTCCTAATGTAAAGATACTTTAAACATATTTTTCTAATTTTGATTCTGGACAGAATCTTCCACTTTAGCAATATACTTGATAGGATCTCACCTCGGACCTCACCAACTTTGTTCTTTATAAATGGTGTTCTCTGTAGCCTCCGCTGGACCCTCCCTGGAGCTCAATAACCCTTTTTTTCTTCATTTACTCTTTCATTCCCCAGAGTGGCTATGCCAGATTTTTTTGTCCTCTCCCTCAAAGGTCCTTCCTTGTAACAAATAACCGCAGTCAAACAAAAATCAACATATTGGCCAGGCCTGAAAATGTGTGCTTCATTCTGCATATTAAGTCCTGGGTTCATGGTTTCCCCCCAGTATTGGGCAGTGTTCTGTGGTTTCTCCATGGGACCTTGTACTTTGTTATCTAAATTCTCTCCTTAACGGCTCTCCCTACCGTTCCAATTGTGCTTTTCCTTCAAATTGTCATGAAGGCACCTTTCATCCTGCTTGCCCAAAGTACACTTTGGGAATTACATTCCAGGATTTAGAATTGCTATCATAGGGTCTCTCTTGCTCTTTGACCCTCTCCTCTTCTGAATGGAGCAGCTGGATTTTGGCTGCTAATAGTGTAGGAGCGGGACAGTGGATAGAGGGCCCGACTTGGAGCCAGAAAGTCCTAAGTTCAAATCCAGCCTCAGATACTTGCTAAGTTGTGTGATTTCTGGGCAAGTCATTTAATCCTATTTGCCTCAGTTTCCTCATCTGTAAAATGAGCTGGAGAAGGAAATGGCAAACCACTCCATATCTTTGCCAAGAAAACTCCAAATGGGATCATGAAGAGTTGGACACAAGTAATCAACTAAACACCAACAAAGACACACATGTGTATATTTATATGCATATGTATGTATATATACACACATAATATATCATATATATAATATATACTTACATATTTATATATTTTTATGTAGTGTCACCCTGGAGAAGAGATTTAATTACATATACACACATTTAATAACCTTAAATAACCTCTCTCTCTCTCTTTCTCTGTCTCTGAATCTCCAGGGTGATCCTATACACACACATATATGCATGTGCGTATTATATGTATATTTACATACATAGAGATTTTATATATAGATAAGGAGATCCATATATACACACGGATACATATATAAATATGTAAATACACAACATACATATACATATTTGTGCACATGTGTATGTATATATGTGTACACAATTGAGGCTCATCCTGGAGATTATGTATAGACACATATGTCTATACATATATATGTATATATATGTATACATATTTGTGTGTAATTATAAATGAATATAAAATACGTATAATAGATATATACACGCATATAGATGCATACATATATACATACACATGCACGTGTGTGTGTGTGTGTGTGTGTGTGTGTAAAATCTCCAATATGATCCTCAACTGGCTTAGCTCTTAAGCCTTCTTATTGGACAGAATCAGGTTAATGTCTAACAACACCATCTGGTGGTTCAACTAGTTATAAATCCAGGGAACTCACTGAAAAGACTAACCTAATTGGAGGTTGTGGGGCAGGGGAGCAGTGAGTGAGATGGTTATAGAGGGAAGCTGGTACCAGGATGGCTTAATTCCAGGCTCAGGTGTTTAGACTTACCTTTGAGATAGCTCGTCCTTGCTTAATAACTCCTCACTTCTTCTCTTCTGACAGCTGGCTTTGAAGAATGCTCTGCGCTACTTCCCCCCTGAAGTCCACAAGATTCTGGCACCAGAATTTGCCCAGGAGCTAAAGCTATATGGGCACATCTATATGTACAGATTCTGTCCAGATATTGAGATGAGGTGAGTATCTAGAGCATCACATTGCAGGCAGTGGAGAAGAAAGACGTAGAGGTTCTGAGCAATGCTGGGGATTGCCAAGATAAACCAGGCTGGGTAAATAAGAAAAATGTCAGGCTATTAGACAATTTCCATTAGCTCAAGCCTTTCTTATCTTTTATCCCCTCATTCTACTTTTCTGGGGGATAAAAGAGATAGATTATCCTTATAGGACTTCAATCAAATATTTTATTAACCTCTGGTGGGGGTAGGGTGGGGAAAGAAATCATAGACCATTAAAAATGGAAGAACCCTTAGATATCATCTGATGTAAGTTCCTAATTCAGCAGACAAAGAGCATCAGCTTGGAGCAAGAAGGAACCATCCATTCCAGAGCTTTGGTAATGAGCTATATCCACTATGCTTCCACTGCCTCTAGGAAGCTAGAGGCCCTTCACTAAGTTAAATTAATTGACCAGTCACATTGCATCTTTGTGGTAGAGCAAGCCCTCAAATCCAGGTCTCGTGATTTCCACTGTACGACTTTGCTTGTGTTGTCCTTCTCAAAGAAGAGAGGAAATGGTTTACGCCATAGAGTCAGACCCTTTTTTATACCCTTCAATGCAGCTACCAATTGTCCAGGGTGTGAATAGGGATGAAAATGTTAAATCATTGTCTTTTCAACTCAGCTTACCAAATACTTATGTTTTTTGGTTTTTTTTTGGTAAGGCAATTGGGATAACGTGTCAAGTGTTTGGTCTGAGGCCAGATTTGAACTCAGGCCCTCCTGACTTCAGGGCTGGTGCTCTATCCACTGCACCACCTAGCTGCCCCTTGCCAAACACTTATTAAGCACCTACTATCTGTAAGGTAGTAGGCTAGGTCCTAGGAATACAGAAATGAAATATGGCCCAGTCCTTGCCTTCAAGAAGCAAAGAGTCTATGGGAGGGTGGATGCAATTTGTACAGGAATAAGAATAATTAAATGTAGAATGTAATCAAGGCTAAGGAATTCAGGATAAGTGCTTTGAAGAATCTGAAAAAAGACAGACCATTTTTACCTTGGGAGTAGGACTGGTATCAGGGAAAGGATAGGTTTCTTTCTTTTAACATTCATTTTTAAATTCTGAGTTCCAAATTTTCTCTTTCCCTCCAGCCCCTCACCCACTCATTGAGAAGGTGAGCAATATAATAAAGGGAGAGGTTTCAACAAAGAAAGGGGTGTAAGGGAAGCTTGCTCCAGACTTGGGGGATTAGAATAAAAAGGCTTTGAAAAGGGAGAGGTCAGGACAAGGACAGGGGACAGTTGTCTCCAACTGTCCTTTCTTGTGTCTCCATTCCCACCTTGACACCTTTGTATTCTGGAACACTCTTAACTCTGGGTCATAACACTTACTGAGGAATTAATAGAAGTAATAGCAACAGTAATCAACATTTCTGCCCCTCCTAATAATACGTTCACTCTCTATCCGCTATCCTATGCTGCTTCTCTATTTAATGACACGATGGTTAAATATACAAAACTGGATGACGTTAAAAATACTTGAACTTCAAAAGAGTGAGCTCAAATTGGCTACTGTTTTGGACCTGATTACTTGATCAGGGGATGGGAGTACAAGAGAGACATTTTGTTAAAAGGTCAGAGAGAAGAAAATGTGCATCTGAACTTGGTGAACCACGAATTCCTCTTTACAGGGATCTATGATCTTAGCCTCTAGGCTGACACATACAAGGATGAGCGACTTTTCTCATATTTGCCCCAATACAGCAATTGTTTTCCAATATGTGTACCATTTTTTCTCTTTCCTGCTGTCGTACTGGGTATAACTGTGTCTTTCAGGGCCTACCCAATTGAGAATTATCCTTGTAAGACTAAATCGGCTGCGGCAATAATGCACATGATTATGAACAACCTGGACCCCTCTGTAGCCCAGGTAATCCACCACCATGACCCTTGCCTCTCGCACATGTATATGTGTAGTCATGGAGAGTACCTTCTACCCCCATCTCTTCACATGAGAACCATGGCACCTCTTAAACCTCTTCTGAAGCCCGGAGTTCAAAGAATTAGATTCCAATTGGTTACCAAGAATTAATATGAAAATAAAGAGTCCTTTGAGAGAAAGGGATGCTTTTTCTTTTTTAAGGATGTATCAAGGATTGAAGAGAAGATAGATTACTTTTCACAGTTCTATGTTAATACTCCCCTAGTTATACTAGGGGAAAGAAAGAGAACACCATAGAGGATACTGGAAGTGACTGGGAGACAGCATATAGTGGAAAGATTACTAGATTTGGAGTCAAAAGACTTGGGTTTGAACCCTGACTCAGCTCCTTACTGGCTAACTGACCCAGAGTTAGTCCTATCCCACTTCTCTAGGCTGCAGTTTTCTTAGCAGTAACATGAGTGGGCTGGAACTGATGGCGTTTAAGGCCCTTTCCAGCTTTAAGTCTTCTCAACAGGGCCTTTAAAGATTGATACAATCTGAATAGGGAAATTCAAGGTGGGTAGGATGTCATGAGCAAAGATGAGCATTACACATTCATGGGACATTGGGAAGACCATCTTAACTGGGCAGAGGATTTGTGTATGGGGGTAGTGGAATGTCATTTTAAATAGGTAGGTCAGGTCCTTGAATGTCAAACTAGGGAGAATAGATTCAGTCCTGCAGCTAAGTCAACAAGCATTTATTAAGCAGCTCCTACCATGTGCTAAGCACAGGATACAAAGATAGCATCCCTAGTCACATGGGGCTCACAGTATAATGGAGGAGACAGCATGTAAACAACTATTTACAAATAAGATATATGCACACACTACATATATATGTATAATATTATGAATTAGAGATAATTACAAAGAGAAGGCACTAGCATTGAAGGGGTTTAGAAAAGGCATCCTGAGGAAGGTGAGATTTTAGCTGAAACTTGAAGGAAGCCAGGGGGTGGAGATGAGAAGGGAGAAGATTTCAGGCATGGGAGACAGCTAGCAAAAATGCCTAGCACCAGGAGATAATGTTTTGTTCAAGGAAGGGACTGGGAGGAATTGGGCATAGGGTATAAGAAAACTAGAAAGGTAGAAAGGGGACAGGTTATGGAGGACTTTAAATCCAAACCCTGAATTTTATATTCCAATAAAAGTTTCTGAAGAAGAGAGAAGCATGATGACAGGGAAATCTTTGCAAGCAAAGATTATGAGGTTAGATGACCTCTGTGGCCCCTTCTAAGATATTTGAACTCAGTAAGGTCATCATATCCTCCGATACTTCATTGGGCTCTCTTTCCAAAGTGGTAACAAAACTAGGTTCAACATTGCTTTAGAACAACGCAAGCTCATCCAGTCTCTGACCTCATCTTTGTCCCCCAGTTTCCCCAGGAGCTCGTGACTTACGGAGGGAATGGTCAAGTCTTCAGCAACTGGGCTCAGGTATAGTGTATTTCATCATTTGGTTAAACTATAGAAATGTGGTCTTGGATTTCCCCTCACTTTATATTGCCTTTAGATGAAGAAGTGTTTGCCATCAAATCTGACTTGAAATCCCTGTTTCCTATGGATGCTGGAAAGTCCCTCTGGCCCCAAGGATCTCTTTTATTATGATGATGGGCTACGCTCTTAGCAGTCTAGGGTTTCATGATCTCTTCTGAGGAAAATGTGGGTCACTGTTGAGTGCTAGAATAGAAATGGAGAAAAGAGGTAAAAGAGGATGAGTTGAGACTCCTGGGGCTGAGGAAAGTTAGTTTTATGTCTCTGCCCACCTTCCCAATCCCCTGGCCTGCGCTCTGTCGTATACTTCCCATTTCCTAATTTGCTTGGATGAAGCTCAGCCTCATTAGCCAAGTCAGAGTGGGAGCTTCTTCTAGGTGTGTGGAAGCCAGTCAGAGGTAGGCTTCATGAGTCTAGGCTCCATGTAGACCCAATTTTTACTATACATTCCAAAGGTGGGGAAGATGAGATCAGGAAACATCCCTTTTTCAAAGATCTGAGTCATGTTAGCCTAAGGATCTTGCCATCTTGCAATGGAGGTAGTGGGAAGGTTTTGGTTCTTCCTTATAGCTTTCAGGCCTGCTATGAATAAAGAACAGGTAGAGGCCCAAGGTAAACACAATCACAAGAGAACCCTTCTTATGATGTCATTCCTAAATGTATTTGGGAATAAAGATGTTAATTTGTAATGTAGGATAGAGCTTTGGGGCCTCTCATACTTGGAACGGCCCTTAGAGCCAATAATTTAATCTGCCCCTCATGTAGCCCCTGGGAATATAATTAAAGGAGTACTAGGCTACAAGTCAGAAGTGCTGAGTTCTAGCCATGCTTTTGCCATTACTAACTATGGGATTGTGAATAAGCATCTCCCCTCCCTGGGCTTCATTTTCCTTACCTGTAAAATGAAAGAGTCAGACTAGAAGATCCAAGATCCCTTTGAAGTCATCATTCTGTGATTCCACAACTGAGACATGATATTCACTCGTGTACCCACTTTCATTCTTTCTCTGTTCCTCCAGTTCAGATTGGTCATGTCCTACTTATCTGAGATGACAGAGGAGCAGACCTTGGTCATGTATAGCGGCCATCCGTTGGGCCTCTTCCCCAGCAGCCCCAGTGCACCACGGCTTGTAATCACCAATGGAATGGTGAGTGACCTTGAAGAATAGAATGGGCCATCTTCCACATACCAAGATAGCACTGTTGACCCCCCCAACTATCCTTCTCTACCTGAGTTGTTATCACTAGCACTGGAGATGGGTTACACTGAATTTTCACCCTCCCCCTTGTGGCCAAGGGCATGTATTTGCAAGATGTCTCTCTCACTGTGTCACAAAACAAGCTAACTGACCTACATAGTGACCAAAACAGGGGTGTGTTGGAGTCAGTTGGTACTGGCTTGTTAAATTTTCAGGGTAAGTATTTACATCTTGGAAATCACTAGAAATCAGGGCTTGATTTATTGTTTTGTTGATTGTCCAGAGTTAAGAAAGTGAGGGAAAAAATGTTGACAGTGAAGATTATACATAAAGGTTTGTCATATTTACATTTTTGGAGAGATGGTAGTTAAACATTTACTGGCACACCCCTGAATCCAACTCACAGCTTTATTTACATCATTTCTGACTACTCACTCACTCACCTAACCAGCTACTATTGTCTTTGGTACTCAGTAAGTTGGGTACATTAGCTATTTTCCCCTGTGTCTACAATGATCAGCATATAATTAGTCACTTGGCATTGTAGAAAGGCATTGAAGAATCGGTTGGATAAGAGGTCATATGCCTTTTCCAAACCGTTTATTCAATTTCCCTTCCTTGCTTGCTATATGAGTTTGGTGGAAGAAAATATCCTTTCTGATGTGGAAGGTAGGGGGGATCAGGACAATGGACCAAGGCATCTCTATGTGAGACATCTTCTGACGATGTTTTTTAGGTAATTCCCAATTATTCCTCCAGAATGGAATATGAGAAGCTGTTTGCAATGGGAGTCACAATGTAAGTCAATATTTTAAAAAAGGCAACCAACTTGATAATTCGAGAGTTGTCTTATTCATGGTCTTGACCTGAGCACTTACTCATCCCTAAAACACTCCAAATCCATGGGGCATTGAAGAGGTACAAGTCAGAGCCTATCCTCATCCACAGGGAGCTCATAATTGGTATGGGGGAAATGGATCTATAGACATGAAACAATTAGTGAACAAGACTCTGTATGTATAGGGGAGTGTGGTATAGGGGAGTGGGTACTGTATCTGGAGTCAGAGAAGTTAGGTCGAAGTCCTGACTCATTTCGTTGTTCAATCATTTTCAGTCATATCTGACCCATCATGAACCCACTTGGGGTTTTCTTGGCAGAGATACTGGAGAGGTTTGCCATTTCCTTCTCTAGCTCATTTAATAGATGAGGAAACTGAGGCAAACACGGTTAAGTGATTTGCCCAGGGTCATACAGCTAGTAAGTGTTGGAGGCCAGATTTGAACTCAGAAAGATGAGTCCTCCTGACTCCAGAGCAGGAACTCTATCCACTGTGCCACCTGTTATTTACTATCTAGATAGCTTTGGGCAAGGCCACCTCTCTGGGCCTTATCTCATCTCTCATTTGTAAAATAAAGGGGTGAGAGAAAGACTTAGGGTTCTAAACTCAATTATCTTTAGGATCCTTTCCAACTCTTTGTCTATGAGAAAAGGGGACGGGAATAAACTTTTACATAGCCCCTACAATGTGCCAGGCGCTGTGCTAAGTACTTTTTACAAATACTATCTCATTTGATCGTCACCTCAACCTTGGGAGGTAGGTGCTGTCTATCCTCATTTGAGGAAAATGAAGCAAACAGAAGTTAAGTGACTTGCTCAGGGTCACACAGCTATTATAGCTGAGGTCCTATTTGGACCCAGGACTCCTAGATCCAATGCTCAATCCACAGTGACACTAGCTGCCTCTATGATTCTATGATCCCTTGTTAATTATGTAATAGTAAGGTGGAGAAATATGTTCACTACTTACCCTAGCAAAACTACTTTCTCCTCTATCACCCTCCTCCTAATCTCCAATCACCAGGTTGTTTTGAAAATGAAATAGAGACAGTATTGGGCTTGGAGACCTAAGTTTGGATCCTATATCTGCCATTTACTGTGTGACCATGCTCAATTTTCTCATCTGTAAAATGGGGATAAACAGGCCTCCAATACCTATATCACAGTGCCAAACCACGGCATAATAGAAAGAATGTTGGAATTTTAGTCAAGAGAGAACTGTATTTGAATCCTTTTTCTGACACTAGCAGGGTGGCGAAGCACAGATCACATAATCTCTCTGATCCTCCATTTCTTCATCTATAAAATGGGGGTAATAGTACCTGTTATACCCAGCTCAAATCAGAGAATGCATATAAAATTGGATAAGGGCCAAATTGGATAAATAAGTAAATAAAGCATTTTGCAAATAAAGCCTTGCAAGCTTCAGCTATTATTGTTATTATAAGTGTAGGAGTTTACAGGATGGTGAAATAATTGTGGGCTTGCATAGTGAGAGATAATTGTGGGCTTCTATGATGTGAACGGAGTAAGGAAAGGAGAATCAAGAGAATGATATACACACTGCCTGCAGCTTTGTAAACAAAGGCAAGGATAATGGTAACAAGACTAATAAACATACGAAAAAGGTCAAAAGGAATCAGGGAAACAAACTGGATAATTTACAACCCTGTCAAAGTTAATACACACATTTTAAACACCCAGAAATAGCAAGTTTGTGGGTGCATTTATATGTTGTTTTTGAGTCATTTCAGTCGTTTCCGACTCTGAGTGACTCTGTTTGGGGTTTTCTTGGCAAAGATCCTAAAGTGGTTTGCCATTTCCTTTTTCAGCTCATTTTACAGATGAGGAAACTGAGGCAAACAGGGTTAAGTGACTTGCCTAGGATCACACAGCTACTAAATGTCCGAGGCCAGATTTGAACTCAGGAAGATGTGTCTTCCTACCTCCAAGCTTTATCCACTGTGCCACTCAGTTGCCCACATCTATATAATCACTTTAATTAAAAAGAGACCCAAAGAATTGAGGGAAAAAAGTGCTTTCTATACACATCCTCATTTGATTCTCCCAACAGCCCTTGGAGGCAGGACCTGCAAATATTGCCAGGAGTCAGGTATAGTAGGTTTTGAGTCAGAAGCCCTGATGTTTGCAAAGTTCCAAGAGAGAACTATTTCCCTCCCTGAGCTGTTATGAGAAAAGTGCTTTGTAAACTATAAAGTGCCATGTAAATGTGAAAATATTTATGGTCCCCATTTTATCCCCAGATAAGGAAGCCTAGAGGCCCAGTGTTTGTGCTGTGTTCATTCTGACTTCTTTCTTGTGGCCAGGTATGGACAGATGACAGCAGGAAGCTACTGCTACATTGGACCCCAGGGAATAGTTCATGGCACTGTGGTAAGGGATTCCTGGAGGGCATTGGCCATACAGGGAAATAAACTCTTATGGCTTATCTGAGTTCGGATCCCCAAGAGGCCAGAAATAATAAAAGCCCTACTGAAGGCCAGAGCCTCCAACAGACCAGTCCCAAGGTCTCAGTCTCAAAGGGAGTAGAAATCGCTGCTTCCTCCCTGCATCATATCTAGGACCACCATCTCTGAACTCTGAGGAGGAACCAACTGACCCTTCTTCAGCCACCCCATCCCATACAGGGTCACCATGATGCCTAATATCTCCTGCGACCTCCCTGACTGCAAGCTCTTCCTCTCCAACCCTTTTCCTTCCCATCCAGCCTTTTCCTGGGCATTAGAAAGTCTGAAGCCTTTACCTGTACCCTAGGGATACAGCTAGTACTGTCTGGGCTATAGATGCCCTTTATCCTAACAAGCTTGCACCCAGGGCAGACCATCCTCTCTGGACCATCCCCTTCCCATTCCCCAGCTGAATTTGGCCAAGGTATAAGACTTTTGAATTAACAAAAGTTTTCTTGTGGTTTTCTCTGTAGCTGACAGTGCTCAATGCTGGCCGACGCTACTTGGGAGTAGAAGACTTAAGTGGGAAGGTTTTCGTTACCTCTGGTCTTGGAGGAATGAGTGGTGCCCAAGCCAAGGCTTCTGTCATTGCTGGTTGTGTGGGGGTGATAGCCGAGGTGAGGCCAGCATTCTTAAAATAAAAAGAAAGAAACCTGGGCTTAAGACCATAGCTCTAAATCTAGAAGAGACGTCAGAGCTCATCTAACCCAACGCCTTCATTTTACAGAGGGGGAAACTGAGTCTGAGGTGACTGCACTCAAATCTGTGTTCCCCATCTAACTAACCATGTGACTTTGGGCAAGTCATTTCATTGTCTGAATCTCAGTGTCTTCCTCTGTGAAATGGGATAGCACCTGCACCCTCTGCTTCATGGGGTTCTTGTGTAGAAAACCTTTCATAAACTGTAAAGTGCTATATGAATGTGACCTCTGGTTTTTCCAACTGCCACCACTGAGAGAAAGGACAGAGTCCTCAGGACAGATTTGGCCTTCATCTTGATTTCACCCAGCAAGGAGAATATCAAGAGACTATCCATTTTATGTTTATTATGAAAAAATACCATAAGGCATTTAAAGTCATAGGACAGTGGCAAGAGCAGGGAATGGGGGACAAAAAGACCTGGATTTACGCCCTTACTCAGCAACTTTCCTACCAGGGGGATCTTTGGCAAATCCCTTTCCTCTCTTGGCCACAGTTTCTTCATCTGTAAAATGGGAGTAGGATTAGGTGACTTTTAAGAGTCCTTCTAGTTCTAAATGCTGTGACCTGTCAAGAGTTCAGTGATTGCCAAGTCTCACATCTTCTGACTCTCTTCAATGAACACTACCTAAGGGTGAAGCTTCTATAAACTTAGATGCCTTTGGCCCCTTCTATAACTAGATTCTGAACCATATATTACATCGCATTTTTCTACCATCCTCTCCCCATGCATTGAAATCACTATTTATGTGTGCATATCTATATCTATATCTATACATATGTACATATATGTGTATATGCTTATATATATCCATATATGTATGCATATATATGTGTAGATACATATATGTAAATACATATACATATATGTGTATATATATATATGTATACACCTAGGTAGATAGATGTGTATGTTTATATACGGGTCTGTATTTATTGACTGAAGTTCTATATGCCTATTCTGAATTTAAGTATTTAAATCATTGGAACATTTTATACTTCTCTATAACAAAACAAAAAAAAGCCACACCAACCAACCCATTAAACTATGTTGCTTTTTATATGAGAATTGATCTCTACTGATTTTCCTCGCAGTTACTTACCTTGTTCTAGCTAGGTCTGTAGCCTAAATGGGAAAAAAGGTCTCCCATCCCTGATTTAGCTACTCATACTTTTTAATATAATATCAAGGAGTATAATATAGAGTCTGATCTGTATATAACTAAGGGAAATGGAGATTTCAGGCAATTAGTCAAATGATTTAGGCTCCAAATCCTGGTTCTGAGACAAAATAAATAAATAGTATTTTCATTAAGCAATGAAATTTAGTCTATTAATCTCATTCTTTCTGCCAGTCTCAGATTTTGCATCTTATTATTTGTGAGGAAATAGTTTAGGGGAGCATCTGGTTCAGGTTCCCACAGGCACTTTAGGTACCAAAATGTAATAGGAAGGACCCAGCAGGCCTGGATTCTGGTGCCACTTCTCCATCTCTGACCCTGACTGGCTGTGTGACCTTGGTCAAAGAACTTCTTCCTGAGCTTCACTTTCCTCTTTAAAATGAGGAGTCTGGGCAGGTGGTAGTGGCTCATCTGTAACCTCTTCTACTGTGAGGAGGCTGAGGCTTCTGGATTACTTGGGTTTGGGAGTTACAGGAGGGCTAAAGTATGCAGTAAGTCCAGTACCAAAATGGTGAGCCTCTGAGACTTGAGGGCCAACAGGCTTCCTAAGGAGGGCCCAACCAGTCCAGGTCAGAACAAACTAGCAGGTTAAAGCTTCTAAACCAATTAGCATTGGGAGTGGACCCAGAGGTGACCACTGAATTTCTAGACAGGACAAGATAGGAAGGCCCACTCTCATGATTAATCAGTCAGTAAGCAAATAAATAAATAGACAAACAAATGAAAGAATGAATTAGGAGTTTGGACAAAATGATTTCTAAGGCCCCCTACTGGACCAACATTCTATGGCTCTAGGTCAAAAGAGGATGCTTTACATTCAAACTTGGAATACAGAAGGGCACAAGGCAGGACTAACCTCAGCAAAAATGATTTTCTATCTATTGTAGGTCGATAAAGCTGCACTCTTGAAGCGTCACCAGCAAGGCTGGCTGATGGAAATCACAGATAGCCTGGATCACTGCATAAAGAGGCTCAGGTAGGACTTACTGTCCTTCATGTTAAAGATACAGAGATGCCTGATGAACAGCTTGGTTTTTAAGTAGGGGCAATATGGCGGAATGAAAAGAAGACTAAGCTGGGGGCCAAGAGACTTGGGCTATAGTTCTGATTTAGGTACCAACTATCTATGTTACCCTGGGAACAATATCTTACCTCTCTGGACTTTGGCTTCCTCATCTGAAAACTGGATATTCTAACATTTGCCCTACAGGCAAAGTAGATTTAATATCTTCATAAATATCAGTTGCTAAAAATCGTCATATCATCATCATCATCGTATTCATTATCATCGCCTTCGTGGTCATCACTGCCCAATTTGTCACGGCTATTTTGGCCCCATTTATCCCAATGGCTTATGAAGAAGATAGAGTCATTGTGTTGTGGCCCACTTTAATGGCCCCATAAAGTTTTGATCTTATTATCCTGAAACTAGATCACTTGATTATTTTCCTCCAGGATTTAAAAAATATCAGTATGGGTGGGCCAGCAGGGGTCAATGCAAGTAAGAGTAATTCAGATGTTTGAAATGTTATATCTAATTCCATTATGGTTCTATTTCAGGGAAGCAAGAAAGAAGAAAATGATCCTTAGCCTGGGTTACCATGGGAATGTGGTTGATCTTTGGTAAGTTCAGGTTAAATGTTTTGGGACCCTACCAGACTGGGTTGGTCCAAATGGTATCCTCTAGAGTAAAGGTGAAATTCTGTGAAAGGGTAGAAAAGAGACAAGATCTACTCTTACCAACTGTATATCATGATTAATTCATTTTTCCTTTCTGAGTCTCAATGTATTTATCAGTAATACAGGGACAATGATTGCAGTCTCACTTATCCTTGTTTGTATAGCTAAAGAGGGAAATGGAAATTTCAGGCAAAAATTAGACAAATAATTTAGGTCCCAAATCCTGTTTGTGAGTTCAAGTTTTTTTAAAGTGGCATTTTAAAATATATTTTAATTTTTTCCAATTCCATGTGAAAACAATTTTAAACATTTGTTTTTAAAATTTTTGAGTTCCAAATTCTCTCACTCCCTCCTTCCCTTCCTTCCTTGTTGAGAAGACAAGGAATTTGATATAGGTTATACATGTGCAGTCCTACAGAACAGATTTCCATATTAGTCATATTGTAAAAGAAAACACAGACCAAAAAACCCCAAGAAAAATAAAATAAATTTTGAAAAGTATGCTTTGATCTGCATTCAGACTCCATCAGTTCTTTACCTAGAGGTGAATAGTGTTTTTCACCGTGACTCCTTCAGGATTGTCTTGGATCTTTATACTGCTGAGAATAGCTAAGTCATTCATACTTGATCATCTTACAATATTTCTGTTACTGTGTACAATGTTCTCCTGGTTCTGCTCACTTCACTTTTCATCTGCATATTCTATAAGTCATCAAGTCTTCTCTTATCTTTTCGCACTACCCTTAATTTTATCTCTCATCTTTTCTTGGGGCAGGGAGAGACTTGTCTATGAGCTGGACACAACTGGGGAACTGTTAGTAGACCTGGGATCTGACCAAACCTCCTGCCACA
Source organism: Vombatus ursinus (assembly GCF_900497805.2). NCBI lineage: Eukaryota > Metazoa > Chordata > Mammalia > Diprotodontia > Vombatidae > Vombatus > Vombatus ursinus. The sequence continues at coordinate 40,054,915 of NW_020954551.1, forward strand.
ACCCTTTCAATGGTGGATATTACCCAGTGCAGCTCAGCTTTCAGGAAGCCAATCAGCTCATGGCCACAGACCCAGCCAAGTTTCAGGACCTGGTGAAAGAAAGGTAAAGGGAACTCCATCTACAAAATCTTTGGATATTTGGTAATTTTCCCCCAAATCATGTGGGGTGTTACGGGGCCAAGAGCAACCGTAAAGATATTCAGTGTCAATATGAATAATGCAATTTAAAGAGGTCTGGGAAGGCTTTGCCTTCACTCAAAATATTTTTTCTCATACTACCTGAAATTCTTCCTTTTACATTGGTAGACTGCTTGAAATGACACCATTAAAGGGTTTTTTAAATGTAAATATTTTTACATGGAAAAAGTAACATAATAAATCTCTCCTTCTTAAAAAAATTAGGGTAGAATTAGGGTAAGGAGAGTGGTAGCCCTGTACAGGTCACATCATTTAGACTCCAGGGTTCCCACTTTGGCCAAATCCTTCAGCAAGCATCAGAAGCAGGTGTATGGGGTGTGTGTGTGTGTGTGTGTGTGTGTGTGTGTGTGTCAGAAAGAGAAAGAGAGGAGAGAGAGAGAGAGAGCAGCTGGGGGCAGGGTGAGGGGAAGACTGGGAGGAATCTAAGACATTTGCTTTATTAGTAATAACATCACTGATTTAACCTTTACTCCCAAGCTGATCCCCTGTCACTGGGTTTCAGTACAATCAGAAAATCAAGGTAATAGATCATTGGGATAGGAAGACAGAACAATTGATCAGTAGTACAGGAAAACAGGTGTTGTCAATGACCTCGACTACAGTATTAGCCTCTTCTACTTTTGAGGTTGTCAATAGTTAGCCAATAAAATTGGAGTCTGAGCCAGTGTTTCTCAATTGTCCCTTGTATGGATGGTAGTGCCATCCATGTTGTCAGGAGTGGCAGCTGGAAGCTGGCATGGCCCTGGGGCGTCTGGGTGCCTGAGTAGTTTTTCCTTTGTGTCTTTGTTTGTGTTCCCATGTATTGTGTACACCTGGGAATAATCTCTCTTAGTTTTCCATACTCTAAGCTGCAGAAGGTCTTAAGGCAGAGCATATACCAAAGAACGTGAATAATAATGATGCTATGTCACAGGTCAGTGACAGCTGTATCTTTGACAGCAACTTCTGAACTTATCTCTATATTTCTGGGTGAATTGCTCTAGAAATAACAGGACCCTTTAAGGGAGAGACAGCAGAGCTTTGACCCTGGGAACTCTATCACAGTAGCAACTATTGCCACATTGTACAAGTGCCCAGAAGACTTGTACAGACACATTCTTAGTTCCCCCAGCTCCCTACCTGCTAGACATACTATTGCCAGGGAAATTTGTGCTTGTGAAACTAAAGCTACAAATAATACAGTTCCACCCTTCCCAACCGTCAAAGAATCACCTGGAATAGATTTGTACTCTGGGAACATTCCAAACTGCCTAAAGGCATCAAGATTGACCAGATTCATTTTATACTGGCAGCTTGTAATCATCCTTCTTCCTTCTTAAATACCCCAGCTACTGCCATCCCTGCACAATGCTGCAAAGCATTTTCACCATGCTGAGGGCTGCTGCTTTCCCTAGCCATGGTGCTCACAGGGCTCACTTAGCACTCACTGCTATTCTCTTAGCCGTGGTTGGTATTGGCATCTTTACTGATAGCTCTGCTAGCAGAATGACCTCTGAGGTCATCTCCTCTCAAGCCCTAGGGTTCTTCCTCTGCAAAGTTAGGGGGTTGAATTGGATAGGCTCTCAGATTCCCACTGCATTATCTTTGCCAAGAAAACCCCAAAAGGGGTCACAAAGAGGCAGGCATGACTGAAAACGATTAAAGAACAATGAGATTCCCACTGTAGAGCCTATAAACCTGTAACTTCTTACGTTCTTCAACTGATTCCCAAAAAGAGAACAAGATTATACAAATATCTCATAGCACTGTGCCTAGTTTCTCTCCTTTCCACATCACACATTCTTCCTTCTATCATGATTATTTGTGTGCATTTCTCCTTGTCCTCTCATTCTGCTATCCATTAGATTGTAAGTTCATTGAGGGCAAGGGTTATTTTAGCTCAACTCAGCCCAGTGTCTTGCACATAGTAAGGACAATAGATTTCTTGTTGTTTGTTGTTTAAAGTCCCTTCCAACTCTGAGGTTCTAGAATTCTAAGGTCCTTTGAATCTATAATCTCCCTTTGCTTATGTGTTTCAGTCTGAAAAGGCATGTAGCAGCAATCAACAGACTTTCAGAGAAAAGCTTCTTTTTTTGGGACTATGGCAATGCTTTCCTCTTGGAAGCTCAGAGAGCTGGTGAGTATACCCCAAGTCTTTACAAGGTGGGCCCACAAAAGAATTAGTAGTTTTTAGTTAGCAATGGAATACTTAATTGGGTTCAAGTGTAATCTGGAAAGTTCAGATAAGATAGACTGGCTGTGAGTTATTCAGGGAAATTTGATGGTGGGGAATTTTCCTAATCTCTGAGGTTGACATCAGGAAGTTCAACTATGACACTTCCCAAACCACCACTTAGAACTCCCTGAAGAGACGAGAAAAACTAAGAGAATGGCTAGCTCACTTTTTTAAAAATATGACTGCTTTTTAATTTAAATTTTATTTTATTTTCTGTTCCAAATTCTCTCTCTGTACCCTCTCCCACCCTTACCCATTGAGAAAGCAAGAAAAATAGAATCCATTACAAAACAAGTTTCCAAATTAGCCATGTTATCACCCCCTCCCCCAAAAAAAGGTGAGAAGAAGAGAGAAAGAGAAGAAAATATCCTTCAATCTATACTCTGAGTTTATCAGGTTTCTCTTTGGGGGTGGATGACATGTTTCATCATGAGTCCTTTGGAATTATGGTTGGTCATTGTGTTGACCAGAGTTGCTAAGTCTTTGAAAGGTGATTATTTTTACAATATTGCTATTACTGTATAAATCATGAATGTTCTTAAATAAAATCAATAAGTCAGTTTTGAAAAATTGATCATTCAATCAATGTCCAGAAGATACACATATAATCCTCCCTCAGATTTTACCCATATTTCTTCAATTCTATATTATCTCAAAAAGTGGTTCTTTTTCTTTTTTTCCTCTCTTAAATTCTATTTTTTTGGTTCCAAATTCTCTCCCTTCCTTCACCCCTTACCTACTCATTGAGAAGGCAAGAAATATGATAACCATTATATAAAATATATTGATATAATACATATATTATAAAATATGCAAAACATATTTCCACATTAGCCATGTGTATCTTTTTCTTCATGCAAAAAAGGAAAAATTTCAAACACAGGGAGAAAGGAAAGGGAGAAATTAATTGTAAATGGAAAAGTAGATTTTTTATTGTCTCTTTCTCTCTCTCTCTCTCTCTCTCTCTCTCTCTCTCTCTCTCTCTCTCTCTTATTTTTCTATTTGTACCTCCAGCGCTCTATCCATAGCAAGTGCTTAATAAATACTTTTTTATTCCTTCCCTTTCTCAAAACAACAGCAACAAAGACTTCCTTGTAGCTACAGTTTTATGCAAGGGTAATGGAAATATGGTGTGGTGGGAAGGGCCCTGGACCAGAAGTCAAAGGCTCTGAGTCATATGAGCAAGAAGGGACAGCAGCAAGCTGAAAAGTAGGAGTTCTGTGCCCATCCTCTATTCTCTCTGCTCCTCCCTACTTTCCTGCCACTTTTTGGATTATCTTTACATGTTGTCTTCTTCCATTACAATGTAAACTCCTTGAGCGTAGGCTTTGTCTTTCTGTTTGTATTTTTATTCCCAGTGCCTAACTACACTAAGTGCTCAATAAATACTTGCTGTCTTATCTCTCATTGCCATTTAGGAAGGGGAAAAGAATTGGGGCTGTATGTACTTCACTGAGGTATAAAAAGAGATTAAAGCTTCAGAGGAAGAATTTTTTTTCCATTGGGGTATTTGTCTCATACTTCTTGCTCTTGGCTTGATCACTCTGTGCAATGTGTTTGTGGTCTTCCTGCAGGTGCCGACGTGATGAAGAAAGGAGGAAATAAAACAGAATTTCGCTATCCATCCTATGTCCAGCACATAATGGGGTAAGAGAGAATGGGCAGAAGCAGCCTACATCCATTTCCATGTAATGCCTAGAAGGAATGTGCTCTTTAGGCCACCTGATTTGGAGATCCAAGTAATTACTATTCCCTAAGCACCCACTATGTATTGCTAAGCATTTAATCTGCCAGCAAAATGCAAAAAAGAAGAGACTGAATAGACCCATCTGAAGGCTTTTTCAATAAATACTCATGGGACAAGACCTTATTGGGGCTAAATTTGGGTGATAACAGTGGAAATGAAGAAGGGACATATAGCAAAGTCATTAGGATGGAAGATCATAGAATTTTGAATTGGGAGGAATCTAGTGATAATCTATACTGACCCCTTCATTTAACAGAGAAAGAAACAGGTTTAAGGAAATCAGATGAACTTTTCTGAACTCACACAGCTTGTTAATGGCAGAACCAGAGAATTAGTCCACCATGACATAAAAGATGTAAAAAAGAAAGGGGACTCCAGGCAGACAGAGAAGTGAGAGGAAGCAAAAAAAGAACTGAATTATTTAGAACACACATATGTTGTATGTATGTGTGTGTGTATAAATATATCACACATGTACATACATAATATATACATTAGGTATGTATGTGTGTATATACACACATATAGTCAGCCCATTAGTAACTCTGATTCCTACCCTCCTTATTTTAGGGGTAAAATATCTTCCCATTTCCCTTTCCACACCCTCCCCAAGGCAGATGAAGTAAACACATATTAATTGATATTGGAAGAAATGATAATGAGATGAGAACACAAATTATAAGTCCTTGTGTCTGTATACCACTTTATGGCTTTCAGAGTACACATATATATGTATGTATGTATGTATGTATGTATGCATATATGTGTGTGCATGACTATATACATACATATATACATACACACATATACACATAATTTCTGGATACATCCTCAGACCAGCCAAATACTATTATTCTCATTTTTTAGAGAAAGGAACTAGAGGTTAGAGAATTTATGATTTGCTCAGGGTCACACCATGGGAGGCCTGGTAGTCGATTCTCCCCATTTCCAATCCCAGCTGCTCTTTCCTCTATTGGGCACTGCCTCTAGTAGCTAGAAAGCACATCCTTCAGACAGATTTTTTTTATTTTCCTGCCTCGGGTATTCTTGGGCTTAGAACCACTGGACCTTAAGATTGAGAGCTGGGAGAAACTTAGAGATTAAACCTTGTTTAACCCTCTCATTTTAATGGAAGAAGACACTAACATCTAGAGAGGAGAAGGAAATTGCTCACAGTCACACAGAGTGGAGACTCACAATCAGGAGTTCTCGGTTCAAATTCAGTCTTTATTTTTCTCCCCTTTTCAAAATGCTTCCTTGTGAAGCTTCCCCCAGACTTCACAGACAGCTACTGGGTTGTGTTGTGGTCCATGCTTCTTATGTGGGTTTGGCTTTGTTTTTGCTATTTTTCTGGGTGCAAACATTTTTGAGAATTTTCAAATAACCACTCAGAGCCCTTTCTGCTCAGACTAATTTGTTGGGGATGCTTTGGATTCTTTGTGCTTTGGCTAATGAAAGGAAAGCACTGCCAGAGGTCAGGACAAATAAGGCAGGAACGTGAAGTATGCCTCCCAAGTGAAGTGTTTTGCATTTCCCAGGGACATATTTTCTCTGGGCTTTGGACCTTTCCGCTGGGTTTGTACATCCGGGGACCCCCAGGACCTAGTGACCACAGACCTGCTGGCTACATCCGTTCTGGAGGAGGCTATCAAATGTGGAGGTAATGCCACTGTTACTGAGGGCCTTCCAGATTCTGTCTCTTGCATTATAAAGTAGAATAATGGACCCACAGAATTTCAGAGATAGAAGTGACCTTAGCAAATAGGATGTTAGAAATGGAAGAGGCCAACCTCAGAGCTGAGAGGGGCCTCAAGAAAATAAAATGGGGGCAGCTAGGTGTCACAGTAAATAGAGCACTGGCCCTGAAGTCAGGAGGACTTGAATTCAAATCCAGCCTAAGACCAAACACCTGACACTAGCTATGTGACCCTGGGCAAGTCACTTAACCCCAACTGCCTTTAAAAAAAAAGAAAAGAAAAGAAAATGTTAGAAATGGAAGGGTAGCTTAGAGCGTAGAATGCCAGGACTGGGAGGGACCTTAATGATTAACCAATCACCAAGCATTTATTAGATACTTGCTACGTGCCAGGCACTATGCTAGGCACTGATGATACAAAGACAAAAATGAATCAGTCCTGGTTCTAAGGGAGCCTATAGTCCATTAAGGGAGATAATGTGTACATATATACAGGGATCATACCAGCAGCTGAGGTGATCAGGGTTCTACATCTTAGAGCCTAAAATATCAAAGCTGGAAGGAGCTGGATATTCTTGAGCTGGAGCTCAAGAACATAGAAAGTCAGAGCTGGGAGTGTCCCTTGAACATATACGTGTTAGACGTGGGAAGATCTGAAAGGTCAGCAGTGAGGCTGAATGAGTGGTCTGCATAACAGTTCTCTATGCCCCATTTGCAAAGTGGGGAGATGTAGCATATCTGCCCCTCACCTTCCTGCCCACCATGTTCCCCCTTGGAATCTTATGAGTTGGGCCACAATGAGCTTTCAGTCCTCTTTCAGCCTTAATGTTTTTCAATTCTGCTAACTCTCCAGTCCACTGTTCTTGTAGTGACGCTCCTCTGGGAAGTGGGAGTCATCATCCACAGTGAAGTAGGGGTGGGGGTGGGGGGAAGAAGGAACAGGTAGTCATTAAGCACCTTCTAAGCGCTTTTCAAATATGATGTATTTAGGGGCAGCTAGGTGGCGCAGTGGAAAGAGCACCAGCCCTGGCGTCAGAAGGACCAGAGTTCAAATCCGGCCTCAGACACTTGATGCTTACTAGCTGTGTGACCCTGGGCAAGTCACTTAACCCCATCACCTAGCAAAAAACAAAAACAAAAAAAATCAAATATGATCCCTTTGATCCTTACAACAGGGACCTTGGAAGCAAGGAAGAAGCATAAATATCACAAGTAGCCTTTATAGGGCTTGGGTTAGGGATAGAGAAGAATGGGCAGATTCTGGGTCTAGGACACCCCTAATGAGCAAATGAAATGTAGAAGAAGAGACAATGAAGATGTGGAGAAGCAAGAATGAGTAGTTTCTTATAGCATGTGGAGCTAGGGAACTAAAAAAAACCCCAATAGCTAGCATTTATGTTGTTGTTGTTCAGTCGTTTTCAACTCTTCATGACCCCATTTTGTTTTTGTTTTTTTAGCAAAGATACTAGAGTGGTTTGCCATTTCCTTCTCCAGCTTATTTTACAGATGAGGAAACTGAGGCAAACAGGGTTAAGTGACTTGCCCAGGGTCATATAACTAGTAAGTGTCTGAGGTCAGATTTGAACTTAGGAAGAGGAGTCTTCCTGACTCCAAGTCTGGTGCTCTATCCACTATACCACCTAGCTGCCCCAGGATTTATATAGCACTTTTTTTTAAGGTTTAAAAAGTGCTTTGCATATAGTATTTTATCTGACCTTCACAAGAACCCTGGGAGGTGCTATTATTAATCCAATTTTATAGATGGCAAACATAATGTAACTGACTTGCCCACGGTCGCACAGCTAGTGTCTGAGGCAGGATTTGAACTCAGATCTTCCTTATTCCAAAGCCAACAATTTATCCACTGAGCCTCCTAGCTGCCCCACTGAGCCAAGTAAGGACAAAATAGGCCCTGCCTTCTTCATGATGTTCCTTTTTCCTCCTTTCTTGTTGTAGTGAAAGACTCTGTGAAGCAACAATATGCAGATAATATCCGCTGGATCCGGGAAGCCGGGAAACACAAGCTAGTAAGTGGATTGTAGAAAAAAATTATGGTAATTTAAGGGCTACAAACATGGTCAGTCAGACACTTTACACTGTGCTCACAGAGTCCTAGAAACTCAGCTGGAGGGGAAGTCAGAGTCAACCAGTCCAACCTGCATCTGACTGAGAAGGTGCTCTCTGACATCACTCCCAGATGGTCACCCAGCCTCAAAGACCTCTCATAGAGGTTGGAACGAGCCTGCCACTTCCGAGCCTGGGTCCTACACAAGGCTGTTCCTGATGCAATATGTTTCTAATCAACCATCCTCCCCCTGTTTCACCCCATTATCTTTGATTTGTTTTGCTTTTGCTTTTTGGTGAGGCAATTGGGGTTAAGTGACTTGCCCAGGGTCACACAGCTAGTAAGTGTCAAATGTCTGAGGCTGGATTTGAACTCAGGTCATCCTGACTCCAAGGCCAGAGCTCTATCCACTGTGCCATATAGCTGCCCCTATGCCACTGTCTTTGAAATAGGAGCTTCAGCTCTTAGGGAGGCATAGAGGGCAATCTGATTCAGAAAGCATTATTTAATTCTAAGCAAGAAACTGAAGACCTTAAGGGCACAGGTGATGTGTTCATCACCGCTGCAGATGGAAAGCAGGAGATTTGGAAGAGAAAGGCAAATCTGGGAGATGAGCAGTTGGTTAAGAAGATGGTGCTGAGAACAGAATCTGGATTTCTAGACCATGCCTTAAAATACAGAAATAATGAGCTCTTGGCCAGGGATAAAGAACACCTAATGAAGGCTAGTTAAAAATACTTTTGCCTGGAGTATTTCAAATATAATCAAGAGAACTTTAAACTGAAAAGACAGAAGAAGAGAGAAAAAAAACCTCCTTCTATTTCTATCTACTTAGATTCTATAGATAGAAACAGTTACTATAATAGGAAGAATGATAGCAGTAGGGATATTCAGGATACCTGGGTAAAAATGAAATAAAGAAGCCAGCAATAAAACTCATGATTTCAAATACTAATAAATACTTAAAGTATAGGCAATAAACCAGATGGAATAGAAACCCCAAAGAAAGGAAGCTAATTTGACCTCACCAACATCACTGAGACTTGATGGGATGGGACATGTGTCTGGACTATAGTCCTGGAAGGGCATTTTTGTTGGTGGCAGTGTTCAGTCATTTTTTTAGTCATATCCAACTCTTTATGATGCTATTTGGGGTTTTCTTGGCAAAGATACTGGAGTAGTTTGCCATTTCCTTCTCCAGCTCATTTTACAGATAAGGAAACTGAGGCAAACTGGGTTAAGTGACTTGCCCAGGGTCACAGCACATTCAAATTAAAGGGGCAGGAGAACGGTGCCACATTATACATTAAGAAGATATATTCATGTGATGAAATCCAGGAATTGGGTTAGGGAATCAAAGCATATATTTGGGTGACTACTGAAAAGGAGAGAAACAGGAGTGGTATTACCATGGGCATCGCTTAATGACCACTTGGACAGGAGGAAACATATGAGGTACTCAGAAAACAAATCAAAAGCTTGGCATGGAGAGATGATATAGTAGAGACGGGAGACATCTGCTGGAAGTTTCTGGGCCAGAAGCAAAGCAGCTAATAAATTATTGGCTTGCCCTGACGATTTCATCCTTAAAAAGGTGGAGTAAGTAATAAGGGGAAACAATAACGTGGACTTAATTCTTATCAATAAGGAGGAGCCTGTTGTCGATGAAGCAATGGGAACCATGGGGAATAATGAACCACTCCATGTAAGGATTCATTATAGAAGAAGAAACAGCCAAGTATAGTTGGACATGTTCCTTGGATGGTAGCTAAGTATAACATGAAAGTTTCAGAGAAGACACAGATAGGATCCCAAAAAGGCCAAAAATTATACAGAGACAGTCAGTCCAAGAGGGATAGGAAACTACAAGATACAGTCCTGTAGACTCAAACCAAGACAATTGAGTGAGGAAGAAATGGGGAAACAGCATAAGGAAACCAATGTAGATGCATAAGGAATCCATCCATCAGCTTTCATTTTCAAAGACATGGCTCAAAGCTGAAAGCAAGTGCAGGTAATGAAGAATGAATATAAAAATGTGACATGGTTCTGGAAGGACAGTACCAGGCATGTCAAAACTTCAAATGAACTGAGGTTTACAGTGAATGCTCAGGACATCTGAAGAGATTTTGTTGTTTAAAGGGAAAAAAAAGGAAAAAAGCAAAGAACACATAAAGAAAAAAACATCACAGAAAAGATCATTGGATCATTGATTTAGAGCTGGAGAGGACAGTTACTTGGGGTGGATAGGACAATGATAATGAATGACAGAGAGAAGGAAGAAACATTAAAATCCTCTTTTTGCTTCTGTTTTCTATCCCAAGTAGAATAATCTTTTAAATGAAAGGGACTGAATAAAAATGGTTAAAAGACAGGTGAGACCCAAGATAAGTAACAGGAGAGTAAAAGAGCACCTAGCTGCCCTTGGTAAATTCAAGTCAACTAGAGTATTGAAAGAACTTGTAGGCATGATGGCTAAGCTTCTTGAAGGGACATGTAGAGGTACCACAAGACTAGAGAAGGGCTAACTTTGGTCTTTTTTTTTAAAGTAAGAGTAGAGTCTGCAAATTATAGGCCAATGGGCTTGATTTTTGATTCCTGGCAAAATTCTAGAAAGCATTATTAAAAAGAGGGTTTGCCAATATCTAGAAAAAGGAATAAGCATTGATACAGCACCTACTATGTGTCAGACATTGTGCTAAGCACTTTACAAATATCATCTCATTTGATCTTTATAACAATACTGTGAGGTAGGTGCTGTTATTATCCCAAATTTACAATTGAGGAAACTGAGACAGACAGAGATTAAATGACTTGCCCAGGGTATCACAGCTAGTAAGTGTCAGACACCATATTTGAATTCAGCTCCTCCTTACCCCCGGTCCAGAACTCTATTCCCTGTACCACCCATCTGAAAGGGAAGCCATGATTAACAAGAACTTTCCACACCAGACTCATCTCCTTTGTTGACATGATAACTAGACAAGTGAAAAGCAGCATGGTGTCATGGAAAGGACCAGTCTTAGAAGACCTGTCTCTAGCAGGGACTGGCTCAGTGACTGTGGAGAAATTACCTAATCTCTTAGTGCCCCAGGAAACTCTAAAATTCAAAGTTACAGACAAGTTGCTTGTTGACATCAGCAGAGGGAGTTTTGACCCCCAAAAATTACCTTAGCAATGAAACCAAAGGTTCATACCTGGCAAAAAACAAAAACAAAACAAAACAAAACAAAAAAAAAAACCACAGTCAACCTACCAACCAACCAAACAAACAAACTAGATTGGAATTTCAGGAGAATGTTGTGGATACAATTTACGTAGATTTACACAAAGCATTTGGCAAAGTCTCTCATTCTACTCTTGTGGACAAGATGGGCAGATGTGGGTTAGAAGACAGCATACTTAGGTGCCTACAGAACTGCTTGCATGACTAGCCCTAAAGAATAAGCCAATGCCATCTTGGAAGGAGGGCTCTAATAGACTGCAGCAGTAATCTGTCATTGGCTGTTTTATATTTTTATTGAGGTTTTGGACGAAGGCAGTGAGGGCATACATATCAAATTTGGAGATAAAAATCCAGAAAGGGGAGAAAACACATTGGATGAGTCACAAAGTCAAGATCCAAAAAGATGTGGACAGACTAGAGTGTTGGGCCAGACTTAACAAGATGAAATCTAATAGGGACAAATATAAAAACCCTATACTTGGGTTCAAAAAAATCATTTTTGCAAGTACACAACATGAGAGGCATTTTTAGAAAATTCTTGTTCATATGAAAGAAATCAAAGAGATTGGAAGGTTTTAATGAAAGTTCCCTATGAATTTTCAATGTGATAAGGCAGCCCCAAAAGCTAATGGAGTTATAAAAGACCGTTGCTGGATTAAAAGTGCTTGGCAGAAGAAATGGAAACATCCCAAAAGGATTAGAAGAATAGAAATATACCAATCAATGCTAAAACAATAGCTCTTTTTATCCGCCATTTAAAGGGAAATTGGACGACTTAACTGGAGACACCCAAGGTATCGAGGAGGGGGAGATGGGGACAAGAAAGGAAGGGGATTAGGGCATTAAACCCCATATACCAGGGCCAGGACTGACACCTCCAAAGCTGGGTTGGGAAAGAGCTGGAGAAGAACCCAATCAGGGACATCTCCAGGGAGCTTTAGACACGGTGGTCTTCAGGCCACAGCAGGAAGAAGGGGTCCACAGTCTTCCTTAGAGAGCCTGCTCCCAGAACTTGCACATGGTCACACTAAGTTCTCTCTGGGATTCCAGAGTCCATGCATCAGGGAAGCTCAAGGATAGGCCCCTTAAAGTTTGGGGATTAAGGCCTCCTAGGTATTTTGTAGAGAAGAGAGGGCTCAATTCAGCTGGGTCTGATTGGTTTCCCACCCCTGAAATCCTTTGCAAGGAGACACCAATCAGCCAGGGAACTAGGTATTTCTAGCCTGGAATAAAAGATTCTGGCTATTGGGGGAGTTCAGAAAGCTGTAGGTAAGAAGAGGAAGGGTGACTAGGGCATAAGTAGATTAAGTCAGAAGGCTTCTTGATCTGGAACCATGAACTTGTTTTTTTTTTTAAAAAGACATTTGGTTAAAGATATTAATATAATTGAATTCCTTTGTAATCCTATTTTTTTTGCATTTTAAATTATTGTGAAAAGGGACCCATAGAATCCATAAGATTGTCAAAGGGATCCATGACACAAAAAACATTAAGAACATTTAACAGAATTCTACATGGCATGGTGAATCGAGCCCTGGGTGTAGAATCTGGAAGACCTGAGTTCAAATCCAGCCTCAGTCAGCTACCAGCTGTGTGACTCTGAGCAAGTCACTTAATCTCTGTCTACCTCTCTTTCCTCATCTATGAAATGGAGGTAATAATAGCATCTACCTGTTAGAATATTGGCATATCCTTTGGGGCTAATTATGCCAGTTATTCTGTGAGGACCAAGTGAATTACACTGCTATAGATGCTTAATATATGCTTTCAAACAAACAATTTCTGGATGAAAGGAAGCAAGGACTGGGGGAAAAAGGTTTAAAGATAACATGACAGCTGCCTTGAAATATTCAAAAGGATGTTCTACAGAAATGAGATTTGACGTGTTTTATTGGGTTACAGGAGCGAGGGCAAGAAGTAATGGGTAGAAATTATAGAGATGTAGAATTAGGTTTGATATAAGGGTAAAAAACATTTCCATCAATGAGGGGCATCCAAAAGAAGAACAAGAAGCCTGGGAAGGTAGTGAGCTCCCTGTCACCAGAGGTTTTCAAAAGATGGCTGGAAGAGCACTTGCTGGATAATGCTATAGAGGGGATTATTGGTTGGGTATGACTGGGACAAGATGGACTGAAGTCCCTTCCACCCCTGAAATTTTATGACTATATGAATTTCAAAAAAATAAAGCCAAGGCAGGATGCCATCCCAATTCTATTAGATGCAAAATTCAAGCCTGATTCTTAGCACTAGAAAATGTAGTAGCACAGATGTGGCCAAAAAAAAAAAAAAGCTTCCCCTGATTTTTTTGAGAATTAGGAACAGATCTTTACATAGGGATTGGGATAACAATTGGATGAGTGATTTTACTGATATAGGGGACCTCTTGATAAGCAAATTCTCTCCTCCAATGCAGGCCCGCAATTTCTCTGCGATATAGTGAGAGTTGTCTGGAATACTGAGAGGCTAAATGATTCCCCCAAGGTTACAGAGCCATTATGCATCGTTGGTGGAACCTGAACCTGGGTCTTCTTGGTTCTCTCTAACCACTATGTCATCCTGCCACTCATAAAACATAAGCACATAATTACCATTACAAGACAATGTCCAGTAGGTGCTGAATGGGTCCCAGATGTTGTTCATGCCACAATTTTTCCACTTACAAAATGAGGAGAAACAGCATTGCTGCCCACCTCCATCATTACTATCCCCTTCCCTCCCCTTTGGGATATTATAAATGGGAATGGAATTCATCTACAAAGGTGATCTGACCTTCCTGGAGAAAAGCTCTTTGCTTTGCAAAGTTTAGGGACTATCAGTGGATTTCGGTTGTCTGTGTGATCCCCCCCTCTCCTTCTCCCAAGAGACTGGCCATGCACACATCCTTACTAACTTGCGCTTCATATCTTTTAGGTGGTAGGCTCCCAGGCACGGATCCTGTACTCTGATCAGAAGGGTCGGGTGGCCATTGCTGTGGCTATTAATCAAGGCATCGCTCAAGGAAAAATCAAGGTGAGATAGAGTCCATCATGAAAGGGTGATGGTAGGGAATCAAGAGAATTCTGAGGTCCTGACCTCTCCTTTTCCAAGAAACCATTATCTAACCAAGAGAAATCAATGATACATGCCCCACAGGACTTGCTGTATCAATCAATCATTCACAATTTATTTTACTTTATTTTTTATTCTGAACTGAAACATTCCCTGCCCCAAAAACATCATTTCCATACACAATGCAGAAAACAAAAGCAGGATTCTATATGAAACTGTGAATCTCAATTTAACATAATTTGCTTTTTTAAAAGTATGTACTAATTTCTACACATTATTTTCAATTAACCTGCTGGCTATGCTTCCTTCTGTTCTCTTCTGTGCATTTTTTGTTCTTTTTTTTGGAGGCAATCGGGGTTAAGTGACTTGCCTAGGGTCACACAGCTATTAAGTGATTGAGACTGGATTTGAACTCAGGTCTTCCTGACTCCCTTCTGTGCACTTTAAAAACTGTTTCCATGGCCTTCTTTTTGAGGGTCTAGCATCCCCAATTAACTAAGAGAAAGAAAAGAAAAAAAACACCTTGTAATAAATAAATATAACCAAGGAAAACAAATCTACATGGTGGTCATGTCCAAAAAATGTCTGTCACTCAATGCTCTGTGTCCATCCCCTCTGTCAGGACATGAATAACATGCTTCACCATCCATGTCTGGGAACACGGTTGGTCATTGCTTTGATTTGAACTTTTAAGTTTTTCTTTATAATGTCCATGTATAAATTGTTCTCCTGGTTATTCTTACTTCCCTTGCATCAATTCACACTACCCAGGGTTCTTTAAAATGGTCTCTTTTGTCATTTCTTACAATGCAATAATATTCCATTATATTCATATACAACTGTTTTTTCAGCCATTCCTCAACAGTTTAAGAGGCAATCAAAACCCAGATTAATTTATTTTCTTCTCCACTGACTCTCCATTTAATCCCACCTTCATGATCAGGAAGTTTGTTTTGCTTACAATTCTTCCCTATCTAGCATTATTCTCCCTCTTAACCATTTTACTATTGAGTTTTGTGTATTTCTACATCAAATTCTGTGTGTGTGTGTGTGTGTGTGTGTGTTCAATTCAACTGAAACTAAAGACCTGGACAATACCTCACGAAATCATCTTGTCCATCCTTTTGACTCTCTCATAGGAGGACACAGATTCTTCCGAATTTTACACTTATTTATATACTTGATTAATTCATAAATTGATAGAAGACAAGTAGTGTGATTTCAATGATTCCCCCCCACACCCCAAAAAACCCTTTCCCTCCCCCGGCTGCTGCTTTAGTTTCCATCATCAGAGTTTCATTCCATTAGCCGAAGACTTGGACCCCACTAAAAATGTTAGTCCCATTGAGGGCAGGGAGCCACTCTAAGAAATTATTAGTGACATACTTCTCATGAAGCAAAGCTTGATGTTGTTATTGCTTTCTTCATTCATTAGAAGGACCGCCATGTAGGGAAGATGTAAGATGTAGAACCATTCTGTGTTAAAGGCTGAACAAGGACCAATGAGTTAAAGGGATACAGATTTTGGTTCAACATCGGAAAATGCTTTTTTAACATCCAGAGTTATCCAACAATAGGAGCTTGCTATTATTAGAAGGCAGTTAGGTAGAGCAGTGGATGGAGAATTGGACCTGGGGTCAGGAACACCTGAATTCAAATCTTACTTCAGATGCTTATTAGCTCTGTGATCCCGGGCAAGTCACCTAGTATCTATTTGCCTCAGTTTCCTCACATGCAAAATATATTGCTTTTTAAAAAAAAAACAGCACAGTTAACCCTTGCCACATCTTAATCACTTACCACAATGTCTGGCACATAATAAATGCTTAATAAAAATGTTTCCTTCTCTTGTTTTTCATATCCTTCATCCCATAAGAACCCTCTTTTGCAACAAAGAAAAATAATTCAGCCAAAGTGGTCACCATATCAACTACTTTTGAGCTTGTATATAGCCTCTTCCCAACTCTCCACTAAGAGAAGGGAATTTGTTTCATAATCACTTCTTCAAGACCTAGGTTGGTCATTGTATTTAATCTGAGTTCAATTGCTTTTTAATATTGTTTTCACTTACATTATTGCAAACATTGTTGATACTGTTCTCTTGGTTCATCTTTCGTCACTCTGTATCAGTTCATACAAATCTTTCTGTATTTTTCTGTTACTCCTATTTCTCATTTCTTATGGTACAATAATATTCCATTACATTTATATGCCACAATTTATTCAACCACTCCCAAATGGTGGGCATCAGCTTTGTTTCCAGTTTTTTGCTATCACAAAAAGTGCTGCTATGAATATTTTGCTATACACTTGGCCCTTCTTCCTGTCTTTGATGCCCTAAGGGTATATGGCCAGTAGTGAGATCACTAGATCAAAAGGTATATTAACAGTTTGGTGACTTTTCTTGCATAATTCCAAATTGTTTTCAAAATAGATCATTTCACAGTTCCATCAATATTGTACCAGTGTGCCTGTCTTCTCACAACAATTCGGACTTTGACTATTTTTTTTTACCATATTGGGAGTAAGGCAAAATCTCAGAATGTTTTAATATGCATTTTCTATTATAATAATAATAATTATTATTGATTTAGAATATTCTATGTGGTTTTGAAAACTGTTGTCCATATCTATCAGAAGACTTTGCTGAGTGTTTGTGCTTGACTATCTAGGCCCCTGTGGTCCTCAGCCGAGACCACCATGATGTCAGTGGGACAGACAGTCCTTTCAGAGAAACATCCAACATTTATGATGGATCTGCTTTCTGTGCAGGTAAGAGGGGTGATGAAGGTCCTTGGAGAAGAAGCTCTATGATGAATAAAGTAGTCAGGAGGAGGGAGGATTTGAGTTGGATCTTAAGATATGGGCAGAGTTTGGATGGATAGAGGAAAAGGCATCCAGGAAGGATCAAAAGCATGAAATACTATATATTTTGTATTAAAAATAATATCTAACAATGTCTATTCATGGGCTCTGGGAGATAAAAGTTAAATAAACCACATTCTTTACTTGGTCAGAAGGATCAAATTATTATGAGGACACATGAAAAAAAAACTATTAAATGACATTTTTCAAAAATTCTTATGACCTTGCTCTTTGGGCAAGAGGGCAAATATAATCCTTAGTAGTGTCCACATTTGTCAGTGAGGTTGCGTTAATACAGCTCAGTGACTACGTGGGTAAACTAGTCATTTGATTGGGAGATAAATTGAGGTATTGACTGGAAAAGTGTGTATGAATAATAGAAAAGTCCAAAATATTGACTACAACAAGACTAAGTTTTAAACAAACATATCCACCAATCATTAAACAAGCATTTATTAAGTGCCTACTATGTGCCAGGCACTGTGCTAAGCAATGGGAATATAAATATAAGAATGAAACTCTCTGTCTCTCTCTCTCTCTGTTTATATATATATATATATATATACATATATATATATATACACACACACATATTATATATATTCAAATGAATGTCAGCATGCTCAAAGTTGTTCCTTTGGGAAGTTATTTTGTTATTCAGTCATTTCAGCAGTGTCTAACTCTTCATGACCCCATTTGGGGTTTTCTTGGCAAAGATACTGAAATGGTTTGCCGTTTCCTTCTCTGGCTCATTTTTATAGGTGGAGAAGCTGAGGCAAACAGGGTTAAGTGACTTGCCCAAAGTCACATAGCTAGTAAGTGTCTGAGGCAGCATTTGAACTCAGCAAGATGAATCTTCCAGACCTGGCACTCTATCCACTGTGCCACCTAGCTATCTTAAGGGAAGTTATACACTCACACCAATAAGCTAAAGTTGTCGCAGAACACTGGGGGAATCTGATTTTAGAGCCTATGATACATTCTTTTGAATCTCTTCATGGCATGGTAGAATTAAAGAATTAAAGTGAAGGTGGGGAGACTTGGGTTTAAATCCCAACTCCAGCATTTACTAGCTATGTAATCATGGGTCAGAAATATAATTAGTGCAGGGTAAATGCAGCTCTGACCAAGTGCACCAAAATTTAGAGTGCAGAATTTTCATACATGAATTCCTTTAGCAGCATTGAAACAGTTCAATTTTAAGTGCCTACTGTCTGCAAGGCACCGTGTTAACTATGGAAGCTGCAATAACAAAATAGTTTCTGCTCTCAAAGAGCTTACATTCCAATTAGAGAAACGGTATACAATCAAGGGCAGCCTAGCAGATGCCACTGTGGAGGGCAGTCTGATTTTACTAGACCACTCCTGTTTCTACTCCCCACCCGACATCCTGGCTCAGGACATGACCTTCCTTGGAGATCATTGCCTCTATTCCTCCCCTCTCTCATTTCTAGGGTTGGAGAAAACCTAAAAGGCACTTGGTATAGATCAACCTGCCATCTAGGAGATAAATAATTGATTCAAGAGAGTTTTTTTTAAATATTTAACTAAGACCTAGGTTCCAAATCCATATGGCTTCGCTTCTCTGAATAGTTCGAAAGCATAAACATACAGATTATTAGTAAAATTCATAGAACTCTGAGCCCCTAGGAAATTCTTTTGATCACCAGACCAGAGAGGGAATTTTTCCAGCCAATTCAGTTTGATGTAATTAATTATTTACAGGTTCTCTCCCTTCCTTTCCCAACTGTCATATCACACTTTATGAGAAGAAAAAAGCAACTCAAGATACAGTTTAATATATTTTATCTTTATCTAGAAAACCATTGTTTAAAAATACAAATAGCCAGTGAGCAAAATTAAAAATTTTCAGAGAAACTCTTAGGAATGAACCATACTACCAGTAGCATGCATCAATAAAACAAAAGGGAGAGAAACAGTGGAATGAATTCACTGTTGTTCCAGCAGTTTCTCTGACAAGTAGGCACAATTCAGTTGCCCCTTGTTGGACTATATTAATTATCTGGGCAATAACCCGGGGAAAGGAAAAGACTTCAACCACTATATGGCTTAGAGTCAGTTCCCCAGAAACTGTCTTCCACTTTCTGCCACTGCTGTTACCACCACTCACTCTCTCCAGAGTGATTTAAAAACTCTGGCTGCTGCAGCAATCTCTGACTTCCAGTTCTGACCCTGTAATAGCTTCATCTTAGCAACTTAGTTTCCCTCAGAAGGCAGCTAGTCATTTTCTCTTTTTTTTTTGCCATCTTTATCAATATGGTGGGCATAATGTGGAAACACAGAGTTGCTTTAATATGCATTTCTCTAATTATTAGTGATTTGGAACATTTTTTTTTCCACATGGCTATTGATAACAAGGCAGCCAGTCCAAGCCTTTCCAGGAAGACTGTTAGACAAGTAAACAGATGAGTAAATGGAAGCTAATTTGAGGATGGATCTAGCACTAACAACCAGGGCAATCATGAAAAGCTTCCCTATGGAGATTGTACCTGATCTGCCCCTTGAAGGAACTCAGGGAACCTAAGAAAGCAAATTGGGAAGGGAACACATTCTATGTGTGATGGACAAGCTGCCCAAGGTGAAGGGTACAGGAGGTAGAATGCCAGGTTCAAGGTATAGAAAATAGACTTATTTGTCTGGAATTTGGAGTACTTGAAAGGAAATAACATGAAATGTCTGGAAAGGTAGGTTGGAGCCAGATTGCGAAGGGCTTCAAATACCAAAATGAGGATGTCTATTTTATCCTAGACATAATATAGAGCTGAGCTTCTTGAGCATGTGAGAAATATGGTCAGATCAATGGTACAGGAAGAGTATTTGGCAGCTATGTGGAATATGGATTAGTGAGGGGGAATCCTGGAAACAGTGAATCCATTTAGCAGTCTGGTATAATACTGTAATAGTCTAGACAACAGGGGATGAGGTAAACTTGGGAGTAGAAAGAGGACAGATGGTAGAGATGTTATAGAGATATAACTGATAAAAACTTAACAAATGATATACAGGATGAAGGAGGTTTTTTTTTAATAGTTCCATAGTTACTTTCTCTCAATTTCTATTTTTCAGTATTAATAAGATCCATGATGCCTTTGCTCTTTTCTTCAGATAACCTGAATTGATCTTTCCTAGTGTCCAGAATGTTCCTCCTCTATGTGCATTTGGTCTAATCCATTGGCTTTTTTCATTTTCATTTTTATGACCAGAGAGGGAAGAATTAAGGGATGGCCCCCAATATTCTGTACCATAATGACTGGGAGGGTTGTGATGTCCTCAATAAACAGAAGGAAGTTCAGCGGAGGGATGGATTTGAAGGAAGATACAATGACTTGTGTTTTAGACGTGTCGGGTTGGAGATGCTCACAAGATATCCAGTCGGAAATATCTAGTGGTCAGCTAGTGATGTGTGATTGGAGCTCAGGAAAGAAACTAGGGCTGGACATATTTGGCACAGAGCCAAAGATATATCTGGCTGGATATTGGCATAGAGCTTATTGTTGAAAGCATAGGAGTGATAAAACATCACAGAGTATAGAGAAAGAAAAGATCTGAAGCTTTGGAGTACACCTACACATAAAGGGAGAGATATGATTGATGACACAACAAAAGAAACCGAGAAGGAGCAGCCAGACAGGCAGAAAAACTAGGAGAAAGCCGAATCACAAAAACCAAAGAAGGAGAATATGTCCCGGGGAGAGGGGGAGAGAAAGTGGTAGATTATGACATGCTACAAAGAGGCTGAGAGAAAAGAAAAGACTTATCAGATATGGCAATTAAGGGATCAGAGTTAACTTTGGGGTAAGTAATTTTAGATGAGACATAGGCTGGAAGCAAGATTGCAAGGAATTGAGAGGTGAATGAGGGGAGAATACTTATGGACAACTTTTTTTTTTTCCTGGGAGTCAAAGGGAGGAGAGAAATGATCATAGTTTGAGGAGATGGCAGGATCAAGTGAGGGTTTTTAATGAGTGGGGAAACATGGGCATGTCTGTAAGCAGATAGGAAGAGACTGAAAGTTAGAGAGAAGGGATAATTACAGGGGAAGGGCAAGCTACTAAAAGGGACAGGAAAGGATGGGATCAAAGCCACAAGTAGAGGGAGTTTAGCACCTAGGTAGCAAGAGTAACTAGTTAAGGTAGGAAATACCACATGGCATTGTTATTTAATTTTTTATTTAAAAAAATTAATGTATTTTATTTTGTTAATATTTCCAAATTGCATTTAAAATAATTTTTAACTTTCATTTTAAAAAAATTTGAGTTCCAAACTCTCACCTTCATTCCTGCCCCTTCCCCACCCCCTGAGAGGGCAAGCAATATATTGATTATACATATGAAGCCATGGGAAAACACATTTCCATATTAGCCATGTTGCTATCATATCCCTAGTATCTAGCACAATGCCTGGCATATAGTAGGTACTTGGTAATTACTTGTGAATTTGAATTGGATTGAACTGAGTATTATTTTTAAAAGATCTTTGGAAAGTTAATAGTATTGTGCAAATGTAATAAATTATTTAATGTTATTAAGGATCATTCATTTGACCCAGTGGTTCATCTACCTTCCCAGACCCAGTTCTTAACAGGCTTATAACAAATGGAGAACCTTTTGTTCCCATCACTATTCTAGCCATTGGAAAAGAGGTGGCCATGTTGCGGGTTTCTTTTTTATGAATAACATCACAGGATCTGGAGCTCTCTTTCTACCCAGACATGGCGGTGCAGAACTTCGTGGGAGATGCCTTCCGAGGTGCCACATGGGTGGCTTTACACAATGGAGGTGGAGTTGGATGGTAAGCAGAACTGGGAGGTATCAGAGTTGAAACCTCGACGGTGATGCTCTTAGTCTCTGGTTTTCTCAGTTGAGCAGAATTGCTGTTGGACTAGAAATCTGGATACCCTAATTTAACCCTGGCTCTGCTACCAATTTATCTTGAACTTGGATAAGTTATTTTACCTTTGTAGACCTCTATATTCTCAGATATAAAAT
Source organism: Vombatus ursinus (assembly GCF_900497805.2). NCBI lineage: Eukaryota > Metazoa > Chordata > Mammalia > Diprotodontia > Vombatidae > Vombatus > Vombatus ursinus. The sequence goes on from NW_020954551.1 coordinate 40,076,984, forward strand.
GGGGATATTTCTGCTCTATGTTCTTGACCTTTTGTGATATTTGCCCCCCCCCCAGCCTTATGACTTAAAAACAGTGTAATTTCCCAGTTGTATTGATAATGAGTATTTCTAAAAGTTCTGGGGAGTGGGGAATGGAGAGCATGTGATATGACAGTCCAGTATAAAGGAATGAACACCCAACAGGCAGCTGGGGCTAGTCAGCTCTGGTCCTAGCTCTGCCAACATTATGTTGGGTAAATATGGGCCTCAACTGTAAAGTAGGGGGTGGGGCAAAGGGAAATTTGGCTGAGTGATCTCTTCTAGTTCTTAAGATTCTACATTCTCCACAGGGGAAAAAAATGGCCATTGCTGAGAAAATGGGGGCAACCTCTCCCCATTCATAAGTGGATTTTAGCAGGCTGACTCCATTAGTCTTCTCAATGCATTTCCATTAAGGTTCTCCCCCTTGTGGCTAAAAAGTTTGCAACTGTTTGGACTTACTCAACGTTTTATCTTTGAAAGAAAATCAGCAAAGCAAGAGGTGGGGAGGAGAAGGTGTTTTAGATTTATTAACCATATATGAAAACTGGTTTAATGATCATCAAATGTCAGTCCTTTGTAAACTATTCTCTAGCAGGATAAAGCCCATCCCTTTATCAATCAGAAGGGCAGAGTCATCTCAAAACCACACTTTCCAGCTGTTGCACTTAAATGAAATTTTGTAAGTATTTTAAAAGTGCCTACTATAGTACAAAGGGCTGCAAATACCAAGGAATTTTCTTTTGGTGAGGTAATCAGGGTTAAGTGACTTGCCCAGGGTCACACAACTAGTAAGTGTCAAGTGTCTGAGGCTACATTTGAACTCAGGTCCTCCTGACTCCAGGGCTAGTACCACCTAGCTGCCCCTAATACCACAGAATTCTTAGCCTCAAGAAGCTTACAAATGAACAGAGGAAACAAGCCATGTTTACAAATGAGAACAATAAAAATGCAGAATGTGTTGCCCTGTTTCTCCTTACCTGGACCAGCAGACCAGCAGACACTATGGTTTAGGTCCCCAAGGGAGTTAATCTACTCTGATTTGAAATTGTCCTCAGAGGACTAAACTGATTGGTGAGTGAGCACAAATTCATCTAGCCCACTAGATGTAGCTAGATCCAGATAAGAGCATAATTCATATCCCATCCAGCTGTCTATTTGGGTCATCTTTAAAAAAATAGTTCAATGATCAAGCATTCATTTTTTTCTCCCTCCCACCTTCCCACGTCTCCATAAAGAAATACCGAATCCCTGTATCACATCAAGCAAAACATATTCTCATATAATTCACATGCAAGAAAAGGCATTTCTTCTTCTATGTATTAAAACCATCATTTCTCCATCATAAGGTGGGAATTGTTCTTCTTTATCCGTCCTCTGGAATCATGGTTGACCATCTGGTTGAGCAGAGTTCTTAAGTCTTCCAAAATTGTTGATTTTTATAATATTGATGTCATGGTACAATTTGTTCTTCTGGTTCTGACCACTTTAGTTTGTGCCATTTGACAGAGGTCTTCCCCATGTCCTCTGAAACTGTCCATCTCAGCATTTCTTATGCTGAGATAATAATATTCCATTACATTCATAAATCATGACTTCTTTAGCCATTCCCCAGTAGGTGAATTCTCCTTTATTTCTAGTTTGGGGCTACAATGAAAAGAGATGTGCTAAATATTTTTTTATAGGAGTCCTTTTTCTCCTTCTTTGATCTCTTTGGGGTACTGGCCTAGTAGTGCTATTGATGGATTAAAAGACATGCTGTTCAGCAATGTTTTGTGTGTAATACCAAATTGCTTTCCAGAATAGTTGGACCCATACATAGCAGATTTCTTGCGCTCTTATAACAAATAAGTCAAATAAGTACAGTCAAGAGAAACAAATCAATACACTAACCATGTTTGAAAACGTCTCATTATATACCTTCAGTCCATTACCCTTCTTCCATTAGGTGGGAGGTGTATTTTATCATCAGTCTTCTGAAGTCATGAAGTCATGTTTGATTACTATATTGATCAGAGTCCAGAAGTCTTTCAAAGTTGTTTTTGTTTACATTATTAGGGTTATTTTAAAAAAAAATTGTTCTCCTGGTTCTGCTCACTTTACTGTACATTAGTTAAAACAAATCTTCTCAGGCTTGTCTGAATCCATCATAGTCATAATTTCTTATGGTATAATAATATTCCATTATATTCATGTACAATTTTGTTCAGCCATTCCTTAACTGATAGGCAACCATTTTGTTTCCAGTTCTTTGCTACAATAAAAAGTGATTTTTTTTATAAGTATAGGTCTTTCCCTCTTTCTTTGATCTCTTTTTATTATATGCTGGTATTAGTATCACTGAGTCATGGTGCATAAAATGATTTTTTGTTTACATTTACAAACTGCTTTCCAGAATTCCTAGACCAATTCATAGCTCTACCAGATTTCATGTGCCTGTCCTTCCACAGCTCCTCCAACAACTGCCATCTTCATATTTTGTCATCTCCATTACCTACCTTCCTCTTCTTTCTCCCAACTTTCCACATCTTGCTAAGGGTATAGTAATCAAATCAACAGCTTCAGGAAAGTCTTGTGAGTCAACTTCTGTTTGGATCAACTCACTATCCCATGACTTCCCAGACCCAGACTTCCTAACCTGGAATCATTCTTCTCCCTATATGAGTTGTCTCCTCCTATTAGGAACTCCTTGAGGGCAAAGACTACCTCATTTTTTTATTTATGTTCCCAAAATGACATGATGCATAGTAAATACTTTTTTATTTATTTACATATTCTATGTTCTAGTCAAACTGGATACTAATTGTTCCCTAAATCTTCCACTTTTCCATTTCCTATCTCTTTGCATTCCCACAAATCAATCTTTATTCTTAGAATGAACTCTCCACCCCCCACCCATTTCTGCTTATCTTCCTTTGGGTCTCAACTCAAGCGTTAATGCCTCCCAGAAGCCTTTCCTGATCCCTGTCCTCCCTGCCCCAGCCCCGCATTCTCCTTTCTCAAATTACCTTGTATTTACTTATTTGCCATTATGTTGTATGCCCCTTGTAGAATGTAAGCTCTTTGAGGGCAGAGACTTTTTTTTTGTCTTTGTATCTCGGAGTTTAACACAGACTTTTGCACAAAATAGGAGCTTACTAAATATTTGGTGAATTAAACTCCAGATCTAATTCATATGATTCTATGGCAAGAAAGTTGAGTAAATAATAATAATAATACTTCTATAATTTTAATAGTGAAGGGGAAGAGAGAGATAGAATGGTAACCGAGAGAATGGTAGGATCAAGTGAAGGGGTTTTTTTGTTGTTAGTTTGTTTTAAAAGATAGGAGAGACAAGATGGCAAATGTCAGAAAGAGAAAGAATCATGGTTGATGAAGGAGACAAAAGGGAATGAGATCAAAGGCATAAAGTGGAGAGGCTGGTTTTAGTTATTGTTGTTGTTTCCAAGGGCTACCTCATCCTCTGAGATTGAACAGAGAGAGGAGACAGTCAGTGAGAGCAGAGAAAAGTTCTGAATTTGGAGGAGGGGAGAGGAAGGAGCTCAGGATGGATATTCTCAATATTCTTGGCAAAGCAGTAGGTGAGGTCATCTGCTAAGAGGAGGTGGGGTGGAATTGAGGGCCAGAGGGGAGAGAAGGCTATCTCTCCTGCACTGCACCCTCCGATGCCTGTCAAAGCAGACATCTGAGAATTGTTGGCAGCAGTGTGGTTGGGATTCCACGCGTTTCCTTAATTAGTTAGAAATGTGACCCAGTGTTGAATGAAGTGAAGAATTCTCTTTTAAAAGGGAGGGACTTGGTTGGAAAATTCATTGAGCCAATGTAATGGATTCAAACTTTAATTTATGATGCTTTGGGGATAATTCTCCAAATTGAAACTTAGGGATGGAACTTAAGATAGAGTTATATCTTTTTTTCCCTCTTTGATGAGAAACTCTCACTAATTTAATGTCATTATTGAATTAGTTCTCTCATTCTCTATGTAGGTACAGGATAAGTATTAACATTAATATTCTCAACTTAGAAATCCTTATTGTGTCTTTTGAGGCACAACAGGTAAACAATTTGCCCAAGATTATAAAGAAAAATTAAAAAGAAAGGATGGAAATTCAGGGCTTCTAAATTCCAGTGTGAATTATTCTTTACAATTTGTGATGGGAAAGTTAAACTGTGAGACTATCATAATGCTGTTGTTATTCTTCCATATCTTCTTTCCATATATACAGACAGATGTCAATATATTTGTCCATGTAACTATTTTGCCTTCTGGATATATTAGGGAAGTCAGAAGAGCTGGATTTCAATCCCTGCTCTTTGGTACAGCTGGATTTGGAGCCAAAGGACTGCTGTATCATCTTGAGCAGGTCACTCTCTGGGCCTCAGTTTTCCAGTCTGTAAAATGAAGGGTTGGACTAAGTGACCTCTAAAGTCCCATCCAGTCCTCCATTTATGATCCAATGTGTTTGCTGAGCCGGGCAAAATGATAATTTGTGCCGAATTAACTTTCTGTCTTCAAAGCAGATGCCTGGCCTTTTAACATCTTGTTGATATGCTAATTGACCCTAATAAGGATGATTTTTTTTTAAAAAGCTCAACATTTTGGTTGAGAGCCAAAGAGGCAACATAGGCACAATCTATCTTCTCATTGTTAGGGGACATTAAGGATCTTTGGTCAGCTAGGTGCACAGTGGATAGCAGTCTAGAGTCAAGAAGGCCTGAGTTCAAATCAAGCCTCAGACACTCACTAGCTGTGTAACCCTGGTCAAGTCACTTAACCCTTTTTGCCTCAGTTTTCTCATCTGTAAAATGAGCTAGAGAAGGAAATAGCAAACCACTCCAGTATCTTTACCAAGGAAACTCCAAATGGGATCACAAAGAGTTGGACACAACTGAAAAATGACAATACAACAAGGATCTTTAATTATGACATATATCATTCACATATTTTTTTATAAATAGTTCCCAGAAACTTTGCCTCATTGCCAGTTTCACAAGGCAGGTATACCATAGGGCATCAGGGAAACTAATTTTCAATCTTTCCACAGACATATGATCAGGGCCAAAGGGTAGTTCTTTCTAGGCACCTTTTGTGGAGTAGAAAGGACATTGGAAGAGAGGGGGAATCAGACAACCTGGAGCCCAGGTTGAACAGCTAGACTAGAAACTCACCACCTGTGACTTTGGTCAAGTCCTCTAGCCTCCCTGGGCCTTGATTTCCTCATCTGTCAAAGTAAGGAGTTGAATAAGAGATTATATAAGGTGGGATGTACAGCTATAAAGTCCTACATTCTTAGGACTCAGTATCATCGTGATCACTTTATCACTCAACAATAGAGTTGAGTCTCCACTTCAAGAATGGATGCACATGGGGAAGAGAGGATCAAGGAACATTTCTACCAAGGAGCAATTTCTTACTGCAGCTGGGCCTAGAATAAGACCAGGGAATTTCCTTTATAATGACAAAATGGTACCCTGGAAGAGCATTGGCTTGGAGTTTGGAAATCTGAGCTTCAGTCCTGGCTCTGATGTTTACTAGCTGTGCGATCCCAGCCAAGCCATCTCACTTCTTTCCATTTCTGCTTCTTCATTTGTAAAACAGGGATAATAATATACTTTTTGCCACCCAGGAAGAAAGTACTTTGCAAACCTAAAAGCTTACATCTGTAGGATTGTAAGCTCCATGAGGACAAAGACTGTTTTGTTTTTGTCTTGAATACTGCAAATCTAGCAAAATGCCTGGCATGCAGTAGGCATTCATAAATACTTGTTGACTGAATGATCTGTTACTGGTAACTTCCTTATTGGTAAAGAGGATGTAATATGAGTAGCACCAGGACCAGCCTTATGGGTAGGCAGAAAAGGTAGCCACTTATGTAAGATGAGGAACATTGAGGAACATTTGGACAGGTCTCCACTTTCAATCATATATCTCCCTCTAATAGCTGCTAACAGTTGAAATTAAACTATTAAAGGATCATTCCTTTAAATGCACTTACGAAGAAAAATTACCCTTTATCACTTTAGTCTGAATTAGTTAGCTGGCTGTTTTTAGAACAGCTCTATTACAGAATGAGACATACAACAGGTATGTGTTCATGCAGATGAAGATAGAAAGAGAAATCCAGAATGGCAGTGCTACCTGGGGACAGCAATTAGAGAGCAGGAAGTAATTTCATTGGAGAGTTCTAAGAATTAAAAAAGCAGCGTAAAGAACCTACCTCAAAATGAGGAAAAAGGGTGGTTGACTCTGAGGTCAAACTTTATTTAATATATGCAAGAGGTGGTCACTCAGCTGAGGCTGCAGGGCTGGCAACAGTACCAGTACCTGTTCCATAACCTAACCACATGTTTGTGTACTGGGTTCATTGAGATGGGAATCCTGACTTCTCAATATTTTGGGGTCTAGTCTAGGATTTTCCCAAAAGGGAAAGGGGGAATAAAATACTGAATGTACAAATATGAACTAAGTGTAGGACAAGTAATTAATTCCTACTTGACCCCATTTGGTATTTTCTTGGCAAAGATACTGGAGTGGTTTGCCATTTCCTTCTCCAGCTCCTTTTACAGATGAGGAAACTGAGGCAAACAGGTTTAAGTGACTTGCCCAGGGTCACACAGCTCGGAAGTGTCTGCAGCTGGATTCCTTGACTCCAGGCAGGGCCCTCTATCCACTGTGCCACCTAGCTGCCCAAACAATAACAACAATTAATTCCTACTTAGTAATTAGTACTAGTGCATTATATCTTGCATTACTGAATGACCAGAATAGGATTTGGTAGCTTAATGATTACTATTAGCACAGTCAGTTAGAAAGCTCATTTTAAGCCTCACTGGGGCATAAAACATGTCCTACAAGGCCACTAATTGTCATTTCACATTTTACCCCTATACTAGGCACTGCCTAGATGAAACAGCCCCCAGCTTGATCTTTTTGGTCACTTCTGATCAATGTCAACAATTTCCTTTTCAAAAACTGAGTTCTGCTACTCCAGCTGAAACTACAATTGCTCTGGTAGACACTGCCCCTATTGTCAGCTAGCTCTTGTATCTGCTAAAACTTCAGATCTACTAATGGGGAGGGAACCCCAAAAGGCAGGCAAAGGCAGCCAGGCACTTCATAGAACACAGGCTCACGTGGCTTAAGTTCCCCTGCCTAGATATCACATGGGCAAGGTCATCATGATCCCAGGATAGAGAGGCACCCTGTTTCTTCCCATCCCTTGTTGGCATTATATTTTGTCATCTTAAAAGCTGTAGCCAGGAAAAGCCAGAAGTTATCCCCTCTTTTTTTTTCTCATTTTGTGTTTTTGTTTTTTGGTGAGGTAGTCGGGGTTAAGTGACTTGCTCAGGGTCACATAGCTAGTTAAGTGTCAAATGTCTGAGGCTGGATTTGAACTCAGGTCCTCCAGATTCCAAGGCCAGGGCTCTATCCACTGCACCAACTAGCTGCCTCCATCCTATCTTTTTTCAAAGGTCCTTTGGGTTCTCAGTTATTCCAGCTCAGCAGCCAATCAGTAGACTCGCAGCAGATGAGTCATGCAGGGTGTAGCACCTGCTACGTCTACTTTATAGTTTTTGCTGAGGGCAACTGTGGAATAGATGGAGATTATTGAGGCATGGGGCAGGAGGCGCTAAAAAATGGAAGAGTCATGGCGAAAGGCACTAAGTATTTGCCCTGGTACTGGATCATGTTTTTTTCCTAACCAGAACTTGAGTTTCTGATGCTAAACATCTTGTAGTCTTCACTGCTATCATTCTAAAATCAGTTAAAAGAATGTTCCAACCTCTTTTCATACCTCTTCCTCCCTATACTATCTTCTCACATCCTATTGAGAATCTTACCTGATAAGTTTTTGTGCCAAGTTTCTCAAAGTAATAAGATCAACACTAAGAATTTATTGAGCTTTATTGAGTTTCCGCTATGTGGTCATGATGGTGGTAGGGAATGGAGGTGGGATGAGAGGGGTGTGTACGAGTTATGGTGTGGGGGTATACAAAGATGAATAAGTGCTCTCTGTTGTCAAGGAGTTTGTAATTTAGTTGGTAAGATAAGATACAAATTTTGGAAAATAGAAAATAGTAATATACTACTTAGTAAGTAGTAATAGAGTAAATAGTAAAAATATTAATGAATAAAAATAAAAAAATAAATAAAATAGTAATAAAAGGTTTGAATTGTGGCTCAAGACAAGAGCATAATAGGTATCACAAGAATTATAAAATAGGATCATAAGATCCTATGGGATAGGATCATAAAAAATAACTAATACTTACATATTGCTATAAAGTTTATAAAATATTATCTTCAAAACAATTCTGTAAAATAAGCAGTACTAGAACTATTATACTCATAGATTAGGGAAGTAAGGGTCAGTTAAATGACTCACCCAGAATCACCCAGAAAAAGTAAGCATCAAAATCAGAATTTGAACCTAGGTCTTCTGATGTCATATTCACTGCTTTCTTCTAGTATATCCCATGAGGAAGTGCTGTAGAAAATCAGAGGAAGGACAAGATCATTTCAGTCTGAAAGGTAGACTTGTCTGACCACTTTTATGGGAGAGATGGCATTTGTGATGAGTCTGGAAGGACGGCTAGAATTCAAATAGATGGACAGAAGGTAGAAAGGCACTTGAGGGTGAGGTAGCAGAAAAATACAAGGTACCCTCAGGGAAAAATGAATAAGTGAATTTCATAAAAGAGCATGTGCTTTTTGTTTTTTCAGGGGTGAAGTAATAAATGGAGGATTTGGCCTAGTGCTGGATGGAACTGAAGAAGCTGAACAGAAAGCTAGAATGATGCTAAGTTGGGATGTGTCCAATGGAGTAAGCAGATTAACAAACCTTGTTCCCTTAATTCTATCAAGGGCACCATTATCTTTTCTTGGTTCCCCAAATTTTGACTCTTCCCTTTCCATTCCCCCATTCCAAACAGTCACTATGTTCTTTAAATCCTTCCTTCAAACGTCTTGCTCTTGTCCCCTTTTTCCTTCCTAAGACCACTATCCTATAGCTTGGGCTATGGCAAAGGCAATTTAGCCTTCTAATTTGTCTTCCAACTTTGTCTCTCTCTCTCTCTCTCTCTCTCTCTCTCACACACACACACACACACACACACACACACACACACACACACCGCCACTAAATCAATCTTCTTAAAACACAGATTTTACCATGTCACTTTGATTATCCCCCAAATCTCCAATGGCATCCCAATAACTAATCAAATCCACATTCTTTGATCCAACATTCAATGTCCTCTACAACCTGACCTGATCCTGCCTATTCTTCTACCACAACTATGTTAAGAAACATAATCTTCTGTTTTGGAGTCACTAAACTCTAGACCTTTCCTCTTGTGTTTGTAGATAGATTATATTATTCAGGTAAAGTTGTTAGGTAGTCAGGTCACGTTCTGATTTTAAGTTCTGCATTTGAAAAAATCCTCTTTTCCCCTTCATAATCTCCCATTTTACTAGAATCAGAGAAATGTTTACGCATTCATTAAGTGAGAGCACTGGGTGTTTACTGTGTGCCTGAAACTGTTACTTGCCACATGGGAAATATAAAAATATAGAAGTCACTTAACTCAATGACTTAAGTAGAGAAATTTGAAATGAAGAGGTCAGGTCCCATGGAAAAATTCATCTGTGCAGCTACATGCTTCCTTTCCATGGTCATTAACATGTACCACGTCTATCTGGAAACTCCTCCCTGAGAAAAGACTCAGAAGACCAGAGATAAATCAGATCTTGCCCCCAGGTGAAATCAGTATACATCAAAGGACTCCCTGGAGAAGAAATGAAGTCATAAAAATTTAAGATGCAACTCAAAGAACACATATTCAATAAGGGAGGGCAATCTCTAGGATTGGGAAGAATTAACCGATTATATGCCTATGAGCTTCATATTTTTAAAGGTCTCAGCATGAGGACATGAGTCCCATGTCACTCTCCTATGTCTACCTTCTTATCACTGCTCAGCAGCCCCAGAGTTCAAGGTCTGGGACCATGGCTCCAGTACTCTAGGAACAACTTTGTATAGTTGAAAATTTCTTACATGGTGCCCATCCAAAGAAATTTAGTGTTATAAGTCTTTGAATCTATACTGGAAATGTATTTGGGGAGAGGGTTCTTTGTTTTTTTACATTGAAGCCTTATCCACCTCATTTTGAAACCCTTATTGACAGGTGGCCCGGCGTTGCTGGTCAGGAAATAAGAAGGCATATGAAATCATCTGCCAGACAATGGAGGAAAATCAGAAACTGAATGTCACCCTTCCTTATGATGTACTAGATGAAAGCATTTTGGAAAAAGCTCTACATTGCTAGGCAAGGATCCAAGGAAGGAATTAGGCCTTTATGCTGTATTTCTTCAGCAATAGTAATTATCATCACTTACGTTTGCCTGGTTCTTTATCATTTCAAAAGTGCCTTCCTATCAAGTATCTCAGTTAAGTCTCATTACCTGCATTTTCCAGAGGGAGAAACTGAGGCTGAGGTAGGTGAAGTATCAGTGTACAAGCATTCATTAAATGCCTACTATGTGCTGGGCAGAACCTGGAGTAGAACTCAAGTTTCCTGGTTCTCAGTCCAGTGCTATTTCCACTACATTACCATGAATATCTTTAGCAGAGGAACTTGGAACATCACCTTCCTGCCTGCTATCTCATTGTTACATTCTGGAGAGGGTGTAATAAAGACTTATGAAACTGGTGAAGGATTGAGCATCTCTTTTGCTTTCTGGTGAAATCCAGTGGAGGAGTTTTCCTTGAGAGACAAATAATCTAAACAAGCAGAAATGACTATGGCTTATGTTGGGATCAATGAGGAGGAGGGCCTTATTGAAGCAGAGGGTATGTGTTGGGGAAAAGGGAAGGCTCAAGTTGGTAAGCCAGTATGAGGTCAGCCTATAATGAACCTTGAAAACAGGCAGGAAAGTTGGTATGGCCACCAGTTTCCATTGTTTTTAAATGTTCAAGGTACCAATAGAAGACATGGTCTGTTCATCATTATTAAAGATTTGGAGGTTTCAAACCAATCAACATGCATTTATTAAGCAGCTACTATATACCCAGCACTGTGCTAGGCACTAGGGATACAAATATAAAGAATGAAAGGATAGGGGAATGTCATGAAAACTCAGAGAGGAGAGAGCATCCAGGATGAGAGGGTAATTAACAGTGTCAAATGCAGCAGATAGGTCAAGAAGGATGAAGACTGAGAAAATACCAGAAGACTTGGCAATTAAGAGATCATTGGTAACTTTAAGGAGAGTAGCTTTTAATTGAGTAATGAGGTTGGAAGCTAGATTAAAAGAGAAGAAAGAAATTACTAGGAGCAAGTGTAAACAGCTTTTTCTGCTTTAGCTAAGAAAGGAAGGAGTCAAAGCACTATAGCTTGAGGGGATGGTAGGGTTTAGTAATGACTTTTTAAGGATGGGGGAGACTTGGGTATACTTGAAGGCAGTAGAGAAGGAATGAGAAGATAGGGAGAAGTTGAAGAGTAGAGAGGGAAGAGATGATTGAGGATACAGTCTTTTGGAGAATATGGAAGGGGATGAGATCAAGTGTACAGATAGAGGGATTGGCCTCTTCAAAGAGAAGAGCCACATCATTGTCAGAGACTAGGGGAAGAGAGGAGAGATTGGGGATTGAAGGCAAAGGGTTTTCAGATAAAAAGTGGAAGAGAGGTCATGTGGAATGGCCTTAAATTTTCTCAGTAAAATAAAGGGTGAGGTCCTCAGCCAAGCAGGATGTGGATGAGGTCAGCTTGAGGAGCGAAGAGAAGGTTTGAAAAGGCTTCCCTGGAGAATAAGATATAGAATCAACTAGGGAGGAGTGAAAGGATAGCTTGATATAGTGAGAGCCCATTTGAAGTTGGATAACACGTACCCAATGAGCAGTGTTGGGAAGCTTCCTCCAGTTCCATCAAAAGCAGGTGAACAGGAGCAGAGAAGGCAGAGTGGTAGTAATGCTTGACCAGGGGTAACAGATGTTAGGTGTCAGGACAATGGGGATGAAGAATTTAAGATTCAAAGACAGTGTAGAGTTGACTTGGCTAACTATGAGGTTGATATGGGAAAGGAAGGAACGTGAAGTCAGAGCCGGGGTAGTGGATTGAGAAAGTACTAAACGGTAGGGAGAGATGGAGATTTTGATAGGAGTAAGGTATAGGTTGGGGAGAAGTAAGGTATAGGGAGAGACTCAGATAGAGGAATGTAGACAGTTTTCTACTTTTAAAGCAAGACAATGAAATGCTTTATTTCCACTGCAGGTGGTTTGCTTTGCCTCTGGAAGAAATGCTTTTTGAAAAATTAAAATATAACAGATCAAGTAGAGAATGCTAGTACAGTCTATATAAGCTCTATAAATTCATTGTCCAATTCTTACTCTCACAGATTAGTCTGAGCCCTTGAACAAGATTATATCTCCCCCTCATAGTTTTAGAGATACCTCTGAGGAGTAGGCAGTGTTACTCTGATGCCATTAGCTCGAACCTCTACTGGTATGCTTCTCCTCAAGATTATCTACAGAGAATTATTTTATTCATCCAACCTTACATGCCCATTTTAGGAAGGGGCATTCACTAAAGTGACATAGTAAGAACAGTTGGTACAAAACATCTCCTCCAAAGTCTGTGACACACTCTCACTTAAATACATACAGGGTCAAGAGGAAAGTGTGCTCAGGCTTTGAGAACATGTGGCAAAGAGGTAACTCAGCTTGTGGCTGCTACAACTCTTTTTTCCCATTGGTGGGGTATTCCAGAAGTCCCTCCTAAGCATAGTGGAATTTCTTTGCTGGAACCCTGAATTCGTGTCCAGTCTGTTCTTGGCTCTCAGTACGGGCACCAACATAGCTGGTCTGGGGATGCCACTAGGACGCCAGTGTGGAGATAGGAAGCCCCAAATCTTTTAGAACCTCTAAAGACTGCAGGGTCTTCCTCCAGTCAAAGGGGAGGGATGTGGAGAAGACCCATGGTGAAGCTGAGGCTTCTCTTTCTCTTACCTCCTTAGGGATTTTTACTAGATTGCTATGCATGTTTAGAGGCAGCTAGGTGGCACAGTGGATAGTGTTAGACTTGGAGCTAAGTTTAAGATGTCTATGGGACATTCAATTTGAAATATTCAATATCACTAGTTGGTGATGTGGGACTGGAGCTTAGCAGACAGATTAGGGCTGAATATATGGATCTGTAAGTTATCTTCAGGGCAGCTAGGTGGCACAGTAGACGGAATACCCTGCCTGGAGTCAGGAAGACCCAAGTTCAAATCAGACCTCAGACCCTAACTAGCTGTGTGACCCTGGGCAAGTCATTTAACCCTGTTTGCCTCAGTTTGTTTCTTCATCTTTAAAATGAGCTAGAGAAGAAATGACAAACCACTCTAGTGTCTTTGCCAATAAAACCCCAGATGGGGACATGAAAAGTCAGACATAATGTCCCCCAACACTGAACCCTTACAACTGTTTTCATTTCTTTCATGGCACATACACACTTTGTAGCAAAACCATTTGCATATAAATCTTCTCTCCCCCTTTGAGAAGCTATTAGGGTCTCAGGGTTTGGGACTTGGTCTTTTTCTATTTCCTGTGGTTCACAGGACCTGGGACCGTGCCTGGTTGAAGTAGTGGATACTCTGTGAATATTTGCTGAGCTCACTCAAAAAAAAAGGCCTTGTTCGCAGTTCCACAGCAGAAGAGAAAATGAGAAGACTGTCTGTCTGAGTTAAAAGATAATCTCCCATTGTTTCTTGTGGCTTCTGTGTCACAGATCTCTGAATCTCAGGATAAAAGTTCTCTCTAGTAACTATGGGTCAGTAGATGTCTAGCTAGAGTTTAGCAGCTAGACCAAAAACTATGATAGTAACAACAATCCTACGAACCAGAAGATTAGCACCTATTATCATTTTTCTGGACAGCTTCCTAAGACTCTGAGTTTCAGATTGAGTTGTAGATGTTGATGAGTTGACGATGCAGATGAGTTACTCTCACTTACAGGAGACTCTCTGGAAATAGCCCTTCTCATATACCTCCTCTGTCCTTCCCCATCTTGCTGTGAAGATGCTGATTGCCTTTGGCATGGATTGGCTCTTCCGATACTTCTGTAAAGCCCCTCTAGATCTCAGACTACAACAATAATTCATAGATGGAAGCACCGAGTATTTCCAAGACAAATTCAGATGTTGACATTGAAAGATGACATTTCATTTGTTTCAGTTACAGAGGGAAGGAGAGAATTTATAGTCCTTTAAAATTTTGTGAGCAAAAGGTTGAGTACATAATCTTAAAAAAATTCAATATTTGGGAACTAATATTTCTCTATGACTGCTATATATACAGCAGTGGACCAAAATATTCTTAGATCATAAAGTTGTCCTAAGAACTTACCTACAGCAGAGGGTGCTGTAGGCCTAATGAAACCAACTAAGTGGGCAATAGTTTAAAAAAAAATGAAAGCAAAATTAGTGGTTTTTAAAGTATAAGTATTCACTACTTTATACAAAAACATTGTAAAAAGGAAAAAAGATATACTTTGTTCAAAAATAAACATAGAAGTTCTTTTTATAACAAACTTGGAAATAACTGATATTCCACCCCTCCCTCAATTGTAGAATTACTGAATAAATCATGGTATGATAATGGAATTTAATGGTGATGCAAAAAAAAAAAAAAACCCCAACAAACTAATGTATATGGGGGAAATGTCAAGAACTACTCAAAGTGGTACAAAAGTAGTTCAAAGAACCAGAAATGTACACACAGTGACCACAACTAAATGTAATTTCTTAAAAAGGACAAGAAACAACATCAGAGGTTAAAAAAAGAAACCCAACTTCAGACAGACTTGAAAGGTCTAACAGGACAAAAACACTTTTATATATTGTTTGTTGGTTCATTTAACTCAATTTTATTAAAGGTTAAGAGTTTATATAAGATTTTACTTGCTTTGTTTATTTGTTTTACTGATGGTTGTTTATAATAAAGATATTTTACAGGTTCTACATCCTTACACAGCCACAACAAGTAAGGAGGCACATCTTTACTATCTGTTCTGGGACCACGGGCAACAAATACAAACAGAAAGATTATCTTTCTTTGACCTCTCAGAGTAGCCCCAATTTCAAGAAAAGAAAGGTGTACTTTTTAATAAGGCTTTTCAAAAGGAATGCTCTGTCAGGCCATGTGTCCTGAATTTTTTCTGGGGAAATATGGTTATTATAATTATAAGACATAGCCCCAGCCCTTTAGATGTTTACAATAATATTCAGGACACAGTATTTGGCTACTCCTTGGTTCTGGTACTCATCATGTCTCACCTGAACTATCATGCCAGCTTCCTATTTTGACCTTCCTGACTCATCTTATGCACACATCCTACTGTGTCGTTGCCCTCACTCCACGAACTCCAGAGGCTCCCTACTGCCTTTAGGATAGACTGGAAACTTCTCCATTTGACTTTGCAAGTCCTTCACAATTTTGCCCCATTCTACCTTTCTAGCTTCATCGCACCTTACGACCTTTCCCACACTCTGTGGTCCAGCCAAACCAGCCTTCTCTCTGACCTTACATTTGGCACCCCAGCTCCTGTGTCTGTACTTTTTATACAGGCTTGCTCCATCCGTGGAGTACATGACTGCCCCTGCACAGTACCTCTGACTTCCTTCAAGATGGCAGCTTATGCAACCACTTTGTGCTACAGTATGCCTTTCAAGATCTCTTGTCTTCGAAGTGTATTTGCCCCCTAAGTACACTGTGTTTCTTTTATATTTATTCTGTATATGTTTATAAGTGTGCATGCAAAGTGCTTGAGCACAGAGATTGTCCCATTATTTGGTCTTTTCATCCCTAGAACCTGGCACAGTGCCTGGTAGATAATAGGTGTTGAGTAAATTTTGTTGATTGTCCGGACATTCACATATATACTGACAACACTAGAACATATAGAGTTGTAGTTAAGAACACAGGAAAGTGATGAATTGTGGGGGTATAGATAATAAATATTGTTTAGGGGAGGCAGAGATTAACATGAGCTAGAATAGCCAAGAAAGGCCTGATTGAGGAGATGGGCCTTTAAAAAAAAGAATAGGAGTTTCAGAAAAACCTGGAAAGACTTACATGAACTGATGCAAAATGAAGTGAGCAGAATCAGAAGAACATTGCACACAGTAACAGGAATATTGTATGATGATTAACTGTGAACGACTTAGCTATTCTCAGTAATACGAGGATCCAAGATGATTTCAAAGGACTTATAGTGAAAAATGCTATCCACCTCCACAGAAATAACTGATTGGGTCTGAATGGAGATTGAAGCATACTTTTAAAAAATTTTTATTTTTCTTGTTTTTGGTCTGTGCTTTCTTTTGCAACATTGCTAATATGGAAATATGTTTTGCGTGACTTCATATATATAATTTATATCAAATTGCTTACCTTCTCAAGGGGAGGAAGGGAGAAGGAGAATTTGGAACTCAAAATTTAAAAAAAACCCAAATGTTAAAAAAATTACATGTAATTGGGAAAAGTTAAATAAAATTAACAAAAATAAAAGATGAGTAGGATTTAGATAGACAGAAAAGGAGCAGGGGAAGGCTTTACAAATGAAAGGAAAAATATAACCAAATGCATTACTCATTAAAGTAAGTGTCCTCCCCTCTCCCCACCAAAGTTCTGTCCTTGCTCCTATACTCTCTCTCTCCTTCCCTTCTCTGCTTCAACAATGTCATCCAGCCCCTTAATTTCAGCTATCACACTTATGAAGATGACTTCCAAATTTGCATCTCCAGTCCTTACCTCTCTCCAAAGCTCTAAACCCACATTTCTTATTTTTAAATTTTTTTATTAATTTATTTTTATTTATCAACAATCACTTCCATATGCTTCTGAGTTTAAAATTTTTCTCCCCCTTCCTCCCCACCACCCTCCCCAAGACAGCACACAATCTGATGTAGGCTATACATACATATTACTATTAAACATATTTTCGCATTAGTGATGTTGTAAGTAAAAATTAGAACCAATAGGAGGAACTACCAGAAAGAAGAAACAAAACTCAGCAGAAGAGGAAAAAAAAATAGCAATTCAACTTCCATGGTTCTTTCTTCGGATGTGGATAGCATTTTCTATCACAAGGTCTTTGGAGGTGTCTTATATCCTTGTATTGCTGGGAAGGGTTGAATTTATCAATATTAGTCATTGCACAATGTGGTTGTTATTGTGTACATTGTTCTCTTGGTTCTGCTCACTTCACTCAGCATCAAACCATACAAGTCTTTCCAGGTTTTTCTGAAATCAGCCTGTTCATCATTTCTTGTAGCACAATAGTATTCCATTACATTCATATACCACAGCTTGCTCAGCCATTCCCTAATTGTTGGGCATCCTCTCAGTTTCCAATTCTTTGCCACCACAAAAAGAGCTGCTATGAATATTTTTGTACATGTGGGTCCTTTTCCCATTTGTATGATCTCTTTGGGATACAGCCCTAGAAATGCTATTGCTGGGTCAAAGGGTATGCACATTTTTATAGCCCTTTGGGCATAGTTCCAAATTGCTCTCCAAAATGGTTGGATCATTTCACAACTCTACCAACAATGCATTAGTGTTCCAGTTTTCCCATATCTTCTCCAACGTTTATCATTTTCCTGTTTTGTCATGTTGGCCATTCTGAGAGGTGTGATGTGGTACCTCAGAGTTGTTATGATTTGCATTTCTCTAATCAATAGTGATTTAGAGCATTTCTTCATATGACTATAGATGGCAAACCCACATTTTTAACTACCTGGAAGACATCTCTCCTTGCATGTCCAGTTAGCTCCTCAACTCCAACATGTCCAACAATCTAGCTTATGATCTTCTTTCCTCTGACACTGCTACCACCCCGGTACGGGCCCTCATCACTTCACACTTGGACTACTTAAATTGCCTGCTGGTTGGTCCTCTTGCCTTACAGTTCTCCTCACTCCAATTTATCCTCTACTTAACTGTCAAATGGATCCTCCTTATGTGTCAGTCTGATAATGGTACCCAGTAAACCCTAGTGGCTCCATATTACCACTAAGATAAAAATAAAATCCTATGTTTGACTTTCGAAGGCCTTCATAACCTGGCTCCTTCCTCCCTTCCCAGTCTTCTTGCATCTTACTCCCCTCTATGTACTCCATGATCCAGTGACACTGGCTTCCTTATGTTCCTTGAACATGACCCTCCATCTCTTGACTCCAGGCATTTTCACTGGCTGTCTCCCATGCCTGGAATGCTCTCCCTTCTCATCTCTGCTTCTGGCTTTGCTGAAGTCTCAGCTAAAGTCCCACCTTCTGCAAGAAGCCCAGTCCTCCTTAATCATAGTGCCTTCCCTTGGTTGTTTGCATGTTGTCCCCACCATTAGATTATAAATTCCTTGAGGGCAGGGACTATATTTTGCTTTTCTTTGTAGAGGATTACTTATCAAATTGATGGAGTGAACAGATTGAAAGGTGACTATTTCTTTTGAAAACAAACACCTGGTGGAAATCTTTTACTTTAGCCTTTGGTGATTAAGCTGATTCCAAATGAAGAACTGGGCAAGAGGAGATGAAAGTAGTTCTGGACTTGGAATTAGGAAACCTAAACTCAAGTTATGACTCTGACATTTGGCAGTTGCAAAGACTCCTGGCAAATCACATAACATTTCTGATCCTCTCTATTATGGGGTTTCTTAACCTTTTGCGACTGTGTTGTGAACCCCTTTGGCAATTTGGTGAAGTCTCTGGAATCCTTTTCCAAAGGATGTTTTTTAAATGCATAAAATGAAATACATAGGATTACCAAGGAAATTAATTATATTGAAATAAAATTATTAAAATATTGAAAATAAAAACTGAAAAACCAAATTTATGAACCCCTTGAAATCTGTCCACAGACCCTAGGTTCAGAATTTCTGGGCTATTGTCATCTATAAAATGGGGACAATAGTAAGTTCTTACTTTACAGGTGTTTGTGAGAGAAGCATCTTCTAAAATATAAAGCACAATACAAATATGAGTTGTATATTTATGAAATAGCACAGGAAGACCCCTGTTTGGCAAACTTTATTAGTTTATTTATTATATAATGGTAAAAATGTTCTTCAGTATCATGACCATTTTTACTAATGTTTGCCTGCTTTGGATTAACCCTTTTTTTTTTTAACTTTTTGCTGAGGTGATTGGGGTTAAGTGACTTGCCCAGGGTCACAATGATAGTGTCTGAGGCTGAATTTGAACTCGGGTCCTCCTGACTCCAAGGCCAGAGCTCTATTCACTGCGCCACCTAGCTGCCCCATGGATTAACACTTTAAATTCAGTATCAGGTGCAATAGAATGATCAGCAAATGTTTGATCCTTGTTTGTCAGGGTTGGTTGAACATCAAGATGGCAACTAAAGCGTCAAGTTGGTTTTTGTATTGAAGCAAATGCTATTTTAGTCTTTTTTTTCCTATTTTTTTTCCTTCAGATGAAATCATAGAAAGGAAGGGAGCTAATATAAAAAGAGCTATAAGATCCTTACCATGACCTGAAGGGGCATACCTTCTGTGGAGGAAAATCATACTTAGTTACAAGAAACAATTTTAAAACTAGGTGAATGATTAAATGCTGAATTATGTGATTAGGCCCATCTATTTATATATTAGTCTTGAGTCAGTCAGTAAGCATATAACTATATGCTATATTGTGTTAAGTGCTGGCAATACAAAAAAAGGCAAAAAACAGCCTGTCCTCAAAGTGCTTACTTATAAATGGAGTAGACGACTTGTAAGAAGGCATGTATATCCACTGTTTCTACCCTGTTATCTGAGCAAATACCTTTGGTAAAAAGTAATTAAGATTACTGTATGAGTATCAGTGGAGACTTGCATTCGCATTTAGGATTGAAAGAAATACTAAAATTTCAGGATGAACAGTAGGAGAAACACAGTATCTGAGAGTTATCTCTAGAACCCTGAGAGTAGCAGTAGCTGTCCTCTGGGGATCCAACCTACCAGAACTTGGGAAATGCTGCCATTTCTTTATCATCATCAACATCATTATTATTTCTTCTCTTCCTTTTTCCTTAGTCTTCTTCTTCATGTCCTTTGAATGGTGCTCCTTCATGGCACCTTGAATGGTACCATTACCATCTTCACTTATCCAAATCCTACCCATCTTTCCAAGTCCTCCTCAAATGCCATCTCTATCATGAAAAGTTTCATCACTTCTGCTTTGGCTGGAAGAGATTCCTCCCTTGTCCGGACTTCCATTCTCTGATAGTTTAATGATACAGTATCTCATCACTGTAAGTATTTCCACCACCTGTGAAGACTGGATTGCAACCCTACTTTGCCTTAATGTACGGTCTTTGTCAGTTCTAGCTGAAAAAGATGTTTGGTGGGCTAATTAGGCAATGAGGTAGCACAGTAGATAGAGGGACGAGCCTAGAGTCAGAAATCCAGCCTCAGGCACTTACTAGCTGTGTAACCCTAGGCAAGTTACTTAACCTCTGTTTGCCTCAGTTTTCTCAAGTGTAAAATGGGGATAATACTAGCACCTACTTCCAGGGTTGTTGTGAACATCAATTAGCACAGTGCCTGGCAGAAAGTAGGTATTTAATAAATACTTGTTCCCTACCCCACTTCATAAGACAAAATACATACTCCATCACTGGGCCCATACTCAAAGTCTTGTTCAGTTTGGCAAGACTTAATAAGAATATTAAATATTCTTATTGTTCCAATATTGTCAGCCTTCAAGAACCCAAGGTCTCCTCCGTGCTAGGATGAAGAATCAGAAGACTCAGTGGAAGAAGATGTCATAGAACCTTGTTTATATTGCTCTCATCACATTGATCACATTCTATAGATTATAAACTGTTTAAAGACTGAGCCTGTGTCTTATTCATCTCTGCATTTCTTTGCACAAGCCTTGCAAATAGCAATTTCTCTGTGTACGATCCATAGATAAATGAATATTACCTTGAGTGATGATGGAAACTCTGGTATGGGTTAATCACTTTAGCTGTCACCTTGAAAAGCACAGAGAGCCTAACCCTGACACTCACACTATACTGTATAAGAACAATTCTTAGTCCTAAGAACAATCATTAATGTTTTTTTCCTCTGGAGATCTTTAGGCATAAGAGATTGCATGCTGAACTTGTGATGTTGGCCAGGTCTGATGTAGGCTGCTCTAGTGGTTCAGGTTTGGGACTGGAATGAAATGAGACCCTCCCAGATCACCTAACATCCTGTGACAATGTTTACTAAGCAGCATGGGGTAGGTACTCAGCCAGGATACAGCACCGATTCAGGGTCCCTGCTTCTACTTTTCCCATGGTGGGGTATCAGTCAGCATAGCACGTGAAACCCAAGGAGAAAGCTGACTCTTGCTTAGCGGTGCTTCTGTACCTGGTGACCAGGAAGCTATGTCAAAGTATGGAGCCTTAGTCTTCTAGACCAAGTAAGTCTCAAGAAGGATTTTATGACCCTTTAAAAATGGATTTTTTTTAATTGATAGCTTTGGTTATTAACAACACCTAGATTTCTCCCATGCAACTCCTCCTCCCCCCTTCCAGAGAACCATCCCATATAACAAATTTTTTAAAGAAAAGAACAAAAAAATTCAGCAAAATTGATCAATATTCCAAAACCATCTGATAATACACATGCAATCTTCACACTAAGGTCTTTCCCCTTCCCTAACTTCTTCATAGGACTGGAGGGAGGTGTCTTCTCATATGTCTTCACTTGATACTGCTTTACCCTTCATAATTTTATTATATTCATTTTTTGTTTTATTCATTTTTGTGTCATTCTTTCTCCCTACACTATTTTAGTTATTGTGTATATTGTTTTCTTGTTTTCTTCACTCTGCACTCAGCAGTATCTTTCATATAAATACTTCCGTGCTTCTCTGTATTTACCATATTCATTGTTTCTTCAGGCACAGTGATATTCTATTACATTCACAGAACAGAATTTTATTCATTCCCCAATCGATGGGTGTCTACTTTGTTTCCAATTCTTTGCTACTACAAAAAAAAAATACTGTTATAAATGTTTTGAGGCATATGGAGTCTTTTTGTTGATTGGAAAATCTGGGTCAAAGAGTACAGACATTTTAGTAAAAGTACTTGCATCATTCTAAACCACTTTCCAGAAGGGGTTCCACCATTCTCTACCAACAACACATTAATGTGCTTCCCCTCCCCCCACAAGCTACTCAAGGTAGGGATTGATGCTGGTGAAAAGTAAATTCCCAATGTGGAAGATAGCTTTGAGATCCAGCCCTGCGGGTAAACCCAACATCAAAGGGGGACAAAAAAGAAAATTAGCAACTAGGGAATCTAAGGGGGAAGGGCTCAAGGGGAGGAGGCTAAAACCACCAAATATCTCAAGATAAAGAAAATTCTGTTAAAAACCCAGATGCAAGCAGCTATATCAACAGAGAAAATATTAAAATTAGAAGGGAAGATGATTATTAAAACAGTCAAGAGATTACAAATCTCTCTAAATATTACAAGACAAAAGAAACTAAAGGAACATCTGATAAAACTCAAAACTCTGTGGACTACCAAAACAGCATGGAACCATAGTAGAATGTCCCAGAATAATTCAAGAGAGAAATCAGTATCCTGAGAGAAATCAGATGGGGAAAAAATTGCAGAATTTATGGCCAGCACAGCAGAAATAATTAGCAGGACAGGAAAACACGAATCTAGAGTGAATAGTTGATTGGGAAAACAAATATACTGAGGTACAGAGTAGCAAAAAGTAACAGCACCGAAAGGACACTATACAAAACAAGACAGATTGATCTCTAAGGCAAGAAGCTTAGAGTCTGCTTAAGGATCCTAAGGGCTTCCAGAAGGGCACAACAAGAGAGGACTGCTGCCTTCCCTGTTTTGTGACATGTAATTTTAGTGGGACTGTGGTGAAAACCCACTTCCCAAAAGTAAGCATGTGTACAGCTCAGTGTGGCCTACCACACTGCCCCTGCAAGTAGAAGGCTCTTAATAAACATTAATATTTTTATTCTGTGCAAGGGCACTTTACTAGTCTGGGGAAACTAGGGCAAGAGAAAGACAGTCCCTGCCCTCAGGGAGCTACATTCGTGCTACATTTACAATTAAACTAAAACTAGGTAATTTGAGAAGGGAGAGTGCCCTAACAAGAGAAGGGATCTGGTGGTACCTGAGCTGAACTTTAAGGGAAGATAAAGAGGCAAAGATAAGAAGGCAGAATATTCCAGGCATGTGGTCCCCCAGTGATGGGAGATCAAATGGTGAGTTCCATTTCAGCTGGAATGTGGAGCACGTAAAGGGGGCTGATATGAAATAAGATTTTAAAAGCAAGTTGGAACCAAATTATGGAGAGCTCTAAAGGCCAATCTGAATAGTTTGTATTTTATTCCAGAGGTAACAAAGGATTCTTTCTCCTTAAGAAATCGACATGATCAAAAAATTCCTTTACATTATGACTGTCCCTGCTTCCAAGGCAGCCACACCGAGATACACATATACTTTGGGGAAGTAGGCTTTCTCCTAGACACCCCACTAAAAGACGTCATAAGGCAGTAGTATAACAGGCTTACCTTCCCAAACGCCATTGACTGTCATCCCTCCTCTACCTTCAATCTTTTTTCAAGTAGAAAAACCTTCAATCAGAATACTTGGGGAATGAGAGTAATTTAATTTACTTAATTTAATTCTGTGGTTACCTTAGGGTTAACTATAAACACCTATTTGCTTCATCTTGCCTTGTTAGAACTTAAATGCCTAAATCCATTTCTATGCCTTAGTAACATTTAGTAAACTAAGTAAACACTTAGTAACAACTTAGTAAAACTAAGTAACTAGTTACTGTTAACACTTTGCCTTAGTAACACTAAGCAGAGTCCAGTGACTATCACTCTCTCTGCTAATGAGGAATCCTGTATGGTCTCCGGATATTCACTCTGGACATTCAATGTAACTGCACAGGAGAGAGAAGAGCTTTGTTTTCTTCCTTCCTTCTTTCTTTTTTAATCAAATTAACCACAGGTTTATCTATTTTATTGTTTTGGTTTTTCTTTTTTCATAAAACCGGCTTAGTTTTACTTATTAGTTCAATGGTTTTCTTAATTTCAATTTTATTAATCTCTCCTTTGGTTTTCAGAATTTCTAGTTTGGTATTTAATTTGGTATTTTTAATTTGTTCTTTTTCTAGTTTTTTTAGTTGCATGCCCAATTCATTGAGCTCTTCTTTCTCTATTTTATCCATGTAAGCATTTAGAGATATAAAATTTCCCCTAAGGACTGCTTTTGCTGCATCCCATAAGTTTTGGTATGTTGTCTCATTATTGTCATCGTCTTGGATGAAGTTACTGTTTCTATGATTTCTTGTTTGACCCACTCATTCTTTAGGATTAGATTATTTAGTTTCCAATTAATTTTTAGTTTATCTTTCCACAGCCCTTTATTACATGCAATTTTTATTGCATCATGGTCTGAGAACGATGCATTTAATATTTCTGCCTTTCTGCATTGGATTGTGAGGTTTTTATACCCTAAGATGTGGTCAGTTTTTGTGTAGGTGCCCTGTACCTCCAAGAAAAAAGGTATATTCTTTTCTATCCCCATTTGATTCTCTCTAGAGGACAACCATATCTAACTTTTCTAAAATTCCATACATCTCCTTAACTTCTTTCTTGTTTATTTTGTGGTTAGATTTATCTAGTAAAGAAGGGTTTTGGATCATCTAGTCCAACCTTCTGGCTTCACAGAGGGGGATACCAAGGTCCAAGAAGAACTTGCTTATAGTTTTAGAAGACAGATTAGTAGCAAGGCATTAAACAGATTTAGAGCTGTAAGTGATCTGAAAGGATATGTCTTACAAGCCTTTCATTTCACAGACAAGGAAACTGAGGCAAACATTAACAAAGCCCCTGCTAGCCAGTAAGTTAACATGCATTTACGACGCCCCTGCTATGTGTCGGGCTCCTGGCATTCACTTCTCAATCCTGCCTCTCCTCCTCCCCTTGCTTTCCCCACTGGCTTCCCAGCGTGCTTCACCTGGGAGTCATCTTTGACTCGTCCTTGGATCCACCCCCCTTCCGGCTACTCCCTAAGTTCTGAGCCTCACCTCCTCTTGCTTAGACCATATTAATAATCTAACTCGTCTTCCTGGTTTTAGCCTCTTCTCTCTCTCATCTATTCTCCACCGGCTGCCTGACCAATCTTGCTAAGGTACATGTCCCAAGTCCCCAGTGGCCCCCCACTGCCTCTGGCGAACAGACACACTATTCAGCCTTGCCTTTAAGGAAGGCCCTTTATAACCTATCTGGTTTTTAGCTTTCCAGTCTATTTGCACTTTACTCCCTTTTAGGAACTTTTAAGTTTTAGCCAAAGCTGTTTCCAGAACTTGACACTCCATCTCCCATCTCTGAGCATTTACACAGGCAGGTCCCCAGGCCAGGCATGCACAGCCTCTATTTCTACCTCTCCCAGCTCACCTTTCTTCAAGGTTCAAAAGGAGGCATTACCTCCTCACTGAAGTCCTTCCCAATCCCCCTACTTGTTGGTGCTTTCTTCTTTAATTTACCTTATTTTCCACATATACAAATGTTACCTACCCTTCAGTAAAGCTCCCTGACCATAGCCCCCACCTTCCTTCCAACCAGAGACTCCATCCGTCCAGTTCCCATCCCCACTCCCACCCCTCCAGCTCTCACAGTTGACCCCTTGGCCTTATCTTGTAGGGCCTGGGCTTCCTTGCAACTTCTAGGACGTAATCTCCCTTTTACTTTCTAGGTCCTCTTTGTGTATTGTGTTTCTCCATTAGAATAGCAGCTCCCCGAGGGCAGACTCTGTCATTTGCTTGTATTTGTATCATTGATGCTTAACATAGTGCCTGGTACTAAGTAAGTAGCCCTTAACTGATGCTCTGTGTAGCTGTTTGTAGATGCTGCTTAGTTTTAGTCTGCAATAGTGAGTACAACACATAGAAGTACTGCTGTAACACAGAGGCATTTAATAAATGCTTGTTAATAATAATGATGATAGTTAATATTTACCTAGCACTTACTATGCGCCACGTGCTGTGCTAAGAGATTCGCAATTATCTCACTTGATGCTCACAACAACCCTGGGGAGTAGGTGCTATTATTATCCCCATTTTACAGATGAATAAAGTGAGGCAAACAAAGGTTAAGCAACTTGCCCGATTTATTTGTGCCTGACCTACTGCTCTGCACAAAGTGGGTACCAAATAACTGTCAAGTGGAACTTAACCGGCTATGACTCTATCATGTATCAGGCCTCAGTTCCCTCACTTGTAAAATGGCAACATTGTAAGTTTATTACTCTTTTTTTTTGGTCTGTGTAGAGGGAGAGCTTGATGTTAAAACTAATGCTGCTGTGATTATTTCTGTACCTGCTGAAATGAAGAAATAGATGATTTCAAAAAGATATGGAATGACTTCTGTGAATTGACAGATTGAAATTAGAAATAAAACAATTCATACTATAATATAAATATTACAAATATGAATAATTTCAGGGACTTTTATAAACTGAAGAAAGAAATAAGCAGAACTAATTTATACAACACTGTGTTAAAAAAAAACCACCCAACTTTGAGAGTTGTAAGATATGATCAATGTAATAACCTCATTGTTTCTAGAAGACAGAGGATGCTCAAACTTTCTATCCATTACCAAGATGATAGGTTTATGTTGCAGGAGACATTTTTTGGGTAACACCAATGGAGGATTTGTTTTGCCTAACTATGCATATTTGTTATAAGATTTTTTTCTCCCTCAATGGAGAGGACGGGAGAGAGAAAAAAATAGATTCTATTTATTTTTAAAAATAGAGAAGCATGTGTGTGGTTACTATAGATGTGAAATGCTGCATGAACTTTGTGTAAATTTCACTGTATTATTAATTTTACTTAGCTGTTTTTATTACAAGAGACTTCTCACAAAATGGGAGTAATCTGTAAATATTTTGTAATGTGAAAAACCAAAACATAAAAATAAAACTGGGGGGAAAATGAGTACAGTTGTAAACATTTCTGTAAATAATTTTGTGTGTGTGTGGTAAAATGAATGATCTCTCCCTTTGCCTAGTTTATCTTTGTTGATATACTAGCTTGAAGAGCAGAGTGATAATATAGCGGAATAATCACGGGAGACCCCATGAAGAACCTGGGCTCTGCCATTAACTAGGTGCAGGCCCTCAGTTTCCATGTTCTAAATCTTAATTTCCTTATCTCTCAAATGATGAAATGCTTGCATTATCGAGGTAGGAGGCCATTCCTTGTAAGCAAAGTGCTTCGTAGACCTTAAAGTTTCATGGCAGTTATTACTATGATTTTTATACACTGTTTTCACCAACGTAAAATAAAGAGGTTGAACTAGATTAGCTCCATGGTTCCTTCCGGTTTTAAATCCTTCCTCGTACGTAAAATGGGGATAAAAATCCGTGCAGTGAATTGTCCTGGGAGCTAGTCTTGGCACGACGAAACCTGGACTCAAAGACTAGTTCTAACACTTAACTGGCTAAGCGACCTCACCGTCTGAGCCTCAGTTTCCTCAGCTGTAAAACTGAGGCAGTATCGTCTACCCTTGAGAGTGTGCAGAGGTGGGTTTTCAGGTTTCTGACTCTGCCCTTTATCATCCCTGTGACTATGGGCAAGTGTCTTTACCCTCTCCTCTGTGCCTCTGTTCCTTCATCTGTGAATGGATGCAATAATGATTTTATTGTAGGAGCACTAATATTGCAGCCAAGGGACTGAGCGCCAAACTTCAACTCGAGTCATTCCCACTGGGCCCCGGGCCTCAGTTTCCCGGTCTTCGAAACGGCGATGCTCCCCCTTGCACGGCCCCGGCCCTCGGGCGAGGACTTGGGCAGCTCGCGGTAAGCAGGGCTCGGCGGTCCCCACACGAAGGTGAGCCATCCTCGGGCGCGCCTGCCGGCCCCCTCCCACCCCCCCCACCCCACCCCCTCGCCGAGGCGCCCCGCTCCGCATCACTTACTCCGCTCCGGGTTTTGCCGCTCGCCCGGCCCGACAGCCCGTCGGGGGCGCGCTCGGCGCTGGGGCCGCGGCGGCGGCGCGCAGGGCGGGGTCGCGCCTCCTCCCGCGTCTCCTGTTTCAGCCGCTGCTACAGGGGCACCCAAGATGGAAATCCAGGGGCTGCTCGCGGCCCAGACCCCGCGCAGGAACCAACATGGCGGCGGCGGCGCCGCCTGTCCCCGGCCACCTCCGCCTCCGCCGCCGCCCGCGGCCTCCCGAGCCTGCGGAGGGCCCCGCCCGCCGGCCGCCTCGGCCCCCGCGCGACGCCGCCTGCTCCTCCGGGGCCCCGAAGATGGCGGGCCGCTGCTGCGGCGAGAGAAGCCGCCGCCGCCGGGGGAGGCCGAGGCCGCCTCCGCCGCCGCCGCCGACCTGAGCCTCCCGCTGCTGCTGCTGGACGAGAAGCCGCCGCCGCCCGGCCCGGCGGGCGACGCGGCCCCCCCGGCCTCCTCCCCGCAGCCCCCGCTTCTGGCGCCCGAGGCCGCCGGCGGCGGAGGCGACTCCTTCCTGGTGGTGTTCAACTTGGGGCGGGGAGCCGAGGCGGAGGCCGGCGCGGGGGCCGCCAAGCCCAGGCCCGGAGAGGCGGCGGCGGCGGCCGCAATCAAGGACGAGGTTGGCGGCGGGGAGGCGCGGGGCGGCGCGAGCCCGGCCTCCCGCGCGCCCGCCCGGCCCCGCGAGCAGCCCGCGGCCGGCCCGGCCGCCGCCTTCTCGGGCACCATCACCATCAACAACC